>NC_066583.1:513894494-514238244 GCF_024323335.1 Lathyrus oleraceus
TAAATAGCCATCACTTGGCAATTACAATATATAAAACAATAATCCCTTTTATGGTATCAGAGCAAATTAACTTAAAAGTTTTTTTTCTCTCGATCCTTCATTCATGGCATCACCAGATTCTGATGTTGAAACTCCCCAAGAGACACCCACTATGTCATCACCGACGGACAAAGTTAACTGTTTGAATGCCGGATCTCAACTCTGCATCAAGCTTGATGGAGACAATTATCCGCTTGGAGAATTCAGTTCATGGGTCTCTTAACAGGCTATGATCTCATGGGCTATGTTGATGGAAGTAAACCATGTCCATCAAAAGTGTTGGAGAACAATACTACGATTGTTAATCCAGTCTTTACACATTGGGTTCGACAAGATCAACTCATTCTACATAGCATCATTTCCTCTGTGGCTGCAACAGTGGTCACACACTTAGGCACTGTCAAAACCTCCAATCAAGCATGGGGATTCTGAAAACCATGTGCGCTGGCCGCTCTCGTGTGCGTGCAATGACACTCAAATAAAAAATTTCCAATTTCAAAAAGGAA
Organism: Lathyrus oleraceus; assembly: GCF_024323335.1. NCBI lineage: Eukaryota > Viridiplantae > Streptophyta > Magnoliopsida > Fabales > Fabaceae > Lathyrus > Lathyrus oleraceus. Next base: position 513,895,040 of record NC_066583.1, read on the forward strand.
ATCAATCCATGGCTAAATACCTTCAAGGAATTAAAGTCATCTTAGATGAATTATCAATCATAGATCACCCCTTGATGAAACTGATCTTGTGATTCACACGCTCAATGGCTTGACCGATGAGTATCATGAAATTTCTGTTGCATTTAGAAGTAGAGAGTCTCCAATTGTCTTTGCTAAATTACATGAAAAGCTTATGGACTTTGAAACCATCCATCATCGTGCAGCGCAAGAGGCAGCTGATATTGTTTCCACTGCTAATGTTGTCACAAGAAATAAAGCGGATCAATACAGGAACAACAAAAACTGTGGCTCCTCCCCTACTCAACGAACTGGTGAAAGCAAAATTGTATGTCAGTTTTGTGACAAGCCAGGCCATGTTGCGAAGAACTGCTACCGAATTAAGGGCTTTCGAAAAGGCGTGGCATTAAACCGACTGCAAACCTGGCTCAGAATCAGACTGCCACCTAGAGTCCCAGCTGGATAATGGATACAGGAGCATCTCATCATATTTCACAAGATCTGCAACAACTTACGTTAGCAAATTCATATCTGGAGCAGATCAGGCCGTTGTCGACGATGGAACAGGTTTGAAAATTACTCATACTGGTAACTCTATCATTCACACCCCTGTTAAAAACCCTTTATCTCAAACAAGTTTGTATGTTCCTAAAATCCAGTCTAATTTATTATCTGTTTCAAAACTATGTCAATCTAATACTTGTTCTGTTGAATTTTTTCCAAACCATTTTGTTGTCAAGGACTTGAATTCGGGTCAGGCTCTACTCCAAGGTCCTCTTAAACAAAATCTATATCATTTACCCGCGGCTATCATTCCTTCACGTACACCTCATGCATTGCATACAAGCATTCATTCTGCATCTACATGGCATCATAAGTTAGGTCATCTTCTTTCAAAATAATAAAGCATCTGATTGACGGTCATCATCTACCAATAAAGCTTCCAACATCTCATGAGTGTAGTTCATGTCATTGTGCCAAAAGTCACAAACTGCCTTTCTCAAATCATCATCTCACAAGTAGCAAACCGTTGGAACTTGTACTCTGATGTTTAGGGACCGACTCCTGTTAGATCGTTAGATGGTTATTTGTACTATTTAATCATTGTAGATCATTTTTCCAAATATGTTTGGTTGTATCCAATGAAACATAAATCAGATGTATTTACCATTTTTGTTCAATTAAGTCCATTGTTGAAAAAAAAGTTTAACTTGCCTATTGTCTCTCTTTTCTCTGATAATGGTGGAGAATTATCAAATTGAAATCTTTTGGCTAACAAAGGTATTTCTCACCTAACCACACCACCACACACACTCGAGGTAAATGGTACAGCTGAAAGGAGACACCGACATGTTGTTGAAATAGGTCGTGCTCTCTTGCATCATGCTAACCTACCACCTCAATCTGGTCATTCCATTCACTATTGCAGTTTACCTCATCAACAGAATGCCAAAACCAATCATTGAGATGAAATCTCCCTTTGAACTCTTGTTTCATCTAAAACCGGACTATAGCAAACTTCACTCATTTGGATGCTTGTGCTATCCATGGTTAAAACCATACATGCAAAATAAACTCCAACCTAGGTCAAAACCTTGTATATTCCTAGGATACTCTATGTCTCAACATGCCTACATCTGCCTAAAACCATTGTCAAATAGGGTCTATGTCTCTAGGCATGTTAAGTTTGTGGAAAATTCATTTTCGTATCAATCAATAATAACACCATCACCTGTCCAAACACTTCCAACATTTGATTCTCCCATTCACAGTATTATAAATGTTCCACGTGAACCCACAAATATTGCTCTAGTAACATCTCTACAAGATCAAGTTAGTTCAAGTTGCTCTGTTGTACCTGTTCCAACTCAAACTCCCACATGCTGTCAGCTCCCTGAGTCACCTGTATTGTCGTTGGAAAATGCTCCGAGTCCATTCCCCACACCTGCACCATCTATGCTCGAGTCACAATCACCAATCCAGTCATCTGTTCCTGAGTCAACTTCAGCGTCTGTACCGGTCAATGAGCTTCCACGATTAGAGTCTAATTTACAAACATGTTCTATCACCACCAACAATAATGCACCTAATAAGGAATGCATTAAACCTGCAGTTCGTGATCCTACTGTTACAAGGTCTCACCATAATATCTTCAAACCAAAGAAAACATTGTTGCCACCAAACATGAGTTACAAGAAAATCTTGAACCGTCCACCATCACTCAAGCTCTTAAAATATCACACTGAGAGATGCATGCTCAGCAGAATTTAATGCACTAATGAATAATGGCACTTGGACCTTAGTTTCACGAGACAGACATACCAATTTGGTCGGCTGCAAGTGGTTGTTCAGAATTAAAAGAAATCCGGATGGAAGTGTGGCACGATATAAGGCCAGGTTAGTAGCAAAGGGATTCACTCAAACCGGGTCTTGATTTCAAAGAAACCTTTGCTCCCGTTGTAAAACCTCAAACAATTAAAGTAGTCCTCATGATCGCACTCGGACAAGGGTGGAGTTTACATCAAATGGATGTTAACAATGCGTTTCTACAAGGCAAATTATCTGAAAATGTAAACATGCAACAACCTCCTGGTTTCATCCATTCAGAATTTCCAAATCATGTTTGCAAACTTCAAAATGCCATTTATGGTTTGAGACAAGCTCCTCGTGCGTGGCATGAATTGCTTATAAACTTTGTGATTTCAATTGGTTTCTCCACAAGCTTAAGTGATCCCTCATTGTTCATCTACAATAAAGACGGTGTCCGTGCTTTCTTACTCGTCTATGTTGATGATCTACTGCTGACAGGTAACAACACTTCATTCTCAAATCAGTTCATGACAGAGCTTTCGAAAAAAAAATATCTCTCAAACAACTTGGGTTTCCACATTATTTTCTTGGCATAGAACTTATTCCAATCAAAACTGGCTTGTTTCTGTCACAACATGGTTACATCAGAGACCTATTGCATAAGTTCAATATGGCAGGAGCTAAAACTATAACAACTCCATTGTGTATGACTACACCCCTCAAGTTAGAGGATGGATCAGCTTCTGTTGACTCAAAAATGTTTCGTAGCATCATTGGAGCTCTTCAATACATCACATTAACCAGGCCAGATCTATCATTTGCCGTAAATAAACTATCACAATTCATGCATCAACCAACTGAATTGCATGTTCAGCAACTTAAAAGAGTATTACGGTATCTCAAGTTCACTATCAACCATGGCTTGAAACTTACAAAGCCAATTCATTTGAAATTACAAGCATATACCGATGCGGATTGGGGTGGTAATCATGATGACAAAACATCAACTTCAGCCTACATAATTTATCTCGGTGGTAATCTTGTTTCTTGGTTATCAAAACGACAACGAACAGTCGCGAGATCCTCAACAGAAGCAGAATACAGGTCTGCTGCCAATTCTACAGCAAAAAATTATGTGGCTCTCAAATCTTTTGGGTGAACTTGGCATACAATCTCAAATACCTACCATTTTCTGTGATAGTATTGGTACAACTTACCTATGTTCTAATCCAGTTTTTCATTCAAGAATGAAGCACATCGCACTTGACTATCATTTTGTGCGGCAACAAGTTCAAAATGGAAAACTTACAGTCTCTCACATCTCTACAAAGGACCAACTTGCAGATATTCTCACAAAACCGTTACATCGTAGTCGGTTCACACATCTTAGAGACAAAATTGGAGTCGTTGACTGTGACCCAATTTTGCGGGGGCATAATAGATAGCTATAACTAATACTGTATTTATTTGTATTATTGCTTAATAGTAGTAGTTAGTTACCTATCTAATAGGAACTGACTGTGGATTATCCATCCCTAGTCTCAAGGAAGAACTCCCTTAATATTTGGAGCTTCAGTTTCACCCCTAGATTATAAATAGCCATCACTTTGGCAATTACAATATATAAAACAATCATCCCTTTTAATGCTCATGTTTTTTACTAACGGAATCATTGTCTTATTTCTCAATGGTTTATGATCTAGCATATCAGCTATCAGATTCAAGCAACCATGAAGGTATGTGATTAAATTTCCATTTTAGTTGAATGTGCATAGAAAGGGAACTGCTAACTTATACTGATATGGAAAATAACAATGGCGAAGTTCGTAATATCGATTGACTTATGGATGTTTGTATCGATCATTGGTGTTGTCTCGATCATACATTGAAGTTTACAATGGTAAATTTCCACTTTTGAATATATGAACTTGTACTCTTATGGCCAGGGACGGAGACACCTTATTTCAAGGGTGAGTCTATGCCCCCACTACAATTATTATTATTTAATATATAATGTTAAAAATAATATATTATATATTAAATAAAATAAATAATTTTAATAAAATAATAAGTAATCAACTTTTCTTTTTCATTCCTATTAATTATTTTTACTTTTTTAAGGACAAATAAATTACTCACTTTACCTCTTTGATATTGATTTCTTTTTATTGTTGATATTCTAAAAGATATATATTTTTTAAATTTTAATCTTTATGAATTTATTATTTATTTTATTATTGTAATAAAAGATAAAATATTTTTGTTACCTTATTGAACTTGAGATTGTCTAATGTTTGAAATTGTTGTGTTTGTATCTATTTTATAGTAAAAGTATGAATCATTTTTTAATATGATTTTAATTGTGTTATTTTATTTTCATTTTTAGTAATAAGCAATGGAAATTTTGTTAAAAAGAAAATCAATCGAGGAATTATAGACTCTTAATCCTCAAACACTTGATGAACGTGAAAACTTTAAATTGAGGACGTTTATGAAAAAAAATGAGTTTGAATTGAAAAAACTTCATAACGATCCCGATTTAAGACAAAAAAATGTTAGTATATCTTTCAAGTGATTGAGATGAAATTAAAATATATTATTTATAAAAAGGATTATTGACCCCACTAGTTAAAATTTCTCACTCCATCCCCTGCTTATGGCGCAAGTTAATCAAAACAGTAGAGTTCATATCCTCTATGAATAGGACTAACCTGAAGCTTGAATACATAGTACAATAATTGTCCTTAGATATAAAGTTATTAGGAGTTTTAGTGAAAGAGAAATGCTAACGAGTGTCCTTAAAATGGTAAGTTGAACATTAAAAATACCTTAAAATGGTAAGTTAAATATAAATAATCAACTTTAAAAAAAATCCGAAAAAAGGGAAATCATAATATCGATTTCTTGAATTTTGTTGAAGTTTGAGAAGATTCAAATAGGATTAATATGGGTGTTGTTGAAGAAGAAGTAGGTTGTTTTAATATATTTGTAATATTTTCGTTATAAAAACAATGATATATTTTATCCGGTTCATAAATATCTATTGAGTGCTACTCATTCCGTTCTAAAATAAGAATAGTTTTAATTATTTAATGACATTGCTGAAAGAAATTAATATTGAAAAAGTAAAATGATATATTTATTTTGATATAACTTTCGTTTGGTAAAATAATTTTGAAATGAAGTACCTCTTTAACGAAAGTAAAGTTTTGAAAACTAAAAAATATGCAGCGTTGTTTAATAGCGAACCAAAATATTAGTTTTACAAATTGGAGAGTAAAAAAATGTAATTTTAGCAAAATAGAAGATAAAAAAAAATATTTAAGTCGAACTTTTAGTAAAAAAATATTTAAGTCGAACTGTTAGTGTATTTTAATTAAATCCTTAAAAAATATTGTTTTTTTAATTATGATTTTATATTATGAAAAGTAATCTAATAATTTTAGATATAATTGATGGTAATAAATTCAGAATTTGAAATTTAAATTCTTTGAAATTTAAAATATAATATTTTTTTTTGTCACGATTAGGGCTTTCATTGATCGAATTTTTTTTTGGTTGACAATTCAGAAATTGAAATTTATATTCTTTTAAATTCAGAATGTAAGTGAATAGTTTTTTATGGTGACGTTTCCGAATTTGAAACTTAAACTATTTAATCATATAATAAAAATAATAAAATTTTAAATTTGTTTAATCAAATATATTATTTATTTATTTATTAGTAAAATGGGAGGGTCAAAGGCCTAAAAGGCCTAAAACGAGGAGACATTAGGCAACATGTCTCACAAACACCTGAACAATTACTAAGAAAATTATCATCGAATCAGATACAACCATAAGAATTGGACAAATATAGTTTGGCTAAAAAATCAGCACACTTAATAGTTTCTCTAAAAATGTGAATGAACCGTACTTCTTTAAAATGCTGAAGGAGATGAAGAATATGCCTAGCCAAACTCGAGCCTTGTTTAGACTTCAAAGGCAACCCTTGGAGAGCATCTGCTACCGTCTTGTTGCCATCTTGAACAATAAGGTTCTTGAAACCTCTCTTCCAAGCAAGCTCCAAACCCATAAGGACACCCTAGAATTCTGTAGCAAGACTATTGCAATCACCAATAGTCTTATGAAAGCCACAAAGCTATCTTCCTAGACTGTCACGAAAAAGGCCCCCACACTTAGTAAGCAATCTGCTAGTGGCAGCTCCGTCAGAATTAAAACAAACCTCGAAGGTGTGAAAAACACAAGAAAGGGGGTTTGAATTGGGTTTTATAAAATAAAATCTTTTTACCAACTCAAGAACACCACTTAAAAGTTAATAACAAAGAGATAAAAACACAAGTATTTTATCCTGGTTCGCTTGAAACTCAAAGCTACTCCAGTCCACCCGCCAATGTGATTTCGCCTTATACACTAAGATTTAATCCACTATAATCAACTGATTACAATAATCACAAAGAATAACCTTATTTGTCTTCTCAAGGATCCGACTATACTCTAGTCTCCTTAAGGAATCACAAAGAATACCCTTTTTGTCTTCTCAAGGATCCGACTATACCCTAGTCTCCTTAAGGAATCAAATAACAGTTTGAATAATATTTTTGTGTTACAAGTTTCTTCTATACAACATATTTTACACAAATGATAAACAATTACTTAAAGAAAAATTGTGTACAAAATTGATAGCTTTTCACAAAGAAACAAACTTGTCAAATTGTTGTAGCACCTTTAGCATTCAACATTTTCTTCAAGTCTCCAAGTCCCACTTATATAGCATAAGAAAAGAGACAGTTGGATGGCAAAATGGGGAAACTACATAGAGTGGTTGTTCACTGTTGGATGGTGAAAGAAGTGATATTGCGTACTTTCCTTCGCCCATAAATTCAGTGACAGGTGTGATGTATAGTACTGTCCTTGCCCACAATATCATGTAGTGGAAAGGATATTTGATTTGTACTATATACTATTTGATCACGTGTCCATTTGACATTATCTTCAAGTTCATTGACTTCTAATGAAAGTTGATGAAACATGAAATGAAGAAACATAAAGTTGGATTCAGAAACTTTAGAATCTTTGGTCAGAACCTTGACAGCGTCAGTAGTCTGGCTTGAGATCTTCAGTATCTTCAGAATCTTCAGAATCTTCATAATCTTACAGACAAAACCTTGATAACCTCAATGTTTGGCTTAAGATCTTCAGAATCTTCAGCTAAGTAACAAAATTTCATAAGCTTGCCATTCTTCAGAAGCTTAATGATTAGAGTCACGTCCAAAAGCATGAACTGAGAGACGTTGCTCAGAAGCTTCTCAAGAGTGAATCAACACAAAAGCAGAAAGATCATTGCAGCAACAACTTTGAACATCTTTTAGAACTTCTTATGACTGGCGCATAAGCGGAATTGGAATTCATCATTCAGAAATTGATGATGTTGCACGTCATACACTCATAATTAGAATTTGGTGTTAAAGTTACACAATAACAAACCATTAGGGTACCAAAATTATTCTCACACAAATACAACATTATTATCATCAAACTCAAGGTATAGATGCAGAACCAAATCTTATTCTAACAATCTCCCCTTTTTTGATGATGACAAAAACATGTATTTTGATGAACATTTTGTACATGATAATCACAAAAGGATACATCTTACAAAAGCACAAAGCTCATCCTGGGATGTATAATTCTAAAAAGATAAAATCAGAATGAAAGAACACTTTCCTGATTAACCTTTTTAAAGTACCAAAATGATCTTCCATCAGAATCTGGTTTGTCTTCAGAAGTTGCTTGATGTTGTCTAGAGCACTGGTTTGTTAACATTAACATTCTGATGAACTTTACTTCAGAAGCTTAGTTGAATTCTTTTTGAAGAAGCTTCAGAGTCTGGTTCCTTTCATAAACTTGAATTCTTGTTTTCTTTGAAATTCTTTTTCAGAGCTTGATTACCTTTGAAGAACAAATCTCTTTGACAAGAGCTTTCAGAACCAAGTTAAGAATTCTTCTCAAAAGCTTGATTGCCAAGTATTATTACTATGAAAGTAACACTTCCTCAGAGCCTGGCGTTGAATTGAAAACTTGATGCCAAGTTCCCCAAGTTCCAAGTTCAGAGCCTGATTTTTAATTCCTTGAAGACTCAATGCTTGGATCTGATTCTTGGTTAAGACTCTTTCAGAAACAAATAGTAGACAATTTCTTCAGAAACTGGTAACTTATATTCTAATATGAGAAACTTCAAAAGAGCTTCTGATGTTTGAACTTGCAAAACAATTAACAAACTATTTTTCAAAGTAGTTGTTAGCATAAACTTCAAACAATGTTTGGATTCTTATTCAGGAATATAGGCATGTCAAAATCAAATAACGATTCTTCCCTTTAAATATGTTCTTCCCATTTGTCATTAATCAAAAAGACATAGACAAAAGAAATAAAAGCTGAAAGTAATGGAAAGAAACAAACATGATTTTCATTGATCAATGCCAAAAGGTAGAAAAGATACAATAAAAAAATAATAGAAAGACATATTAAAACAAAATAAAAACATTGGAAAAATGCTAAGGGTTCTGAGGAGGAGGCGAAGGAAGTATGGATAGTATCAACCGAAACATCATATTCTGTTTTTCCAGACGCTCTTTGACCAGAGCATTATCAACTTTTATTTCCTAGATGGTCTTATGAAGCACATTAGGAATTTCTCTAGAAGAAGTTCCAGTTGACTGCTGATGAAGAGAAACTTCAATTTGTTGGCCTTTAGAAACAACGGTTGTGCAACAACTTCTTCCATAACACATTCTGGATGCCCAAAATCTACCTCAGCTTCCTGAACAACTTTCTTAATCTCCGGAGCAGGAAGACATAGTGGAGCATTTCTTAACATCCAGAGTTCCATTAAGGGATCAAACCCATAACGGAAATTTATTTCATATAATTCATACCCAAAGTCTTTTAGCTTGGAGACTTTGGAGTTAATCCATCTTCTATAGGCTTCCCAAGCAGAGTCATTTTCAGCAGGATTAGCTGATGAGTGACTTCTTATCATAGCATCGTGAAGACATTTTCTTGAGTCTGACTCAGAATCTTACCAACATTGGGACTAGGTTTAGGTGGTTTAGGGATTCTTACAGAAAGATCTATTATGGTTTTTCATGATCAGGACCATAAAGAGTTGGAATAGTAGGGAAAACGATTTGGGGTGTTTATGGATCAAATACTACAGGTTCAGGTTCAAAATTGAACATGCTTTCAGGAGTACCCTCAGACATTTGGTTTCCAGAATCTCTTGAGGGAGATGTTCTGGGGGTTATTTCTTTGGATTTTATATGTGGGGAGCAAAAATAGATGGATATAGACTGGGTGAAGAAAGTAATTGTGAAGGAGGTGGTGTTGGTGGTATCTGATGTTGTTGTTGTTGTTGTAAGGGAGTTTCAGAAACTGTAGGAATTTCTGTAACAGGTTCTAAAACTGGAGTTTTCTATGGGAGGTGGAAGTAAAATAGGTTCAGATATTGGTTGAGAATTAGGAGGTGGTGGATTTGGTAAGATTCTTTCAAACATTACAAAATCAGAACAACAAGATTACTAGCTCCAAGAAGCTTACCAGAAGTAGTAGTGTCAGAAGCTTTAGAAGATTAGTGGACAACACTAGACATGTTTGTAGCGGTGTATTCGTCACTCTATGGTCTATTGATTAAACCAAAAGCAAAGTATACAAGGAATCGAGTCGCCACCGCACTTTTATTTATCCAAAGGACTGGCTAAAAAGCGAACAAAAGCTTAAGAAGTTTTACTCGTAGAAAACTAATGAAAAGATCAAAGATCGGGGTAAGGGGTAAATTACGCAATGGGAAGGTGTTAGGCACCCAAAACGTCCTAGGTACTCCTAGGGAGCCCTTTTCACACTTGTTGTTTGAAATTGTTATTTGTTATGAAATATTTATTGTGCAAACATGATTGGGGATGATGAGAAAAGAATGTACAAGTTAATTATTTTTGTGTTTGAACGGATGAACCCGTTGCCTACGTACCTTTCCATGAAAAGGTAAAGGATCAAAACGCCGTAGTTCGGCTAAAAGCTTCCAAAAGTTAGTGGATTCAATTTTAAAACACAAGCACTAAGGCTCTTCATTACCAATGGGAGAAAACTCAACCTGAATCAACAATCCACCACGCGAGGACAGCTTCAACATACTAGTGAGGGGTTAACCCTATAATAAGTATGGAAGACTTACAATCAACTCACTAAGGATAAGGTAAGATTTACATCAACCACTATGGTAATTGAAACCTATGGCTAATGCATGGAAAACTTAACAAGAATGGACAAAGCCACAAAACATTTGAATGGGTGAAGTTAATTGATTGGATTATTTACAAAAGATGGTCAAGGTATGATTAAGATCAATTCAAAATGAGTATTTACAAAAGTGGAGTTTGAAAAATCAAGGACTTAAGGTCCAGGTTTCTAATGTGAAAAGAGGTGAAAATGTTTGCACAATATTTATCTCAAGTTTTGAAAACAATGTGTGAAAAGGTTTAGGACACAATGGGGATGAATGGATGGAATGAAATGTAAAACTTCTCAGAAGGTTCACCTCTTGAAATCATATAGAAGATGATTCAAGTGTGTCCTTTGGAATAGGCAACAGATGAGCAATGATACATGAACATGGTAACAAATGAAAGTCAACAAAAGCGGATACCGGATGCCACTCAATGGTCTTATACCAGTCTCCTAAAACAAACAAGGATATCAGAAGCCACTCTATGGACTTATACCAATCTCCATCAAAACAAAATAAAAGCAAAACATGGATGTCAGCTGCCAATCTATCTGGACTTATACTGACCTCCACAGATGATCATAGGAAAACAAATGCCAAATTACATGGACTTACAATGGGATCCTCACATACAACAACAAGCTCAAACGAGGAGCAAAGAGGATATGAGTGACCAATGAAATGGTCTTACACTCTATCCCTTCCATATCATGGGAACACTGGCCAATACATGGACTTACAGTTGTCCTCAATGGGCAAACAACAATGTGTCACAAAGACAAATGATGATGATCATGCACTAATGAACAATTAATGATGATAGATGCACAATGGCAAACTCAAGTAATCATGTACCAATGAGTCAAATAAACAAGCCAACAAAGCAAATAACACACACTATATACAAGCAATTAGGCTCAAACAAGGTTAGGCATTGAAGCCAACTGGAATGGGGTTAATGGTGCTCTTAACCTTGACATTGAGGATCAAGGTGAAGCAGATGAAAGGATATGAGGGGTGTGCCTCATTGCTCTTATCCCTGGTCAGGGAGAGCATCATATGAGAAGAAGGTGTGGGAGTTCAGAAAGTTGGAACTCTCTCCACAGGTCAATGACTCTATAGATCTTGGGTTAGGATCCACAATGCTTCAACATGTAATGTGAGCAAAGGGGAGACACGCAGAATAGTAGGAGATAGACTACATATCTCTTTTATCTACCAATTGCCTTATTCAAAGGACTTTTCCTGCTTGGAGACGAAAATAAACAAGCACAAACATTGCCTCTTAAGGAGGACTTCAGACAGTTGCCTGGCTAAGTAACAAGCCAGGTCTTCCAGACTACATGAAGAAGAGGATGTTATACCTCAATGCTAATGCTTATCAAGCAAAGCAAAGCAAGTTCTAAAAGGAACTAAAAGCAACTAATGTACCTAAAATCAATCAAATATAATCAGTACACCAATCACAAAGTCAAAACAGACAAGTTAAAGACCAACAGTCAATACAATCAATCACATGTGCAAAGCACAAGCTCAAATAAAGTGAGCTAAGCATCCTACAAAACAAACAAGTTAGTTCATAACAATCAACCAAACTCAATCAACTTGGATTAATCTCCTTAAAGCATTTGCTTCTTAACCTGAAAAGCAAACTCAAACATGAGAAGCAAGACCACTAGGACAAGCCTAGGGTCAAAAGGAGATGAAAAATTTAAAACAGAACATGAAAATTGGTCAAACTCGAGATTAATCAACTAAGAATAAAGTCCAATTGGTATCATATCAAAACTATACACCAAATTCATTTCATAAGCAAATCATGTCAAAGTGTGCAAGTGTGAATCACATAGGAGCAACCAGAATGAACACAATCATATCAATACCAAAATGGCTCAATAAATTCCACAAAAATTCAAGTCTAAACAGAACACATTGAATGAGCAACATACCAAAATTCATTGCAATTGTATAAGTGGAAGTATGAAAATTAAAATCAACAAGTCATGGTAGGCAAAAACAAGCTCAAACTAAGCCACAAAAGGTGCATCAATCTCAAGCAATCATAAAACAGTGAAGACAAATGATAAATGAATGGGACCAAAGCCAAAATGAAGTTAAACATGTTAAGAATCAATCCACAAAATTTAAGCTTCATATGATAATGCATGAGAATTTCACAAGTCATGTAAGTTGAACACTCAATAAAAGTTCACAAATGACTAAACAGCAAAGAAAATATCCAACAAATTGGAAATGGATCCAAAAAATCCACAAAAAATCATGGTTAAACCTAACATCTAGATGTAATCACATGCAAAAATCCAGAGCAATTGACATTCAACAAGCATGGAAACAAAATTCAAGAACATGGACAAAACATAGTATGACACACATTATCACACTCAACTTGATCCCATCATATCTCAACATCCAGAAACTCAAAAATGGAAAACTATATACCAAAATGACCAGGGATGAGTCTAAAATATGCATGTAAAATTTAAAACATTTCCAATTAGGCATCAAGATTTCATGGAAGAAAAGGTGATCATGGTGCAAGGAATGATACATGAAAGTAAGCCCTAGGCAATTATTTTTTCTACACGTGCACAAAATTATTAAAAATCACAAAAAATACAGCACATGATGATGAACATTTCACAAAAAATTGCACGTGATTTGGATTATTTTTGAGTGAGTTATCATTTTTTGAAGTGAAAAAGAAATTAAAAAAATGCAAGAAGGCATGGATGAACATGTAAGGTATCACAAACAAAAAAACACAAGGCAAGGTGAAGAAATGCAGCCAGCGGGGAATCGAACCCCTGGCCTTTTCAAATGGAGCGCGCTTTGTATAAAACGCCTCGTTTCACTTATGACATGGCATCACGTGATAGGTAGCATGGGCCAGAAACACGGAACTTACATGCAAATGAAACAAAATGGATCTAAGCATGCCTGGGAACGAAAATCAAACAAGCTTCATCGTGTTCTTGCACATTCATCATCATCATGAACAAAAAGTTACAGAAATGCGCAAACCATATATGGATCGAATCAGCGTTCAACAAGGATCAACAATATAATCATGATTTGTTCTAATTCTAAGCATGGCAAGAGATTCGATCAAAAGAAGTTTTGCAATCAAACATTCAAATCCAGATTTCTTGATCAATACTTGATGAAATGACACGATTCAAGCTGCAGTGTGTTCTATGTTGCAAGATCTACCTAAACCACATGCTAATTTCAAGAATTGGAAGATTTGAATTCATACCTCTTGAAGATGCAGTTCTTGATTTCGCGCGCTTTAAGCTTCCAATTGCCAAAACAGATGGCCTATGGTGTTGTAGAAGATGAATGGAAGTGATAATTTAGCTCAGCAATGCTTGAATCCAGTGAAATTCTCAACTGCCATGTGAATGCACCAATGTTCAACAGCCACGATTTAGCCAAGTTCTTCCACAATTCTTCTTCAACAGTTATTCAATAGCACCTGCAAGTGAAGATCAACACGAGAGAAAGCACAAAGAGTGAAGAATTTTGAAGAACCAAGTGAAAAAGTTTGGAAAATTTTGAGAGAATTTGGAGAATTTTTGATTTGGATCTGAGATTGTGAATTGTGGATCCCAATTTTCTGTTATGATTAGGACTATATAGTCCTTGTTAATCCAATTCCTTAATCATGATTAGCACAAAATGGAAATGATTAGTGAATTGCACATGTTATCAATTTGGCAAAATTGCCCTTTTGATCATGCAGCCAATGGAACAGTAAAACTCTCATTGCAGCAAGTTTCAAATGCCATTTGAAAGCCATTTGCCTTGGTTTGGAGTGAAAATTGCATGTACTTTTCAAATTCACTATTTTTCCCACCAAAATTGAAATTGGTTCACTTGAAAAATGACTTTTTGATGTGATGATTTTTGATGAAATGTAATGATGGATCATGATAGTACATGTCAAATGTGACTTGCTCAAAAAAGAATCACTCAATTTGGCCATTCCATTCAAAAGTTATGCAACTTTGAAGTTCAACTTTTCTTGAAAATGATTTGACCATAACTTGCCAACCACACATGAGAAATGAGTGTCTTGAACTTTTTGGAAAGGTGCGAGCAAGATCTTCAACTTTCATGTTGGACAAAATTTCATTTGAAGCATTCTTGGACATGTAATCTTGAGGAGAAGAACTTTCCATTTTTGGCAGTTTGAAATTACAGGTCACTTTTTATTTTTGGAAAGTTTTCATCTGACCTCAAATTCTTCAATGTTGATCTTTGAAATGTCAAATGAGACTTGTATGGACATGAATGAGGTCTTTCTAACCATCTCACACCTTCCAATCCCTGATTAAATGCACAGTTGACCACAGTTGACTTTCTAGGGTTTTGGTTGACTGAGCTGAGCTTTGATGAACTTCAAGCCTCTTCCACTTGAGATCTTGATTCCAAATGATATCACAACTCACATGAGCTTCTTATGAATGATCATGGTGCCCAAATTCTTCAAGAATGGCCACCATCTATTACTCAATGAAAGCTTTGACTGTTTTGATCTAGTTAGCTTCATCTGCAAGTAACATGGTTAGATGACATATTTTTGTACTTCTTGGTTAGTAAACAAATGAAAAGCAATGATATACAAATGAAATACATGCTTGGTGATCAAAAACCACTCTCAAAAGGTACCCCACCCATAGGAGGGAAGCTAAGATACACAATGATCCTTGAGGCAATGATATGATATGATATGAGCCGTGAGGGATCTTAGGGACAAAATTGGGGTCTTAAAATGTTTTTCATAAGCATTGTTTTTTGGTGCTCACTGAGAGGCACCTCATCTTCATCCAGAAAGGTAACAACCTTCTTCTTTTTCATCTGAGGTCTTGATGATCTTTCTTCTCCAGACTTTTTCTTCTCTTCCCATGCACATCATGATAAGTTTCTGGTAGGTTGAATGGGTCAACCATTGAATCAATTTCATCCTTTAGACAACTTTCAATGTAATATTTCAGAACTTCCAGAGGATCAATCTTGGTGAAAGTTAGGAAGTTTTCTACTGGAATCCTCATTCCACAAATATCATCCTTTGAAGGAATGAAATATGGCCTGACTATCTTAGAGATGAGACCCATACTCTTGAGATTCTTTCCCCAGAAGATCTTTTCAGCATTCTTCACTAATTCATCAGTTAAACCACTAACCAGAAGGTCATCCACCAAATTGTTTTTAATAAGAATATTAGAAATAAGCCTTCCATTAGGAATGAACTTTCCCTTCTTGCATGTACTTCCAGTTCTGGTTTCTCTAATGGAATCCCTGAGAAATTTGAATAGAATTGCTGGAAGTGCTACCATGTACCCTATTTCCAAGAAGAAGAAACATATACTTCTGGATAATGTTGATGTAGTTAGAGGAATTGTGTTGGGTCGATGATGAATGCATCCCAGAATAATTTTGAACCAAACTCTCAGTCTATCAGTTAGGTCTTTAGTACTTGGACTTTTTCTTTCATCCAACGTGGTTCCTTCCTTGAAGATGACAAATTCAATCATAGCTTCCCTTCTTGCATCAGTTTTAATGTTGTAGAAACTTTTTCCATAACTGTTATGAGAAATAAGATCAACGATAGATTTCTCAGTGACAACAATCTTCCTGTTCATGACGAAGGAAGAGATTGTGTCCTTTGTAGCCACAACATGAATCCAAAACTGCTTCACAAGCACTGGATAAACAAGACTAATTAACCTTTCAAAGAAACTCTTCCATCCTTGGAATTCCAATGTTTCAGAAAAATCAAAAGCCATTGTCCTTCAGATTGTTGAAGTCCACGATAGTCTCACAAAGAACCATTAACTCATCAACAAGAGTATTTAGAGTTAACTCAGGAATCCCTTCCATAACGGGATGATTTTCATCAGCCATGGAGCGGTTGGGAGAATGTTGTTGTTGAATCTGTTATTGAGGAGCATCCGTTGTTGAAGTTAAAGGAGAGGATGAAAAGTTACAGAGAGGCTGTTTTAGGTTTGAAAGAAGAAAGTGTGGGAATATTGTGCACGTAGTGTGAAAATGTGAGTGAAGTGGGTTTATATAGATTTTTTTTGCAATGATGATAAGTTAAAATTACACCGATATAGGGGGAAGCGTAAGAGATTTTAACTTAATTCCAAGAATTGCGAAACCCAATGTGTCACGCTATTATCATGCATGCTCAGAAATTGGGATAATTGTCACCATTTAGAACCACATGATATCAAATGATATGACAACCATTTAATACAATGACTATTCAGAATCAGGATGACAAATCGATAAGATTACTTCTAATCATACCTTTCTGATTCATGAAACTTCCTTACTTCAGAAAGCTCATGTCTCATAGTCAACAAATAATTCTCATAATCTAATCTAGAGTTCTGAAGACTTAAACATTATGAAATTCATCTTTTCATTATGGACATAAATCCATAAATAAGTTTCTCAGAATAAAAACGAAATATCTTCAGCAAGGTTTTTTTTGTAAAGATATCATCCCACTGATGGCCTTTATCAACAAATTTTAGGTGAAAAATACCCTTCTGAACACAGTCACATAAAAAATGATGTTTAACTTCAATATACTTAGCCCTAGAATGCAAGATAGGATTCTTAGATAAGCAGATAGCAAAAGTATTATCACAGAGAATAGACATGTTACTCTTGAATATCTGATAATCTTCCAGTTGACTCTTCATCTAGAGTATCTGAGTGTTGCATTAGGAAGCTGCAATATATTCAGCTTCGGCAGTTGAAAGTGCAATTGTTGAATGTCTCTTGCTGGACCATGAGATCGGATTATCTCCCAGAAATTGACAACATCCAAAAGTAATTTCCTTTCTATTCTGTCTCCAACATAGTCAGCATCACAATAGCCTAATAATTTTTATTCACTTGCTTTTCTATAAAGCAAACCAGGGTTAGTATTACCTTTCAGATACCTAAAGATTCTCTTAACAGCAATTAAGTGAGTCTCCCTAGGATCTAATTGGAAGTGAACACATAAGCAAACACTAAATAAAATATCAGGTTTGGAAGCGGTTAGATAAAGGAGAGAATCTATCATACCTCTGAATAGCTTCTGATTTACCATACTGCTTACCTATTCTTTCTCCAGAATGCATGTATGGTGGATTGGAGTTTTGGCTTGCTTGCACTCCAACAAGTTGAACTTATTCAGAAGTTCCCTTGTATATTTTCTCTGATGAATGTACGTTCCTTCTTAATGTTGATCAATCTAAATTCCCAGAAAGAACTTGAATTCTCCCATCAGACTCATTTCAAATTCTGCTTGCATTGACTTATCAAAATCCTTGCACAACGAAGCATTAACAGAACCAAAAATAATATCATCAACATAAATTTGCACAACCAGAATATCATTCTTAAAGGTTTTTCAAAAGAGAGTTGTGCCCACTTTCCCTCTGGTAAAATTATTTTCCAAAAGGAAGTTACTTAGTCTATCATACCAAGCTCTTGGAGGTTGTTTCAGACCATATAACAAAATTTTCAGTTTAAAAACAAAGTCAAGATTTTGAGAGCTTTCAAAACCAGGAGGTTGGTGCATATATACTTCTTCAAAAATATATCCATTTAAGAATGCACTTTTAACATCCATCTGATAAAGGATGGTGTTATGATTGATTGCAAACAAATTAAAAGACGAATAGACTCTAACCTTACAATTGGAGCAAAGTTTTATTTATAGTTTATACCTTCTTGCTGACTATAACATTGTGCTACCAGTCGAGCCTTGTTTCTGACAACTTCGACCTTCTCATTGAGCTTGTTTCTGAATACCCATCTGGTTCCAATAACATGGAAGCCTTTTTGTTTCTGAACAAGATCCCATACGCCGTTCTTGGTGAATTGATTCAGTTCTTTTTTCATAGCCATCATTCACTCATTATCTAGAAGAGTTTCATCAATAGATGTCGGCTCTACCAGAGATACCAAACCCAGAAGAGTCTCTTCAGAAGGTTTGAGTGAAGATCTATTTTTGATTTATGCGTATTTATCTCCCAGAATCAATTCTTTATAATGAAAAGTTCTTGGTCTACTCTTCTTCTGGTGAGTTAGACCAACGACAAATTCTGGTTGATTTGCTTCTGAATCGTTTGCTTCAGTTTCCTTAGCTTTGTCTTCTGAGTCTTTTTCTCTAGAATCATTATCCTTGGATTCTAAAAGATTGATCTTCAGATCTGCAAATTTCTCAAATAGCTTTAACTTTTCAAGGTCAAGCTTATCATTGAATCTAACATGAATTGATTCTTCAATAATTTGTGTTTAATTGTTAAAGATTTTGTAGCCTTTAGAGTGTTCAGAATATCCTAACAATAAACAATTATGTGCTTTAAAATCAAACTTGCCAAGATTCTCCTTAGTGTTCAATATAAAACACTCACAACCAAAAGCGTGAAAGTAAGAAATGTTGGGCTTTTAGTTCTTCCATAATTCATAGGGACTCTTACCCAGAATATGTCTAATAGAAATCATGTTCTGAATATAACAAGTTATGTTAACTACTTCTGCCCATAAATGCTTAGCTGATCAGTCACCATTTTCATTAAGTTTTCGTTACTGATCCGACAAGAAACCGGTGATTTTGAGACACTATGCAAGCATTTTGGTACTTTTCAAGGCAATTTTACTTCCCGTATAAGATTTGAGCATTTCCGTTCATTGTCATGTTTTACTTTATATTTTCGTGATTTTACGCGTAGGATGTCTGTGTTTTTGTCCAACAGGTCCAGGTGGAAGTGTAACACCTCAAAATTTGCCCTCCTCTCTTGGGACTAGCTTAGCATGTTGCATTTTATTTTGTAGGTCATTAGTCATTGCATCTTTGCATATCATGTGGAGACAATAAGCAAGTCATCCTCCTAAGTCTTGCTCAGAAGATGAAGAGGTTAAAAGATTCAAGCTTGAGGGTTTCATGAGTTGATCACTAATCATCTGAGGGTTGTGCTTCAATTAGGGTTTATTGGTTCTTCAAGGAGATTGGTTATTATATTGGTTGAAGTGGTACATCACCATCATCATGGTCTTATCATCACCAAGAAGTTCATTGTGCCTGTTCATGTGCCTTGGGATTAGGGTTTTGACCTCTGGTCAACCCTAATCAGTTGTATTGTGCCAATCAGGGTTTTGCAAGGAGATGAGGTCTTCATTGAGATGGGGATCATCATATGGCTTTATTGAGCTCGTATAAGCTAGGGTTTCATTTTGGAGCCATTTCATCAGGAGATTGAGGCTCAAATTCATCTGTGCATGATCAAGTCATCTATCAACTGGAAAAAGTCAACCACAAGTCAACTGTTGGATTTGGAGGTGGGAAGTGGTTAGAAATACTTCATTCATGTTCAAACAAGTCTCATTTGACATTTCAAACATCAACATTGAAGAAAATAAAGTCAGGACAAAACTTTTCAAAAATAGTAAGTGACTTGTAATTCAAATTTGCCAAAAATGGAAAGGTTTTCTCCTCAAGATTACATGACCAAAAATGCTTCAAATGAAATTCTGTCCAACATGAAAGTTGAAGATCTTGTTCTCCCTTTCCAAAAAGTCCAAGAACATGAATTTCTCATGTATTGTTGAGAAGATATGGATCAAACATGGTCAAATGATTTTGAACTTCAAGAAGGCATAACTTTCAAACCATAAGGCCAAATGGAGTGGTTCTTTTTGCAACATTTCTCTCTTGACATGTACTATCCAATTCATGCATCATAAGCCATGCATTTTGATCACAAAAATATTGGCATTTTCATTTGAATTTTGGAGGGAAATCCTAAATTCAAAAATCATGCATTGTTTTCACTTCCTAGCATTGCATTTGGCTTCTACATGGCATTTTTAAGTGAATTGGAAGCAGAAATGTGCACTGTAGCATTGGTCATGACATGCATAAGGTGAATTGCACATTTGCATCAACACTTGGTTTTCACTAATTACTTTGGCATTGCTTAATTGTGATTAACCAACATCATTAGCACACCATATAAAAGCTAAAGCATAACTGTTTTCATGATTAACACATCAGAATTCTCAGATCTAGATCTAATTCACAAATCTCTTCAAACTTTTTCTCTCACTTTCTCCAATTTTCTCAAAAGCATTGCATGTTTCTTGATCAAATCATCACCTAGAAGCATTTTTGAGCTGGATTGAAGCAAGATTCCAAGGTTTTCATGCAGAATTGAGGACTGTTGAAGCACACCTTCATCAATGGCAGTTGGATTTTTTGGCTAGATCGTGCAAGCTTAACCTCCAAACCTTCATCCATTCATTCATCCAAGAGTATTGGAGCAACTGTTTGGACTTCTCAAGGCCTGAAAGCTACAATTCCACTTCTGTTTCTCCAATAAGGTCAGAACTCGAGTGCTTTAATTCATGAAATTGATGTATGCATGCTGTAGATCTTTCGTTGGTGATTAATCTGAGCTTTGTTCCATGAAATTCCATTAAGAAATGAGATAGTTATGTTGATTTTAAGTTTAGCATGTGGAACTTCTCTTGCTCGATCCATTCATGATATTGAGAATTAGGTTAAATTAAGCTTGTCATGTTGATGTGTGTTGAAAGACGAGTCCAATGGTATATGATTTTATGAATTTCTGAGCACATGTGTTCTTGAGCTCAAGAACACGTATGAATGTATGAATATCTTAGGGTTTTGATTTCCAGAATGTGTTTAATCTTCATGAGCGCGTTTTGCATGCATTTTCGTTGTTACCGCCATGCATTGGTCCAACGTGTACCCTGCGTGTCAAAATGATTGGTCCAAATTGCTTCCCGTTGCCACATGTACTTAGTGAAATGGTGCGTTTCACATAAAACGCGCCAAGTTCAAATTCCTCTTCAGTTCGAATCTGGCTGAGGACGGTTTCAATTATTGCTTTGCATATTATTTCATCTTATGCCATGCCATTCATACTAGCCTTGTTCATGTTTTTTTATTTTTCCGTTCACTTAGAAAATTCATAACTCCATGAATAATGATCCAAATGACCTGGGAAATTTTGCATCTTGATCCTCATCATTTCTAGCTTTTTATGAATATTTTTCCAGAAATTGTGCACGCATGAATTTTGTTTTGGCTTAGGGATTGTGTATGTATGTGTTTTCTTGACCTACCTTGCCATTTGATTTGTGAAATGATGAGATTTTATTCAATGCTCTTGAAACTTTGTATGCTTAAACTAGACATCTTTAGGGATCTTTTGGTGTAGAGTTTGCATTTTTCTCATTTCTGGTTGTTGAGTTATGATCTGTTTAATATAGGTGTGACAATGTGTGTCACACCTTTGCTTGCTCAACTTGTGGATTTTCTTTGCCATGCCAAATAAATGCCAATTGATGTGATTTTTTGCATGATGATTCTTCTGAATGTTAGGATTGATCATGAATTCTTGTAGAATTTTTAGATGCATTTCTAATTTGTTTGGTATTTTCTTTTCTGATTAGCCATGTGTGGACTTTTGGATAGTCATGAACTTAGATGACTTGTGAAATGCTTGATGTTTATCATATGGACTTGAAATTTTGCATATTGTTCTAGACACATTGAAATTTATTGTGGCTTTGGTGGATGCATTTATCATTTGTCAATTCTGTTTTAGGCTTGTGCTAAGTTGAGGTAGCACATTGTGTCCAATTGAGCTTGTTTGTGCATACCTTGACTTAATGAATTTAATTGCCTTGCCTATACTTGTCCAAATGCCTTGATTTTTGGTGTGTTGATCATGTGATGTGTGCTGTTTAGCCATGATTTTCTTGAGATTTATTGAACCATTTTTGAAATTGGAATGTGATGGATTGTTCATTCTGTTGTATCAATGTGGTTCCAACTTGCATGCCTTGCCTTATGTGATTTATGAAATGAATTTGGTGCATAGTATTGGCATGAGACCTTTTGGATGATGTTCCTATTTGGTTTAATTTGATTCATGTCAATTTTCATGTTCTGTTTTGAATTATTTCTTCCCCTTTGACCCTAGGCCTTGTCCTAGTGGTTTGTGCTTATGTTTGAGCTTTGTTTTCAGGACAAGAAGCATATGGCCTTGAGGAATTGATTCATTGGCTTGAGTTGCCTATTTGGTTGATGTTGATTAACATTGAGTTTGTTTTGTAGGTGATTTAGCTCATTTGAGTTGAGCTTGTGCCTTGCACATTGTAGCTTGCACTTGTTGTCTGTTTGACTATGTCTGTTGACTTTTGGATTGTCTGTTTGACTTTGTGAGTTGTGTACTGACTGAGTTAGATGTTTTCAGGTACGTTAGTTGCTAAAGTTATTTTGAACTTGCTTTTGCTGTTGCTTGGTTGTTTAACCATTTGAGGTATAACTCACTGACTTCATGTAGTCTGGAAGACCTGTCCTGTTACTTGGGCAGGCACCTGTCTGAAGCCCTCCTTAAGAGGCAATGCTTGTGTTTGTTTATGTTTGTGCCAAGCAGGAAAAGACCTTTGATAAGGCAATTGGAAGATAAAAGAGATGTGCAATCCATCTCCTGCTATTCAGTTGAGTCATCCCTTTGCTCACACACCTTGTGTTGATGCATTGTGGATATTAACCCAAGATCTTTGTTGTGTCAGTCATATGTGGAGAAGAGTTCCAACTTTCTGAACTCCCACTTTCATTTGTCTGAAGCTCTCCCAGGCCAGGGATAAGAGCTATGAGATCTTACCTTCACTTCCCATTTCATCTGCTTCACCCTAACTCTCAATGTTAGGGTTAAGAGCTAACATCACCCGATTCCAGTTGGCTTGTGTTTCACAGCCTAACCTTGTGTGAGCCCACTTTGTTTGTATATAGTGTGTGCTAATTGTGTGTATGTTTGCTCTGCTTTGCCTGTTTATGATAGCTTGCTGCCTGTGCAAGTTAGATAGAAAACTCAACCTAGGACCATTGTGGATTGCATGATAACTATTAGGCTCGAGTTAATCTCCCTTTTAGTTTGTCATTTCCCAGTCTCTGGTTAGGAGAAAGTTTCTCCCCTGTTAAGGGGAACTACGTTGCCCTGATCCTCATACCAGATGAGGTACGTAGGCAGGAGATCGAGACGAGATCTCTCCGGGCACCCTTTTCTTTTTTTGTGTGTTTGTTTGACAGTTATTAGGCTCGAGTTCCAGACTCCCTATTAACTTGTCTGTTTGTTATCCTTCTTGTGTGTGTTAGGAGATGGATGTAAGCCCAGTGATTGGCAGTCCGTATCCTATTGTTGTGTGCTTGGAGTCCGATATAAGTCCAGCGATTGGCATTTGGTTTCCAGTGTGGGTTTGTTTGGTTTGGAGTCTGATGTAAGTCCAGCAATTGGCATTCGGTTTCCATGTTTGCCTGTTTGTGTGTCTCTTTTAACGTCTCAGTGTTTGTGCATGTGTTTTGTTTCGGCGTGCGTGAGCCGAACTACGGTAGCTCTGATTCTCATTCCAGATGAGATACGTAGGCATAGGATGCGATATCCTAGCGAGCCCGTTCCCCTCTTCTCCCACCTGTGTTGTTTCCAGTGTGTGTGCGTGCATTCTTTTGCGCATCTTCTTTAGCAACCTTTTTCTTTCCTTTCGAGCGTGGATCCCGTCGAGTACGACGGATGCGTAGGGGTGCTAATACCTTCCCTTCGCATAACCGACTCATGTACCCTGTAATCTCCGGTCGTAAGACCATTTCCTTTCCAGGTTTACTTCGAGCGTTTCCTTTCCCTCTTTGGGATAAATAACGCACGATGGCGGCTCTGTTTGTTTTTTTTTCCCGCCGGTTGTTTTTCACGGATGCGACAGCTGGCGACTCTGCTGGGGACTAGAGAAGTTGACCTCTTGCTGGTCCATCTTCCCTAAGCGAGTCTCTCCTAGCATTCTCTAGGATAGTGTAGGTTGCTTGTGTTGCTCTATTTATTGCATTTATGATTATTATGTTGTATATATATTTGCATAAATATTTGCATGCATCATACTATCATTATGCCGTCTTTTGTACAAGTGGTTCCTCTGTTTTGGGGTGGGTGTTCTGAGTGGGGCTAAAACCCAGGCCCGAGTATACACCTAGGATTAGCGTGGTCTCATGTTGCCTCTCATGTTAGGTCAACATGTTTTTGGCGCATGCATGACATACCACAAGCCGGACGAGGTTCATTTGAGAGTGCTCTTCCTTTGTGGGGTATTCCACTTTGGTTGAGTCACTCCATATGAGCTATTGACTTCGGTGACCGTTCTTTCCCGGATCTTTGGTTGAGATGATCTTAAGAGAGCTACAACGGCACACCCGAAAGGGCAAACCCATTGAGTATCTTTTCCCGATTGTCGAGACCATTATCCGCCTAAGGATGACCTGATTAGAATTCACCTGTGAGGGGAGGGTGATTCTTACAGATGCATGTTCAGATGGTGACTTTGATGGTGACTGATGGTTCCGTTGATCAGAGTCCTGTTTATAAGTTGGATTTATGGATATTTATTTCCGAGACGCCGGAGTGCTGTCCGTGGTATTTATCAGTGGGGATCCGTTTATTTCAGGATTCCCTGGGCTGGTTCAGATGGGTTTGTGGTTATCAGATCAGTGAATCTCTGGTGATGATGGTGATGTATCTTTCAGTTCCGTTTATTTCGGAACCCTAAGTTGGATTTGTGGTTACATATTCCTTCAGATGATTGTGATCAGTTCAGAGGCCGTAACTCAGTGCAACAGATGTTCAGATGACTTGGAGGATGGCACAATGCATTGCATTCATCAGCATCATCACATTTTGCATTTATCTGCATCTAACTCATGTTTATCCATATGCAGGGACATTCTTGATCGAGATCCTGGTTGAGAGACTTCTTTGTCCCAGACATGAGGACCGGTTTGAAAGACGATGTTGTCTATAGTTTCTTCGACCCAGAGATTGGTGTGCTGAGAGATATGATAGCATTAATTACACCTGACCATGTGGGGATGTTCCGTGAGGCATACGGTGGTATTCTGAAGTTGGTTTTCAGGCTCACAGACAGTGATAGGAGCGCCATTCATACTCTTCTCCATTTTATGACCTGGGTTTGAGATGTTTCGTCTTCCCGGATTACCTGTTGGGGCCTTTGATGGAAGACTATGCCAGCATCTTGGGTATTCAGATCCGAGATCAGATTCCTTTCTTTGCCACTAAGGGGGGGCCTGATATTGCTGAGATTTCTCGTGCTCTTTATTTGAGCCCGGAGGTAACCAAGGGGGGTTTGAAAGAGAAGGGAAAGTTACCCGGTTTTCATCTGAGTTTCTTGGAGGCTAAAGCCAAGGAGCATGCTGCTGTGGGTAATTGGAAGATCGTCTGTGCCTTGATTGCTGTGAGCATTTATGGGACCATCCTGTTTCCTAATCAGAAGAACTTTGTGGACCTTAATGCCATCAGGTTGTTTGTGCAAAGGAATCTTATTCCTACTCTGGTTGGAGATGTCTATTACTCGGTCCATAATCGGAACGAGAAGCGGCATGGAGGATTGATTCGATGTTGTGCTCAGCTGTTGTACAAGTGGTTTATGGGGTATTTGCCTTTCCGGGGTGCGTTTGCTTGTCTTGATCCTACTGTCAAATGGTCATTCAGGCTGATGGGTTTGCGGGCCAAAGACATAGCTTGGACTCACAACGGTATGGCTGGACGAGATTTCATATGCAGTTGTGGGAGTCTTCCCAATGTGCCTCTTATAGGAGTTCAAGGTTGCATTAACTACAACCCGATGCTTCTTAGGAGACAGATGAGGTTTGCTGTGGAGGGTCCTCCTCTTGGACGAGAGATTCAGGAGTCTTTTTACTTCCCGATTGAGGGCAATCAGGCCAAGTTGAGGCAAGTGTTGGATGAGTGGCGTGATATTCAGATAAAGGGCAAGGTTCCTTTTGGCAAGGTTAACAGCAGGTCTTTTCCTCCATTTGATGATTGGATTAGGAAGAGGATTGAGCTCACACATCTACCATTTCCTGGAGGTGATCCTTGGTGTCCTATGATTGAGGGGCCACGTTCTTCTGTCAGTATGGAAGAGTTCCTCGAGGTGAAGAAAGCCAGAGATCAGTTGCAAGCAGAGAAGACTGAATTGGAGATGAGTCTTGCTCGGATTCAGATGGCTAATCATGAGATCAGAGTGAGGATGGAAGATCAGGATAAGAGACATGCCCTGGAAGCGAAGCGCTTTGAGATAGACACTGCTTATTATCGGAAGATCAGCCAAGCATTGGAGTCGTCTACAAAGGAGCACAACATCACTAAGGAGAAGCTAGCCAGAGCCTTGAGGGTCATTGAAGATGAAAAGAGGAGGAAAATCCTTGTGAGGGATCAGAGGGAAGACAGAGTTAGAGTCCTTATTGCTGAGTGGGAGGCAAAACTGAAGACCAAGGAAGCAGAGAACGTGAAGATCATTGCTGAGAGAGATCATTATCAGGCTGAGAGAGATCACTACTTCAGACAGATGAAGATTCACCAGAAGGAGATAGGGAGATTGCAGTAGGAGAACACTGAGCTCAGGTTCGCCGGGGAGTTTACTAGGATGGTTGATGATGTAGGGCCTTCTGTGAGACCTTCATCAGATTAGTCCTTTCTTATTTGTGTGGATTACCGTCAGGCCTGTTGACGGAATTTACTTGCTTGTATTTTCCTTTTGATTCTGGAGGATGGTATGTGGCTTGTATCAGACTTGATGTATGACTATGGCACTTAATTGTGCATTTTGATATACAATGGTTATTTTCATTCAGTGATGGATCTTCAAGCTTTATTTGCTTTCCTGTATGCACTCACATGGCACACACATGGTTGGTTGGTATTTTGCTAAATCATATATCTCTGATCTGTATGATGAAACTCAAATGATTGAATATCAAAATGATGCTGCCGGATTATTATCTGTCTCGATGAAGCCAAGATCGAAAGACAGAGTGTTCCTCATATGGATAGACATTGCATTCAGGCATAATCATAATAACTTGTTTTCTATTTTGCAGGTGTCTAACGTGCTTGATTGTTTCAGGAATCATTGCTCGTGCTTGTAGAGTTGTACCTTTGCACTCAACACGTCCACACAGATATTTCACCAGGCGCAACACTCCTAGACTGATGGATCTACCCAATACAGATGTTCTCGAGCTAAAGGATAAAATGAACGAGTTGATTAACATCATGCAAGGTTTTGCTGTGGGCCAGAAGGCACTGGCTGATAAAGTTGAGAAGCTCGAGCGGGCTTCAGCTGCCAATAGTGGGGTCAATCTGGATGGTGTCTCTAACCAGGGTCTTGGTGGTTCTAGGGACGGTGGAAAGAGAACAACAGTGGGTATAGTGAATAATAATGCCGGTGGTTTTGGTGTTGCCACAGGTGGTGGACCTGGTCAGATGGGCAATAATATGAAGGATAGTTTGTTTCCTCCGTTCTTTGGGGTTGAGGATGATAGAGAGGAAGACAGAGAAGCTGATCAATTCTCCATGCATAATGAGCCGTTTGGTCAATATGGTGTCCAGCCACCGAACAAAGAGATTCAGTTGCTGGCAGAGAAGATCAGAGCTCTCGAAAGCTATGCCACTCCAGGAGTTGTGAATATGTCAAATATGGGGTTGGTTGAGGGGATCGTGATCCCACAGAAGTTCAAGGCGCCCGCATTTGATAAGTATAATGGGAGTTCTTGCCCGGAGACTCATCTTCAAGCTTTTGTTCGCAAGATTTCTGCTTACACGATGGACCAAAAGCTTTGGATGTACTTCTTCTAGGACAGTCTGTCCAGTGGATCCTTGGAGTGGTACACCAAGCTGAAGTCTACTAACATCAAGAGCTGGCAGGATCTTGGTGACGCATTCTTTAAACAATACCAGTTCAATGCTGACATGGCTCCTAGTCGTACCCAGCTGCAGGGTATGTCTCAGAAGCCTAACGAGGGGTTTAAAGAGTATGCACAAAGATGGAGGGAGTTGGCTGCCAGAGTTCAACCTCCACTGGTGGACAGAGAGATGTCTGATCTGTTTATGGGTACCCTGCAGGGGACATTTGCCGAGAGGATGGTGGGTTGCCCGGTGACCAACTTTGCTGATATAGTGGTGGCTGGGGAAAGGATAGAAAGTTGGTTGAAGCTGGGGAAAATACAGGGTAACGCTTCGTCATCTGGATCGAAGAAGCCCTTTGGAAATGGTCAGAGGAAGAAAGAGGGTGATACCAATGCCATGTATACCCAAAGAGGACAAAGTAGGGATCGTTACTACCAGCACACCGCTGCGGTAACTATTCCTGCTGATAATCAGCCTGCACAACAGCAACAACAATCGCAACAACAAAGACAACCATTTCAATAGAGGCCACAGAGGGCTGGGTATCAGGTGAGAGGACGAATGGCTGATCGTCAGTTCGACAGGCCACCTGTGACCTATTCTTTCTTGTTGAAGAAGCTGAAAGACTTGGGGTTGGTACAATTGAGAACTTTGGCTCCTTTGAGACCTGATCAGAGGCCAGCCAGTTTTGATGAAAACGCCAAGTGTGAATTTCACTCAGGTGCTCCTAGACACAACGTAGAAAACTGCAAAGCTTTTAAGCATGTGGTTCAAGACCTGGTGGATTCTAAAGATATCAACTTTGCTCCATCTCCAAACGTTAATGCTAATCCCATGCCTGCGCATGGTCAAATGGGGGTGAATGCAATCTCTGGTGAGAGCAGGATCGGGCTGTTGAGGGTTGATCAGTTGAAGACTCCTTGGTTGAGGTCAAGGGGCAGTTGTTGAAGAATGGGGTCTTCCCGGGTTGTGATGAATGTTGTGTTGCGTGCACTGTTACTGTCAATGGGTGTATATCATTGAGAGGGGCTATCCAGAGGCTGATGGACGAGGGAAGCCTCAGGTTTGAGAAGGTGGATAAGGGGAAGGAAGATGTCTCCACCATAACTATATACTTTGATCCGGTTGATTTGTCAACGCTAGCAGATGCGGCTCCAGTTACTATCACGGTACCTGGGCAAATTCCGTATGACAAAGATGATGCTGTGCCGTGGCATTATGGTGGGGAAGTTTATTGTAATGGAGAGAAGTTGGAAGATCAAACTACAGGTGAAACCACCATTTCAAAGGTGGATAATGCCGGACCCAGTGGTTTCACTCGCAGTGGGAGATTGTTTGCTCCTGATGCTTTGAGGGGAGGAGAAGGAGAAAAAGAAAAGAAAGAAAAGGCCGAGGCTTTAGCCAGGGCGAGAGGAAAACAAGTAATCAATGAGGGTACTCCTGTGGTGACACCGGCGCCTGGTGGGTCGGAGAGAGCACTTGATGATGAAGCGGAAGAATTCCTTAGAATCATCAAGAAGTCTGAGTACAAGCTTGTTGACCATCTGCAGCAGACTCCTTCCAAGATTTCGATCTTGTCATTGTTGCTAAGCTCTGAGGGGCATAGAGAGGCTTTGTTGAAGATTCTGAAGAGAGCCTATGTTCCTCAAGAGATCACGATAAATCAGTTGGAGACGGTGGTGTCGAACGTTAATGCCAGTCATGGGCTGGGGTTCACCGACATGGATCTGACCGTGGATGGGAGAAATCATAATCGGGCTTTACACATTGCAATGGAATGTAAAAGAGCCGTGCTTTCGCACGTATTGGTTGATACTGGCTCTTCATTAAATGTGTTGCCTAAGAAAGCCCTGGCAAAGCTGGATTGTGAAGGATTGGTGCTGAGGCCCACTGACTTGATAGTGAGGGCTTTTGATGGTTCAAAGCGGGCGGTGTTCGGAGAAGTAGAGCTCCGGGTGAAGATCGGGTCCGAGGTGTTTAAGTCAGTATTCTATGACATGGATATTCAGCCGGCATACATTTACCTGTTGGGTCGCCCATGGATCCATGCTGCTGGGGCAGTGACTTCGACTTTGCACCAGAAACTGAAGTATATCTAGGACGGGCAGGTCGTCACCGTCTGCGGAGAAGAGGATATCTTCGTCATCCACCTGTCATCGTTCAAATACGTGGAAATGGACGGTGAGATATGGGAGACCCCGAGCCAAGCATTCGAAACCGTCAAGGTGGAGAATGCTCTTTTTGCAAAAGAGGAGGAGAAACCGTCCATTTCTTCGTACAAGCAGGCTGCTGAGGTGGTGAAGAGTGGAGAAGCTCCTGGTTGGGGGAAGATGATGGACATCTCCGCCAAGAAAGACCGATTTGGAGTGGGTTATCAGTCGGGCCGAGGCTCGTTAGGACAAGGCAGAGGACGCCGTACGTCAGTCACATTCACCAGTGCTGGAATGCTGGATCCAAATCACATCTGTATGGTGGATGAAGGAGTTGACAACGACTGTGAAATTGATCGATGGATGAAGCCGTGCGCACCAGGGATGGGGGTCCAGAACTGGAAGGCTAAAAAGATCATCACTGTCACTCTACTAGAAGAGTAATAATTTCTGTTTTCAGTTTTATTTGCATGAAAGCCATACGTTTTGCCCGAAACGTAATGGTTCATTGTAAGGGCCACCTCATGTTTCATTTTGCAAATTTGCATCATAAATAAAAGGATGTTTTTTAGTTAAAAGCGGTGTTCCCTGTTTTTCATTTATTTTTGCAGTTTAAAAATAAAACAAAATAGAAATGGCAATGTTTTCATTTTCCTTTTCAATTTGTCTCGCTCCGGTTCTAAAGCAATGCATGAATCAACATTCATGCAGATGCGATTTCTCGCCGGATCTCATTGATAACAATCCTGTTACACCCTCATATGACTTCGACAATCCGATCTATCATGCCGAAGAAGAAGGCGAAGAAGATTGTGAACTGCCGGAGGAATTAGCCAGGTTGTTGAAACAAGAGGAGAAGGTGATTCAGCCGCATGAAGAGCAAGTTGAGATAGTGAATCTGGGTACCGACGAGGTCAGAAAAGAAGTGAAGATCGGGGCTGCTTTGGAGGAGAGTGTTAAGAGCAGAATGGTAGCGCTGTTGAAAGAGTATGTTGATATCTTTGCCTGGTCTTATCAAGATATGCCAGGGTTAGATACCGATATCGTTGTGCACAAGCTACCGTTGAGAGCATATTGTCCTCCAGTGAAGCAGAAGTTGCGTAGAACTCGACCTGAGATGGCCATGAAGATTAAAGAGGAAGTGTAGAAGCAGTGGGATGCTGGTTTCCTTGCTGTCACTAATTATCCGCCTTGGGTCGCGAACATTGTGCCAGTGCCGAAGAAAGATGGGAAGGTGAGAATGTGTGTGGACTACCGGGATCTGAACAGAGCTAGTCCGAAGGATGATTTCCCATTACCTCACATCGATGTGTTGGTAGATAATACAACTCAGTTCTCAGTGTTTTCCTTCATGGATGGCTTTTCTGGCTATAATCAAATCAAAATGTCGCCAGATGATATGGAGAAAACAACGTTCATCACACCGTGGGGCACTTTTTGTTACAAGGTGATGCCATTTGGTCTCAAGAACGCCGGTGCTACTTATCAGAGAGCTATGGTGACTTTGTTTCATGATATGATTCATCATGAAATCGAATGCTATGTTGATGACATGATAGCAAAGTCCCAAACAGAAGAGGGGCATTTGGTAGATTTGGCCAAGTTGTTCGACCGGCTGAGACAGTTCAGACTGAGGTTGAATCCGAACAAGTGCACTTTCGGAGTGCGGTCCGGTAAATTGCTGGGGTTCATTGTAAGCGAAAAAGGAATCGAGGTTGATCCTGCTAAAGTAAAAGCAATAAGGGAAATTCCTGAACCGAGAACGGAGAAGGAGGTTTGTGGTTTCTTAGGTAGATTTAACTACATTTCACGGTTCATATCTCATCTAACAGCCACGTGTGAACCTATATTCAAGTTGTTGAGAAAAGACCAAACGGTCAGGTGGAATAATGATTTCCAAGCGGCATTTGAAAAGATAAAAGAATATTTGCAGGAGCCTCCGATTCTGATGCCTCCTGTGGAGGGACGACCGTTAATCCTGTACTTGACGGTCCTCGAGGGGTCTATGGGGTGTGTATTGGGGCAGCATGACGAGTCTGGTCGAAAAGAGCATGCCATATACTACCTTAGCAAAAAGTTTACCGACTGTGAAACAAGATATTCACTGCTCGAGAAAACTTGTTGTGCTTTGGTCTGGGCTGCTCGCCGACTGAGACAGTATATGCTGGTTCATACCACTTTGTTGATTTCCAAGATGGATCCAATCAAGTATATTTTTGAGAAGCCAGCATTGACCAGACGGGTTGCGAGGTGGCAAATGATTTTGACAGAATATGATATCCAGTATACCTCTCAGAAAGCAATTAAGGGGAGCGTATTGTCTGATTACCTCACTCAACAACCTATTGAGGATTATCAACCGATGAAGTTTGAATTCCATGATGAGGACATCATGTTTCTCAAATCGAAAGATTGTGAGGAACCGATCCCGGAGGAGGGGCCTGACCCTGAATCCGAATGGATTCTGATGTTTGATGGGGCTGTTAATGTGAATGGTAGCGGTGTTGGTGCTGTTTTGGTTACGCCGAAAGGATCCCACATTCCTTTTGCTGCCCGACTAACATTTGAGTGTACCAACAACGTGGCTGAATACGAAGCTTGTATCCTGGGGATTGAAGAGGCGATTGATTTAAGGATCAAGAACCTTGTTATATATGGAGATTCAGCTTTGGTTGTGAATCAGGTTAACGGAAAATGGTATACGCATCAATCTCATTTAGTTCCATATCGGGATTATACGAGGAGATTGTTGACGTTTTTCACCAAGGTGAAGATGCATCATGTGCCTAGGGAAAAGAATCCGTTGGCAGATGCTTTGGCTACTCTGGCTGCTTTGATTAAGGTACAATGGTGGAATCTGTTCCCCAGTGTTGAGGTGGGACGTCTGGATAGACCGGCTTATGTGTTTGCTGTTGACACAGCACCTGATGATGAGAAGCCGTGGTATTACGATATCAAGCGCTATCTGGAAACCCAAGAGTATCCTGAGGGAGCATCTAAGAAGGACCGAAAGACTCTGCGGAGGTTGGCTATGGTGTTCTACTTGAATAAGGATGGGGTTTTGTACAAGCGGAATTTTGATTAAGTCTTGCTCAGATGTGTTGATGACAAAGAGGCAAGCCAATTGATGAAAGAGGTTCACGAGGGGTCGTACGGTACCCATGCCAGTGGGAATGCAATGGTGAAGAAGCTGCTGAGAGCAGGTTATTATTGGATGACAATGGAGGCCCAATGTTTCAATTTCGCGCGGAAGTGTCATAAATGCCAGATTTATGCTGATAAGGTGCACGTGCCTCCAAATCCATTGAGTTTGATGTCGTCTCCGTGGCCGTTCGCTATGTGGGGCATTGATATGATTGGGAAGATTGAGCCTACGGCTTCGAATGGGCACCGGTTCATATTAGTGGCTATTGATTACTTCACCAAGTGGGTGGAGGCAGCCTCTTATACGAACGTGACAAAGCAGGTCGTTGCCAGATTTCTCAAGAGAGACATCATTTGCAGATATGGGGTTCCCGAGAAAATCATTACTGATAATGGTTCTAATTTGAACAACAAGATGATGGCGGAATTGTGCCGGGAATTCAAGATTAAGCATCACAATTCTTCTCCTTATCGTCCGAAGATGAATGGGGCGGTTGAGGCAGCCAATAAGAATATAAAGAAGATTGTGCAGAAGATGGTTGTGACCTATAAGGACTGGCATGAGATGTTGTCGTTTGCATTGCATGGGTATCGAACCTTGGTGCGTACATCTACTGGGGCAACGCCTTTCTCGTTGGTATATGGAATGGAAGCCGTGCTACCGGTTGAGGTTCAAATTCCTTCTTTGAGAGTCCTGATGGACGTGAAGTTGCAAGAGGCTGAATGGGTAAGGACTCGGTATGAAGAGTTAAGCCTGATTGAGGAAAAGAGGCTGGCGGCCATCTGTCATGGGCAGTTGTACCAGCAGTGGATGAAGCGTGCTTTCGACCGAAAGGTACGGCCTCGTGTGTATCACGTAGGTGATATGGTGCTGAAAAGGATCCTTCCTCCTCAAAACGATCGAAGGGGCAAATGGACACCTAATTATGAAGGTCCATTCGTGGTTAAGAAGGTTTTCTCTGGCGGAGCCTTGTTGTTAACAACCATGGATGGCGAGGATTTTCCATCCCCTGTGAATGCGGACGCAGTTAAAAAATACTTCGTATAAAGAGACCCGCTGGACGAAAAGAACAAAATAGTCCAGGCAAAAATGGGCATCCCGGCGAATCGAAAAAAAGAATGAAAAAGGTTCGGGCAAAAATTAGGGATAAAAAGAAAAATTGTACACCCGGCAAGTCGAAAACCTGAAAAGGCGGCTTGGGCAAAAAAGGGTATCCCGGTGGACTGAAAACCCGAAAGGGCGGTCCAGGAAAAAGAGGGATTGAAACGAACAACTGCGTCAGGCATGATCGTTTGCTTTGGTTAAGGCACCCGGATAAATCCCCGGTAGGGAGCAATCGGAAACGTCTTGTTCAGGAGCCAGAAAGCAAGGAGAGTCTGAGGACATATGGGGTGTAACCGAGTTGGAACTCGATGAGATCGCGGATTCACATTGCCATTAGGATAGATTTTTCCTTTTGTGCGCAATTACCTCTTTTCAGGGATTGCTTCCTTTGTATTGCTCATTTATGAGCCACACTTTTTCGATCAATAAAATGCATATTCAGTCAAATAATTTTGTTTTTGTGTTCATTACCGCTTTGATTGCGAAAACATCCGATTATTGTGATAAAGAATCTTTGCATTTTAAGACATACAGGTCCCTTCCAATGCATGCTTATAAGATTGAAAATTTGAAATCTTATTCGGATGGTTGAGTGACCCAAGTGTTGAAATCTTGACACGCCTGCGGCACGTTTTTATCTAACGATCTCTTTTGCAGGTGCTGTTAGGTATTTTCACTCACTTGCAGGTTGTGAGGTGGAAGCTTTTGATAAAAGATCCCCGTGGAGTCCGATCAGGGACGAATAGATGAAGAAAAGTGAAAAGACGGCGAGAGACGTACGACGATCCTGGATATTAATCAAGAAGACTCTTCAAAGTCTGAAGATTAGAAAGTCTGTATGAATCCCAGAAGTTCGCTTTCTGTAGAGTGCAGAGCAGTTGGGAATACAGGGTGATGAATCAGAAAAGTCCAGACGAGTCTGGGAGTTCTCAAAATTGGAAAGCTGACAGTGGATGTAGACGGTGAATGCCATGGTTCGACGAGTCGACGGGTGTTCAATGCCAGATTTCCTGGTTTCCCCAAGCAGAGATGGGATTGTTACCTCCTCAGCAGATTCAAGGTCTGTGCCTTCCCTAGCGGGGTCGGGATGGTTATCTCCCCAGCGGGTTTGAGATCGGTGTTTCCTCAGCAGCCAGGCCTGAAGGTGGCTATTTCCCAGTGGAGGTATCTATTGGTAGCGGTTTCTCCTAGCAGAGTCGGGATTGTTATATCCCCAGCAAGTCGGAGATTGTTGGTTTCCCCACAGAGTGCGTTGGTGGTTCTTTCCCCAGCGAAGTCCCCAAGCGGATTGAGTTCAAAGGAGGTTTTTCCCTGGTAAGGGTGGCCTATTTCCCAGCAGCAGTGCTATTCCCCAGTAGGGTGGAGATTGGAGTGTTGTCGAGTTTCTCAGCAGAGTGCCTTGAGCTCCCCAGAAGAGTCCCTTGAGGGGGATACCTTTTATGCATTCATCATGTAGATAAGCATAGCATATTGCATAATAAATCGCGTAGCATTTCCATGGTTATGGAGCATTACGCTAAAAGATATCATGCATCATCATTGCAAGCGTAGGCTAGTTTCAGACTGTGGTTATTGTTTGAGAGGTGGTTTCGCCAGAAGGTGAAGATGTTACTCTGAGGAGTTTGGCATCGTGATTTTAAATCAATGATATTCCCCAGTAGTACGATATTGGAGGAAGAGTTTCTGTCGGGCGGAGATAGAAATGATAATCAAAGAGGTTTCGTGGTTCAAAAAGGAAAAGAGCCAGCAAAAGAGAGAAGAATAATCCCCAGCGGAGCGTAAAGTGTTCGTCTGCTGGGGTTGAATAGAGAATAGCCGATTCGTGGCTTGTTACCCCTAGCATGGGTCGTTGGCACGTGTGCCGTCTCATGTATCGCTATTCATTTCTGCCGACGCTGACAGGCATGACGAGGTTCCGATTTTCAGATCGAAGAAGTTTCCGACGTTCAGGTCGAAGAACTTGTGGTATTCAGACCAGTTTCCGATGTTCAGACCGAGATGGTATTCAGGCCAGTTTTCCGGTGTTCAGACCGATGTGGTGTTCATACCAAGTTTCCGGTGTTCAGACCGATGTGGTGTTCAGACCAAGTTTCCGGTATCCAGACCGAAGTGGGTGTTCAGACCAAGTTTCCGATTTTCAGATCGAAGAAGTTTCCGACATTCAGGTCGAAGTACTTATGGCAGTCAGGCCAAGTTTCCGGTATCCAGACCGAAGTGGTGTTCAGACCAAAGTGGCGTTCAGGCCAGTTGTTTGGTATTCAGGCCAAGTTCTGATGTTCAGATCGAAGAAGCTTCCGAAATTCAGATCGATGCAGCTTGTGGCATTCAGGCCAATTTTCCGATATCCGGCCCGAAGTGGTGTTCAGACCAAAGTGGTGTTCCGACCGAAGTGGCATTCAGGCTAGTCTTTGGGCATTCAGGCCAATCTTCCGGTATTCAGACCGACGTTCATACTCTCATACTATGATGTTCAGTGTTCAGACTGACGAGCGGCGTTCAGGCCATGATGGTATTCCTGTTACCATTTATTTTGGTATCAAGACCAATATTCCTGTTTCGGTATTCAGGCCAACTGTTCTCCGTACCAGACGGATTCTTCTTTCAAGATTGTTTCTTTGCCGATTCGGATAGGCATTGTTAATGATTTTCCCATCAGAGTGAAAATTGTTCGTCTGTTCTTGGTATTCAATCACTCTTCACCCT
The DNA here is from genome assembly GCF_024323335.1 of Lathyrus oleraceus. Classification (NCBI taxonomy): domain Eukaryota; kingdom Viridiplantae; phylum Streptophyta; class Magnoliopsida; order Fabales; family Fabaceae; genus Lathyrus; species Lathyrus oleraceus. The sequence continues at coordinate 513,932,558 of NC_066583.1, forward strand.
GATCATCTGAAAGCCGAGGCTATTCATATCGACAGGTTCACAGTGGATTGAATAGGGGCAGCTGTAACACCTCAAAATTTGCCCTCCTCTCTTGGGACTAGCTTAGCATGTTGCATTTCATTTTGTAGGTCATTAGTCATTGCATCTTTGCATATCATGTGGAGACAATAAGCAAGTCATCCTCCTAAGTCTTGCTCAGAAGATGAAGAGGTTAAAAGATTCAAGCTTGAGGGTTTCATGAGTTGATCACTAATCATCTGAGGGTTGTGCTTCAATTAGGGTTTATTGGTTCTTCAAGGAGATTGGTTATTATCTTGGTTGAAGTGGTACATCACCATCATCATGGTCTTATCATCACCAAGAAGTTCATTGTGCCTGTTCATGTGCCTTGGGATTAGGGTTTTGACCTCTGGTCAACCCTAATCAGTTGTATTGTGCCAATCAGGGTTTTGCAAGGGGATGAGGTCTTCATTGAGATGGGGATCATCATATGGATTTATTGAGCTTGTATAAGCTAGGGTTTCATTTTGGAGCCATTTCATCAGGAGATTGAGGCTCAAATTCATCTGTGCATGATCAAGTCATCTATCAACTGGAAAAAGTCAACCACAAGTCAACTGTTGGATTTGGAGGTGGGAAGTGGTTAGAAATACTTCATTCATGTTCAAACAAGTCTCATTTGACATTTCAAACATCAACATTGAAGAAAATAAAGTCAGGACAAAACTTTCCAAAAATAGTAAGTGACTTGTAATTCAAATTTGCCAAAAATGGAAAGGTTTTCTCCTCAAGATTACATGACTAAAAAGGATTCAAATGAAATTTTGTCCAACATGAAAGTTGAAGATCTTGTTCTCCCATTTCCAAAAAGTCCAAGAACATGAATTTCTCATGTATGGTTGAGAAGATATGGATCAAACATGGTCAAATGATTTTGAACTTCAAGAAGGCATAACTTTCAAACCATAAGGCCAAATGGAGTGGTTCTTTTTGCAACATTTCTCTCTTGACATGTACTATCCAATTCATGCATCATAAGCCATACATTTTGATCACAAAAATATTGGCATTTTCATTTGAATTTTGGAGGGAAATCCTAAATTCAAAAATCATGCATTGTTTTCACTTCCTAGCATTGCATTTGGCTTCTACATGGCATTTTTAAGTGAATTGGAAGCAGAAACGTGCACTGTGTCGCATTACGCGAAAAACCGGCGGGAAACAAGGACAACAGAGCCGCCACCGTGCGTTATTTATCCCAAAAGAGGGAAAGGAAACGCTCAGAGTAAACCTGGAAAGAACATGGTCTCGCGACCAAAGAGAATGGGATCGGGAGTCGGTTATGCGAAGGGAAGGTATTAGCACCCCTACGCATCCGTCGTACTCGACGGGATCCACGCACAATAGGAAGGAAAATGGTTGCTAAAAACACTGCTCACACACACACACTGGCTGAAGGAGACACAAGAAAACAGACTGAAACTGACTCGGCAGGATATCGCATCCTGGGCCTACTTAGTCTATCAAGCATAGACATCAGAGTCAAAGTAGTTCGGATCGGGGAAACGACACATGCTCGCTAGGATGTCGCATCCCATGCATACGTATCTTCTTGGACGAAGAAGAATCAGAGCATTCGTAGCTCGGCTAACACGCACACAAACAAACACAGGCAAAGGCAAACGTGGAGCCCGACAACCAAATGATGGAATTATGTCGGCATCCGAACCAAAACACACTCAAAAGGGCAAACATGGAGCCCGACAACCAATTGATGGAATTATGTCGGCATCCGAACCCAAAACACACTCGAAAGGGCAGACATGGAGCCCGACAACCAATTGATGGAATTATGTCGGCATCCGAACCCAAAACACACTCGAAAGGGCAGACATGGAGCCCGACAACCAATTGATGGAATTATGTCGGCATCCGAACCCAAAACACACAACAGCATGTAACAAGACACAGGAAGAAGAAGGGTCTCGATTGCAACTAGGGCAAGAGAAAGGGAAGGTCTCAATCGCAACGAGGGCGAGAGAAAAGAATTAGTGTTAGTGGTTAGTCAAACTCGACAAGACATCGCATCTCGTGCCTACGTATCTCATCTGAACATGAGAATCAGAGTTGCCGTAGTTCGGCTAAACTATTCCTGTTGGTTTGTGTTTTTTAAATGGACAACGTCACTACACAATCTACCTGATGCTCGACCTTTGGAGACTTACTCACCTGTAGTAGAAGGAGTGGACGTATCCTTAAGAGGGGATAATGTTTGTTTGTGTTTTAGGAAAGCTCAAGCAAGAAAGGAAGTCCTATACGAAGGAACCGTGCTACCTTAATTGACATGCAAACGAGACTACGCGGAGTCTAGCAAACCTAGGGGATACAATCACACCACACAAACATATACAGCATGAAATAAACACACCAACAAGGGGCTCAAACATCAAGGCTAGGCTTTAGTCGAGGGGTCATGTCAACCTCAACAAACAAGCCTCTGTATCGGGGTCAGGTTAGCTCTTAACCTTGCCATTGAGGGGCTAAGGTGAAGCTGATGAAAGGTGATGAGGGGTGTGCCTCATTGCTTCTATCTCAAGTCAGAGAGAGCATCAGACAAGGGAGCGTGGGTCCAGAATGGGGGGACCCTTCTACGCTCAGGACATAGACTCGACTGTACAATGTACAAGATCTTGGACTTGGATCTCAATGCTACAACCATGTAATGGGAGAAAGGAGAAGACTCACAGAATAGTGGGGGATAGATTGCTTATCCCTACCTTCCACCAATTGCCTCAGATGAGGACTTTTCCTGCTTGGGACAAATATAAACATACACAAGCATTGCCTCTTAAGGAGGACTTCAGACAATTTGCCCGGCCCGGTAACAGCCGGGTCTCCAGACTACATGAAGAAGAAAGTTCTATACCTCAATGCCAATTGCTTATAAGCAAAGCAATGCAAAGCAAGTTCTTAAGAGAACTGAGCAACTAAGTGTACCTGGAAACAGTCAAACAGAATCAGCATCCCATTCATAATCAAACAACAATATAATGACCAATTAACAATCCCAATCAAACAATGGTGTGCGTAGCACAAGTCCATGTGGACCAACATCCTACAAAACAGCCACATTAGTTTACAAGTATCAAGCAAAACATCCCAAATGTGAAACAATATCCTTAAGCCTTAACTCCTTAACCTGAAAAGCCACAATCACATTCAAATGTAAGTAACATGACCACTAGGACTAGCCTAGGGTCAAAAAGATGGAAAAATCCTAAAACAGCAACCAATTCATGATCAAAGTCAAGCTATTTTAATAACAAAGGGATCCCAATTGGTCCCATATCCAAACTATGTACACATTTTATTCTACACACAATGTAAGGCAAAGTGAACAATGTTAAACCACATATGAGCAATCAGCAAGATCACATCACAAAAAATACCAAAACAGCATGGAAAATTCCACAAAAATTATATCCTAAACAGAGGACATTCAACAAGCTACATGTCAATTTTTAAGCCATTTGGACTAGTGGAACTATGGGAATTAATTCAACATGTCTAAGCATGCAAAAACACAACCAAATGAAGTCACAAAATGTACACTAACTTCAATCAAATGGTAAACAGTGACATTACATGGGAAATTAGTAGGACCGAAGCCAAATGAAAGCTACACATGTCAGGAACTATTCTACCAAATTCCATGGTCATATCATTCATCATGCTCATTCTATGCACAAAATAAGGCAAACTAGTTCAAAGGAAGCACTAAGCATACAAACGGAACTATGGCATCCAAATCCACATCAACACAATCCCAAAAATTCTCAAATAAATTACATCTAAACAGGACCTAATCTAGGTATGGCACACCAAATTTCAGCTTAATTGGGCAAATGGAACCATGTCAATGAAAATCAACAAAAACAGGCACAATTATAGGCTCCAAATCACAACATCAACACATGCTCCCACTTCAAAAATTCATAATTCAATGAAAACAACAAAGAAATGGATGAGACCAAAACAGGGATGTCACATTATGTGTCTATTACAAGCATATCAAATTTCATGATGATACAGTACCATATGAGCATTTCACAATGAATCTACCAACCTATGTCACACAAGCTTGCAAATTCAATCATCAGAAATGAAAAATCATGATCAATTAGAAAACACAATGAACAATTCCACAAAAATTCACAAAGGAACCTAACATGTTAATGAACATCCCTACCAAATTTCAATCAATTCTAACAAGGATAGGTCATGCTAAAAAATCCAACAAGTTGGCATCATGAGGTGTGACACAAATTGTCACACCTAAGTTCAAAAATTTGTAACTCAATGACCAGGTATCAAAAACTCAAGAAATTTATGTGGAAATAAGCATCAGCCAGTCAAGATTCATCACAAAAATTTTCAGCCATTTATCATACAATATGAGGATTTCATGATCAAATCATTCAAAGGTGTCAAATTATGCACATGTGGAAGAAACCCTAGGTCAAATGAAAAATATTCCATGCACAACTTTGACCGATAGGTCAAAAATCATCTACACTCCATGACAAAGTCAACAAAATTATTTTCACAATTTTCTGATTTTTTTACATTTTTCTATGATTTTTCTAAGGTGTTTGGTATTTTTTATGATTTTTAAAGAATTAATTGAATTAATTAAATAATTTAAGTCCAGTGGCAAAACGGTAATTCTTTGCGCGGGGGCGGTAAACGCCCAAATCAAATATTCAAACGGAAATTTGGATCTGGCACGCGATTTCATCATCTTCATCCGTGAACTTTTCCAGAAAATTCGCAAAAACCTCAAGAACACGCTCCACTCAAATCTTAACTAAAATTAACAAACTTAGATCCGTTGGAATCGCACGAGCACGTAGAACACGAACCTCAACTCCAATCATCCTAACAACTCCTAAATCGAGCGGATCGATCAACATAGGGTTTTAGATCTAAACTTCGAGTTACGATTTCTAAGTCTACAATCAACCATTTGCAATTCTGAAACCAGCACCGTAATCTACGCGACAAGACCTTTCTCACGCACACAATGATTGAATGAAAGCTTGAGATCGAATTTTGAGCTAACCTGTTATGGCAGTATTGAATTCGACGGAATCAAGGCGCGATTTGGCAAAACAGCAACGGTACAAGCTCGTGGCAAGGTGATGTGAAGCTCAGTTTTGCTCGATTGTGCTCCTAGTTCTTGAATCCGCGATTCACCATGGATGGAGCTCCTTTGGACAGTTAGGAATGGCGCGGCTACGGATGTGGAAACTGCAAAACAGATGGAGAGTGTAATGCTACAAGATCAAAGCAACACGAATTTTGCAAATTGATGCAAAATTGAAGAAGTTTGATGAATTTTTGTCTTTGAATGTTCTTGAAGGATCTTGGAGATTTGGATGGTTTTTGATCTGATTTTTTGTGAAATGAATAATCTGTTATGTTTAGGAATAGATTAAGCTTATATACCATGCCCCTAATCCATGATTAACAAGCGATTAACCAAATTGGCATTGTAAGCAAAAATGCATTTTCCTTCAAAATGGCCAAAAATGCCCTTCCTTCAAATCAGTCCAAATTGCAGCCCAATTTTGGTTCCAACAAGTCCAAAATGTCATGTGTAATGTGTAGAAACAAGTTTCATTTCAATTGGATGCCTATTCTTGAATTTCACCATGTGATGGAAAATGTTCAATTTATGCACTTTCATTCTTCAAGCCAAAACTCAAATTATGAGGCCTAGACATGAAATGAGGATTCAAACACACTCCAAATGCCATTCCTGAGGTGTTGCAAAAGGTCCCATCTCAAAATTCCAAATATTTTGACATTTGGACAATTTTGCCCCTGGTCCAATTCAGCTGTCCAGTTGAAAAGTGACTTTTTGCATTGGCCATTTTTGGAAAAATCCAATGATGCACCCTTGAAGTACATGTCAAATGGAGTTTGTGCATATAAAGAACTTGCAATTTGGACCAAGCATGTGGTAGTTATAGCCTCCTGATTACGGGTCTTTTCTGAAATTCACTGAGCCATATCTTGTCAACCATAAATTGGATTTTTGAGTTCTTGGACTTTTTGGAATGGTGAGAACAAGATCTTCAACTTTCATGTTGGACAAAATCCCATTTGAAGCTTGTATGATGAAGTTATTTTGAGGAGAAAAAGTTTCCATTTTGGGCAGCTGAAATTACAGGTCATCTGCTATTTTTGGAAACTTTCTGTCTGAGCTCAAATCCTTCAACCTTGGTCTTTGGCATGTCAAATGAGACTTATATGGACATGAATGAGGTCTTTCAAACCATTTCCCACCTTCCAATCCATAAAATCGGGCACAGTTGACCACAGTTGACTTTCTAGGGTTTCTGGTTGACTGAACAATGACTGGTGACTTCTGAGCATCCAATCTTTGGCCAAACCACTTCAAAATGATCTTTGGACCATATGAGCTTGAAAAATCAACCCTAGGGCTTTGTCTCAATGAAAATGGCACTTGCTTGCTTGATTGACTGATTCTCCTGATAAATTTGACCTGATTCATCAGCTGAGCTTGCACTTGAGCCAATGGACAATGCAATGTTATGCAGTGGACATTATTAATGTTATGACCTAGTATGCAATGAATGTACAAAATGGTATGGTGCAAATTTGAGGTGCTACAGCTGCCCCTATTCAATCAACTGGGAACCCGAATGGATGAGAGCAACGGCTGTCAGACTTTCAGGGTAAACAGGGATTGAATACCAAGTACCGTAGAAATTTGCACACTGCTGGGATTTGTCTTGTTTTCTTCTTTTTCTGTTTTTTTTTCTTCAGAGGTACAACCACATCCAGACATCGACACACGATGCATGGGGTCAGAAATCATCTCAACTAGATGCCAACGGACAACCAGGAAAAACTCAACGTTTACCAAGACCAACGGAGAGGTAAATCAACTCTACTGGGGATAACCAGGAAAGGATACAACCATACGTCAGCGGACGCAATGGGAAAAACTCAACGTTTACCAAAACCAACGGAGAGGTAAATCAACTCTACTGGGGATAACCAGGAAAGGATACAACCATACGTCAGCGGACGTAATGGGGAAAAACTCAACGTTTACCGAAACCAACGGAGAGGTAACTAATCATGAATGAATGGAAAGAGAGATACAACCATACGTCAGCGGACGTAATGGGGAAAAACTCAACGTTTACCACGACCAACGGAGAGGTAACCAAACATTAATGAATGAATGGAAAGAGAGATACAACCATACGTCAGCGGACGTAATGGGGAAAAACTCAGCGTTTACCAAAACCAACGGAGAGGTAACCAAACATTAATGAATGAATGGAAAGAGAGATACAACCATACGTCAGCGGACGTAATGGGGAAAAACTCAGCGTTTACCAAGACCAACGGAGAGGTAACCAATCATTAATGAATGAATGGAAAGAGATATACAACCATACGTCAGCGGACGAAATGGGAAAAAACTCAACGTTTACCAAGACCAACGGAGAGGTAACCAATCATCATCGGATGAATGGAAAGGGAGATACAACCATACGTCAGCGGACGTAATGGGGAAAAACTCAACGTTTACCAAGACCAACGGAGAGGTAACCAGACATCATAGGATGAATGGGAAGACTCAACCAGACGTCATCGGACGAAAGGGAGACACAACGTTTATCGACACCAACGGAGAAGGAGAAAACTCAGCCAGACGTCATAGGACGAAAGGGAGACTCAACCAGACGTCATCGTACGAAAGGGAGAAGGAGAAAACTCAGCCAGACGTCATAGGACGAAAGGGAGAAGGAGAAAACTCAGCCAGACGTCATAGGACGAAAGGGAGACTCAACGTTTATCGACACCAACGGAGAAGGAGAAAACTCAGCCAAGACGTCATAGGACGAAAGGGAGACTCAACGTTTATCGACACCAACGGAGAAGGAGGAAACTCAGCCAAGACGTCATAGGACGAAAGGGAGACTCAACGTTTATCGACACCAACGGAGAAGGAGGAAACTCAGCCAGACGTCATAGGACGAAAGGGAGACTCAACCAGACGTCATCGGACGAAAGGGAGAAGGAGAAAACTCAGCCAGACGTCATAGGACGAAAGGGAGAAGGAGAAAACTCAGCCAGACGTCATAGGACGAAAGGGAGACTCAACCAGACGTCATCGGACGAAAGGGAGAAGGAGAAAGCCACTTCACGAGGGAAAGGCACCACAACCGGAAACCGAATAGGACGTCTACTGGGAATTCTGGCTGGGAATCAACCAGACATTAAGGAATGACTGGGAATAGGGTATACAATCAGACGTTCGCGGACGAATGAGAAAAACACAACGTTTATCGAAACCAACGGGGAGGTAAATCCACTTGGGGAAGGGTACAACTAGACGTCATAGGACGTATAGGAAAAACTCGACGTTTATCGACACCAACGGAGAGGAGGAATATTCTGAGGGGAATCATCTGGTATTACCAAATGATCTGCGGGGAACAATCAACTATACGTCATAGGACGCACAGGAAAAACTCGACGTTTATCGACACCAACGGAGAGGAGAAAACTTCTGGGGACGACCCTATGGGGAAAGATATCAACTATACGCCAACGGACGCGTAGGAAAAACTCGACGTTTATCGACACCAACTGAGAGGAGTACTCTTCTAGGGAGAGTGAACACAACCAAATCATCAATGGATGATGGGGAAAAACTCGACGTTTATCGACACCAACGGAGAGGAGGAACTTCACTAGGGAAGAGTGAACACAACCAAATCATCAACGGATAATTGGGAAAAACTCGACGTTTATCGACACCAACGGAGAGGAGTAAACTTCACTAGGGAAGGGACGACGTTACGAACATCGAAAGATGATGTTTACCGACATCAAAGAAGACCAGACACTACGCATGACTGGAAATCACCGAAAGATGGTGTTTACCGACACCAAAGAAGACCAGACACTACGCATGACTGGAAATCACCGAAAGATGGTGTTTACCGACACCAAAGAAACAACACACGCGGGTGCTGACAGGATACTGACATACACATGCCTGGGCAAGGCTACACACTTGCAGGAGATCTCACTGGGGAACAAGGTCACGACAGCGAGCAAACAGGAAGGAACACCAAGGATACCGGGTTGTAGATATGAAACAGGTGACCGACCAAAGCGTGAATTGGTTTGAATTCCAAAACACTCAACATCCTGAAGAGGGCTAGAAAAGCAGTCTTGTTAGAGGATGGACATTCGATTCCATAGGGAATACGAATCTTACTCGACTGGGGAGGACGACTTCGACCCAAGAGCGCGTGAGACAAATTACCTATAGCCGTCAAAACGTAGATAATAGACTCGCATGGAAGATTATCCATAACCGGGTTGTAGGTTGTTAGATGGATAGATCGACCGACATCATCCTGAAGAGAGCGAAAGCAGACTTGTTAAAGGATGGATATTCGATTCCGAACAAAGGAATACGAATCTTACTCAACTGGGGAGGACGACTTCGACCCAAGAGCGCATGAGATATATCATCTATAGCCGTCAAAACGTAGACAATACACTCGCATGGCAGATTATCCATAACCGGGTTGTAGGTTGTTAGATGGATAAACGACCGAAAAGAAAGGCACCAGGGTACCAGGACTAGGTATGCAAAAGCTGACCAATCAAAAGAGGATAAAATTGCTAACTCGGAGCAAATACCCAAAAGAAAGGGGAAGACCCACTGGGGACAATACTGCTTGATCAAGGCAAGTATCCAGAGGGGACAAGACTATCAATACCGCCAACTGGGTACTGATAACTGCAAAGAGGGGATTACATCTACCGGTTTGTAGGCAGAAAACCACGGAAAAGTAACCAGTCATCATCGGGATGAGCACACGGGGTTAGCTCTACCAAGGGGACGAAAGTGGGATTTTACAACTACCAGCTTGCGGGTAGAAAACCACAAAGATAGGACTTACAACTACCGGTTTGTAGGTAGAGGCCAACCGACAGAATGAACCACAAAGGTTACCTCTGCTAGGGGATGAAAGTGGGATTTTACAACTACCGGCTTGTAGGTAGAAAACCACAAAGATAGGACTTACAACTACCGGTTCGTAGGTAGAGGCCAACAAACAGTCTGCTGAGAGACAGAGTGAGAAAAAGGATTTACAACTACCGGGTGGTAGGTAGAAGACCGGAAAATCCGCCCACAATCAGAATGAACCACAAAGGTTACCTCTGCTAGGGGGTGAGAGTGGGATTTTACAACTACCGGCTTGTAGGTAGAAAACCACGACGATAGGACTTACAGCTACCGGTTTGTAGGTAGAAGCCACGACGATAGGACTTACAGCTACCAGTTTGTAGGTAGAAGCCACGACGATAGGACTTACAGCTACCGGTTTGTAGGTAGAAGCCACGACGATAGGACTTACAGCTACCGGTTTGTAGGTAGAAGCCACGACGATAGGACTTACAGCTACCGGTTTGTAGGTAGAAGCCATCAAAATTCCGCTGAGGATAAGATGAATGAGTGCCGGTTTAGTGAGCAACTATTCATTTATGCCCCAGGGAAGTACAAGCAACAGCCGACAGGGAGCCAATTCAGGATCAATCCCAAAAAGCAGACTGAAACAAGACTCATCCCAATGAGGAAAGAACTCAATAGGGAAACCCGTCCCGTGAGGGAAGGAACGGAAACAACCGTCATCCACGAGGATCTAACTCGATGGGGAGCGCAGAAAGAAATGGTAGACACTTTCTGCTTAAAGGGTCAACTCTACATGGAGAGATCAGACACCCCCACATCTGCTAAGGAAAAAGATCCAAGCTGGCAAGATGCTACCAATTGGGGAGTAACAATGATGGGGATACCCCCTCACTTGCGGGGTCACTTGTTGGGAAAACACCTCTCTCAACCCTGCTGGGGAACCCAATTCTGAAATCGATCCAAGCGATGCTAAACTCTTTCCAACAACCCATTCTTGGTCAATTCACCACGGCCTCGGGCTAATGGATATGCTTGCAATGCAGATGCATGAGTTTTTTTTTAGCGTAATGCCCCATGATCATGGAAATGCTATGCACTAATGATGCAGTATGTTATGCTTATCTACATGATGAATGCATAAAAACACGTCTCCTCCAGAGACAACATCGGGGAGCTCCAAGAACTGCGCTGAAGATTCCACTACCACGTCAGTTTCCACCCTGCTAGGGAAAGACAAACCTTGCTGGGGATGATCTCCATCGAACCCGGACTGCATGGGATTACTCTGCTAGAGGAGGCAACCAATGCTTGTCTCTACTAGGGATGATTTCACCGGACTCGATCCGCTTGGGGACCTTGCTGGGGGAGAACCATCAACACAAACTCTGCTGGGAAGACAGCTTCAGAATCACAATTCCGCTGGGGATATGGTAACCTTTAGGCTTGCTAAGGAGGCACTGATCTCGAATCTGCTAGGGAGATGACACTCTCAAACCCATTGGGGAACTACGGCCTATCGGACACGGGCCGCCCTTTGATTCGTCGAACACTGGTGTTCACCATCCTACCACAACGTTGACTTTCCACTTTTGAGAACTCCCAGACTCATCTGGACTTTTCTGATCCATCACCTTGTATTCCCGACTCCTCCGTACTCCACGGGGATCGCACTCCTGGGATTATACAAACTTCCCAGTCCTCAGACTTTGAAGAGTTTTCTTGATTAAACCTTCCAGGATCGTCGTCCTTCTTTCGTCGTCCTTTCACCGTTCGTCTATCCCTTGCCCCTGGTTGGACTCTGTGGGGATCTTTTGTCAAAATGCCCCATATCACTACTTGCCAGCGAATGAAGATACCTAACAGCACCTGCACAAGAGATTGTTAGATAAAATCGTGCCCCAGGTGTGCCAACACTTCAACATCTTGGTCACTCAAACTTCCGAATAAGATTTCCAGATTTCAATCTTATAAGCATGCATCGGAAGGGACCTCTATGTTTCAAAAATTGCAAATATTCTTATCAAAATAAACGGATGTTTTCGTAATCAAAGCGGTAATGAAAACAAAAACAAAACTATTTGACTGAACACACACTTTATTGACTGAAACAAAAAATGGCTCAGAATTGAGCAACACACCGGAAGCAAACCCTGGAAAGAGGTGATTGCACACAAAGGAAAAAATCTATCCTATCGGCAATGCGGAACCGTGATCTCATCGGGTTCCAACTCGGTTACACCCCATATGTCCTCAAGACTTCCCGCACCTTCTGTCTTCTGAATAAGACGCTTCCAATCGATCTCTGTCGGAGACTAGCTGTGATGTCTTAACCAAAGCACAAACGATCATGCTGGACGCAGTTGTTCGTTCCAATCCCTCTTTTGGCTGGACCGCCCTTTCGGGTTTCGGTCCACCGGGATACCCCTTTTTGCCCAAGTCGCCCTTGTGGGGTTTTCGACTTGCCGGGTGTACAGTTCTTTTCTTTTATTATCCCTAACTTTTGCCCGAACCTTTTCTGTTTTTTTTCTTGGTTCGCCGGGATGCCCCTTTTTTGCCTGGACTCTTTTATTCTTTTTGTCCAGCGGGTCTCTTTCACGAAGTATTTTCTAACTGCGTCCGCATTCACAGGGGATGGAAAATCATCGTCATCCGTGGTCATCATCAACAAGGCTCAATCAGAGGAAACCTTCTTGACCACGAATGGACCCTCATAATTGTTCATCCATTTGTCCCACGATCGTTGAGGAGGAAGGATCCTTTTCAACACCATATCTCTCATGATACCCACGAGGTCGCACTTCTCGGTTAACAACGCGCTTCATTTACTGGGTACAACTGCCCCATGGCAAGCAACTGTCAGCCCTCTTCCTCAGTCAGTCTCAACGCGTCATACCGAGTCCTAATCCACTCGCCCTTTTCGAGTCTACGTCCAACGGGACTTCATGACGAAACCTGAGTCTCAAATGGTAGTACCACCTTCATCCCATATCTGAGTGAGAAAGGTGCTGCCCCAGTAGATGCACGCACTGCGGTTCGGTACCCAGGATACCAACTTCGTACTCAGCCACCCTCGTTGGTGCGTTCAACTGTTATCAGGGAAGCACTAGCTCATTCATTTTAAACTCTCCCCATCAGACATCAGAATCCGTTCGGATTCAGGGTCAGGCCCCTCCTCCGGGATCGGTCACTCTCAATCTTTCGATTTGAGTACCTCGAGATGTCCTCATCAGGGACTTCAAACTTCCTTGGTTGAGAATCATCGATGGGTTGTTGGGCGAGATAACCATGCAATACCTCCTCTTGATTGCTTTCTGGGAGGTATACCGAATATCGTATTCAGTCGACATCATTTGCCCTCTCGCAACTCGTCCGGTCCATTGCTGACTTCTCAAGCACATACTTGATCATATCCATTTTGGACATCCACCAGGTGGTATGAACCAGCATACTGTCTCAGTCGGCGAGCAGCCTATGCCAAAGTACATCAAGTTTTCTCGAGCAGTGAGTGTATTGTTTCACAGTCGATAAACTTTTTGCTTAGGTAAATTGCATGCTCTTTTCGACAAGACTAGTCATGCTGACCCAATACGCCTCATAGACCCCTTGAGGGCTGTCAAGTACCAGATTAACAATTGTTCCTTCCACGGGAGGCATTAGAATTAGAGGTTCCTGCAACTTATTCTTTTTTCATTTTTCCATGCCCCTTGGCAGTCATCATTCCACCTGACCATTGATTTCTTTCTCTCTTTTTTTTCGGTTCAGGCGTCTCTAGTATTGTTTTTTTTTTCTTTTTTTTTTTGCAGGAAAAACCTCGATTCCTCTTTCATTCACAACATGCCTCGGCAGCTTGCTGGACAGCACTCCATAAGTGCACTGACTTAGACTCAACAGTATGAGTTATCTCCACCGGTCAAACAACTTGATCAAGTCCACCGGGTGCTCCTCTTCTGCTTGGGACTTTGTCATCATGTCATCAACATGGCATTAGCTTTCACGATGAGTCATATCATGAAACAAAGTCACCGTAGCCCTTTGATCCGTGGCACCGACCTTCTTCTTCACTAGAGGATAGTCTTCTCTCGATGGTAGCTCGTGCCCCACAACATGGGTATTCCACCCTGGTGTACCTTGATGCAACCAGGTGAAGATATCAACCTGCTCTTTCAACAGGGCTACCATTCTGTTCTTGACTTGCCTCTGAAGCGGCCTCAACTTTCATTTCCCTTCTGGCCTCGGCGGTACTCGGGATTACCATCTTGATTCGCTCCTCGTGCGGTTGAATCACCTTCTCCTCTTGTTTCAACAACCTAGCTAATTCCAGCAGATCACAATCTTCTTCGCCTTTTTCTTCGCCATGATAGCTTGGATTGTCGAAGTCATATAGAGGGGTAACCAAATTGTTATCGATGAGATCAGGAGGGTAATCACTTTTGTGGTTGGAACAAGACAAGTTCAAAAGAAAAACGAAAAACATTGCCATTTTTATTTTTATTTTTTAAACTGCAAAAAGTGAAAAACAGGGAGCACCGCTTTTGATCACAAAAACATCCATTTATTACTGATGCAAAATGTTGCAAAATGAGACACATGAGATGGCCCTTACAATGGACCATTACGTTTCGGGCAAAACGTATGGCTTTCATGCAAACAAAATTAACACAGGAAAACTACTCTTCCGGACGAGCGACAATGATGCTTTTGGAGGCTTTCCAATTGCCTGGTACGCACGACTTTATCCACAGCTCTAGCTCGCGGTCGCGGTCGATCTCTTCACTCACTGAACAAGCCTGATCAGAATTCAGCATTCCCGCACTGACAAAGATGTACGGTGGACGACGTCCTCTGTTTGGTCTAGACGACTCTTGATCCGGATAACCAATCCCAAACATGTCTGCCTTTACCGGTGTTGAGTGGATCCATCAGTTTGGATTTGTTGTCCCTAGCAGGAAATTTGAACAGACGGGCTGTGCGCACCGGATGACACCTACAAAACAGCAAAAGGGTTAGTATGACTCACACATGCAATGTCTATCCGTACCAGGAATATTCCTTCCCTTGATTCTAGCATCACCGAGACAGATAATTTTTCATTAATAACAATCCGACATCTGGATGTATCTCAACCAGAATCTCTGTTAAAAATAATGGACTCTGAGTACGGATAGACATGGGTTGAATGCAGATGAATGCGATGCAAATGCATGAATGCAAGTTACTGTGCCACCAATTCCTCTGAAGACCCATCACTTCTCTGAACCAGTCCCATCATCGGGACTAAGTCACCATAAATCCGACTTGGGGAGTTCCGAAATAAACGGAACCGGAGATTACATCCCTATCTTCGCAGGAACATCCACTGAACGGATGACAAACGGATCCTCTGAACAAGTACTCTCAACTCAACCCGGGGCTCCGAAATAAACGGAACCCGCTGATAAACCACGGACAGAACTCTGGCGTCCCAGAAACAAATATCCGCAATTCATGGTCGCCATCAGTACCAAGAGTCACCAACAAGTCACCAGCAAATCAGCAACTGTACCTGTAACGATCAAACCCCTCCCCACTCACGGGTGTCATCTAGGCCAGGGTAAGGTCAAGAGAAACGCAGGATAAACAACCCTTTCAAGAATATCATCCTGTGCACACCAGATGTATGCACCGATAATACCCCATCAGAGTCTGAACTGCTCGTGATATCAATGTTCCGCTAAGTGGCGTACACCACCCGCTTCCCATGAATCACTCTATTCCTAGGTTTCCTAGATTTCACTCATAGCCTGGGTATTGGGCCTTTTACCTCGAGTAACTCCCATCCCCAAACAGAGAAACACAGCCAGCACAGCATATGAATAAGAATGAATGCAAACATAAATGCAAACAATAAATGCAAACAGTAAATGAATGAATGCAATAAATAACAGCAGATAGCAACCAAAACCCTAACCTAGAGAGCGCTAGGAGAGACTCGCTCAGGGAAGAAGGACCAGCACAGGTCAACTTCTCTAGAATCCCCAGCAGAGTCGCCAGCTGTCGCATTACGCGAAAAACCGGCGGGAAACAAGGACAACAGAGCCGCCACCGTGCGTTATTTATCCCAAAAGAGGGAAAGGAAACGCTCAGAGTAAACCTGGAAAGAACATGGTCTCGCGACCAAAGAGAATGGGATCGGGAGTCGGTTATGCGAAGGGAAGGTATTAGCACCCCTACGCATCCGTCGTACTCGACGGGATCCACGCACAATAGGAAGGAAAATGGTTGCTAAAAACACTGCTCACACACACACACTGGCTGAAGGAGACACAAGAAAACAGACTGAAACTGACTCGGCAGGATATCGCATCCTGGGCCTACTTAGTCTATCAAGCATAGACATCAGAGTCAAAGTAGTTCGGATCGGGGAAACGACACATGCTCGCTAGGATGTCGCATCCCATGCATACGTATCTTCTTGGACGAAGAAGAATCAGAGCATTCGTAGCTCGGCTAACACGCACACAAACAAACACAGGCAAAGGCAAACGTGGAGCCCGACAACCAAATGATGGAATTATGTCGGCATCCGAACCAAAACACACTCAAAAGGGCAAACATGGAGCCCGACAACCAATTGATGGAATTATGTCGGCATCCGAACCCAAAACACACTCGAAAGGGCAGACATGGAGCCCGACAACCAATTGATGGAATTATGTCGGCATCCGAACCCAAAACACACTCGAAAGGGCAGACATGGAGCCCGACAACCAATTGATGGAATTATGTCGGCATCCGAACCCAAAACACACAACAGCATGTAACAAGACACAGGAAGAAGAAGGGTCTCGATTGCAACTAGGGCAAGAGAAAGGGAAGGTCTCAATCGCAACGAGGGCGAGAGAAAAGAATTAGTGTTAGTGGTTAGTCAAACTCGACAAGACATCGCATCTCGTGCCTACGTATCTCATCTGAACATGAGAATCAGAGTTGCCGTAGTTCGGCTAAACTATTCCTGTTGGTTTGTGTTTTTTAAATGGACAACGTCACTACACAATCTACCTGATGCTCGACCTTTGGAGACTTACTCACCTGTAGTAGAAGGAGTGGACGTATCCTTAAGAGGGGATAATGTTTGTTTGTGTTTTAGGAAAGCTCAAGCAAGAAAGGAAGTCCTATACGAAGGAACCGTGCTACCTTAATTGACATGCAAACGAGACTACGCGGAGTCTAGCAAACCTAGGGGATACAATCACACCACACAAACATATACAGCATGAAATAAACACACCAACAAGGGGCTCAAACATCAAGGCTAGGCTTTAGTCGAGGGGTCATGTCAACCTCAACAAACAAGCCTCTGTATCGGGGTCAGGTTAGCTCTTAACCTTGCCATTGAGGGGCTAAGGTGAAGCTGATGAAAGGTGATGAGGGGTGTGCCTCATTGCTTCTATCTCAAGTCAGAGAGAGCATCAGACAAGGGAGCGTGGGTCCAGAATGGGGGGACCCTTCTACGCTCAGGACATAGACTCGACTGTACAATGTACAAGATCTTGGACTTGGATCTCAATGCTACAACCATGTAATGGGAGAAAGGAGAAGACTCACAGAATAGTGGGGGATAGATTGCTTATCCCTACCTTCCACCAATTGCCTCAGATGAGGACTTTTCCTGCTTGGGACAAATATAAACATACACAAGCATTGCCTCTTAAGGAGGACTTCAGACAATTTGCCCGGCCCGGTAACAGCCGGGTCTCCAGACTACATGAAGAAGAAAGTTCTATACCTCAATGCCAATTGCTTATAAGCAAAGCAATGCAAAGCAAGTTCTTAAGAGAACTGAGCAACTAAGTGTACCTGGAAACAGTCAAACAGAATCAGCATCCCATTCATAATCAAACAACAATATAATGACCAATTAACAATCCCAATCAAACAATGGTGTGCGTAGCACAAGTCCATGTGGACCAACATCCTACAAAACAGCCACATTAGTTTACAAGTATCAAGCAAAACATCCCAAATGTGAAACAATATCCTTAAGCCTTAACTCCTTAACCTGAAAAGCCACAATCACATTCAAATGTAAGTAACATGACCACTAGGACTAGCCTAGGGTCAAAAAGATGGAAAAATCCTAAAACAGCAACCAATTCATGATCAAAGTCAAGCTATTTTAATAACAAAGGGATCCCAATTGGTCCCATATCCAAACTATGTACACATTTTATTCTACACACAATGTAAGGCAAAGTGAACAATGTTAAACCACATATGAGCAATCAGCAAGATCACATCACAAAAAATACCAAAACAGCATGGAAAATTCCACAAAAATTATATCCTAAACAGAGGACATTCAACAAGCTACATGTCAATTTTTAAGCCATTTGGACTAGTGGAACTATGGGAATTAATTCAACATGTCTAAGCATGCAAAAACACAACCAAATGAAGTCACAAAATGTACACTAACTTCAATCAAATGGTAAACAGTGACATTACATGGGAAATTAGTAGGACCGAAGCCAAATGAAAGCTACACATGTCAGGAACTATTCTACCAAATTCCATGGTCATATCATTCATCATGCTCATTCTATGCACAAAATAAGGCAAACTAGTTCAAAGGAAGCACTAAGCATACAAACGGAACTATGGCATCCAAATCCACATCAACACAATCCCAAAAATTCTCAAATAAATTACATCTAAACAGGACCTAATCTAGGTATGGCACACCAAATTTCAGCTTAATTGGGCAAATGGAACCATGTCAATGAAAATCAACAAAAACAGGCACAATTATAGGCTCCAAATCACAACATCAACACATGCTCCCACTTCAAAAATTCATAATTCAATGAAAACAACAAAGAAATGGATGAGACCAAAACAGGGATGTCACATTATGTGTCTATTACAAGCATATCAAATTTCATGATGATACAGTACCATATGAGCATTTCACAATGAATCTACCAACCTATGTCACACAAGCTTGCAAATTCAATCATCAGAAATGAAAAATCATGATCAATTAGAAAACACAATGAACAATTCCACAAAAATTCACAAAGGAACCTAACATGTTAATGAACATCCCTACCAAATTTCAATCAATTCTAACAAGGATAGGTCATGCTAAAAAATCCAACAAGTTGGCATCATGAGGTGTGACACAAATTGTCACACCTAAGTTCAAAATTTGTAACTCAATGACCAGGTATCAAAAACTCAAGAAATTTATGTGGAAATAAGCATCAGCCAGTCAAGATTCATCACAAAAATTTTCAGCCATTTATCATACAATATGAGGATTTCATGATCAAATCATTCAAAGGTGTCAAATTATGCACATGTGGAAGAAACCCTAGGTCAAATGAAAAATATTCCATGCACAACTTTGACCGATAGGTCAAAAATCATCTACACTCCATGACAAAGTCAACAAAATTATTTTCACAATTTTCTGATTTTTTTACATTTTTCTATGATTTTTCTAAGGTGTTTGGTATTTTTTATGATTTTTAAAGAATTAATTGAATTAATTAAATAATTTAAGTCCAGTGGCAAACGGTAATTCTTTGCGCGGGGGCGGTAAACGCCCAAATCAAATATTCAAACGGAAATTTGGATCTGGCACGCGATTTCATCATCTTCATCCGTGAACTTTTCCAGAAAATTCGCAAAAACCTCAAGAACACGCTCCACTCAAATCTTAACTAAAATTAACAAACTTAGATCCGTTGGAATCGCACGAGCACGTAGAACACGAACCTCAACTCCAATCATCCTAACAACTCCTAAATCGAGCGGATCGATCAACATAGGGTTTTAGATCTAAACTTCGAGTTACGATTTCTAAGTCTACAATCAACCATTTGCAATTCTGAAACCAGCACCGTAATCTACGCGACAAGACCTTTCTCACGCACACAATGATTGAATGAAAGCTTGAGATCGAATTTTGAGCTAACCTGTTATGGCAGTATTGAATTCGACGGAATCAAGGCGCGATTTGGCAAAACAGCAACGGTACAAGCTCGTGGCAAGGTGATGTGAAGCTCAGTTTTGCTCGATTGTGCTCCTAGTTCTTGAATCCGCGATTCACCATGGATGGAGCTCCTTTGGACAGTTAGGAATGGCGCGGCTACGGATGTGGAAACTGCAAAACAGATGGAGAGTGTAATGCTACAAGATCAAAGCAACACGAATTTTGCAAATTGATGCAAAATTGAAGAAGTTTGATGAATTTTTGTCTTTGAATGTTCTTGAAGGATCTTGGAGATTTGGATGGTTTTTGATCTGATTTTTTGTGAAATGAATAATTTGTTATGTTTAGGAATAGATTAAGCTTATATACCATGCCCCTAATCCATGATTAACAAGCGATTAACCAAATTGGCATTGTAAGCAAAAATGCATTTTCCTTCAAAATGGCCAAAAATGCCCTTCCTTCAAATCAGTCCAAATTGCAGCCCAATTTTGGTTCCAACAAGTCCAAAATGTCATGTGTAATGTGTAGAAACAAGTTTCATTTCAATTGGATGCCTATTCTTGAATTTCACCATGTGATGGAAAATGTTCAATTTATGCACTTTCATTCTTCAAGCCAAAACTCAAATTATGAGGCCTAGCCATGAAATGAGGATTCAAACACACTCCAAATGCCATTCCTGAGGTGTTGCAAAAGGTCCCATCTCAAAATTCCAAATATTTTGACATTTGGACAATTTTGCCCCTGGTCCAATTCAGCTGTCCAGTTGAAAAGTGACTTTTTGCATTGGCCATTTTTGGAAAAATCCAATGATGCACCCTTGAAGTACATGTCAAATGGAGTTTGTGCATATAAAGAACTTGCAATTTGGACCAAGCATGTGGTAGTTATAGCCTCCTGATTACGGGTCTTTTCTGAAATTCACTGAGCCATATCTTGTCAACCATAAATTGGATTTTTGAGTTCTTGGACTTTTTGGAATGGTGAGAACAAGATCTTCAACTTTCATGTTGGACAAAATCCCATTTGAAGCTTGTATGATGAAGTTATTTTGAGGAGAAAAAGTTTCCATTTTGGGCAGCTGAAATTACAGGTCATCTGCTATTTTTGGAAACTTTCTGTCTGAGCTCAAATCCTTCAACCTTGGTCTTTGGCATGTCAAATGAGACTTATATGGACATGAATGAGGTCTTTCAAACCATTTCCACCTTCCAATCCATAAAATCGGGCACAGTTGACCACAGTTGACTTTCTAGGGTTTCTGGTTGACTGAACAATGACTGGTGACTTCTGAGCATCCAATCTTTGGCCAAACCACTTCAAAATGATCTTTGGACCATATGAGCTTGAAAAATCAACCCTAGGGCTTTGTCTCAATGAAAATGGCACTTGCTTGCTTGATTGACTGATTCTCCTGATAAATTTGACCTGATTCATCAGCTGAGCTTGCACTTGAGCCAATGGACAATGCAATGTTATGCAGTGGACATTATTAATGTTATGACCTAGTATGCAATGAATGTACAAAATGGTATGGTGCAAATTTGAGGTGCTACACACTGTAGCATTGGTCATGACATGCATAAGGTGAATTGCACATTTGCATCAACACTTGGTTTTCACTAATTACTTTGGCATTGCTTAATTGTGATTAACCAACATCATTAGCACACCATATAAAAGCTAAAGCATAACTGTTTTCATGATTAACACATCAGAATTCTCAGATCTAGATCTAATTCACAAATCTCTTCAAACTTTTTCTCTCACTTTTCTCCAATTTTCCTCAAAAGCATTGCATGTTTCTTGATCAAATCATCACCTAGAAGCATTTTTGAGCTGGATTGAAGCAAGATTCCAAGGTTTTCATGCAGAATTGAGGACTGTTGAAGCACACCTTCATCAATGGCAGTTGGATTTTTTGGCTAGATCGTGCAAGCTTAACCTCCAAACCTTCATCCATTCATTCATCCAAGAGTATTGGAGTAACTGTTTGGACTTCTCAAGGCCTGAAAGCTACAATTCCACTTCTGTTTCTCCAATAAGGTCAGAAATCGAGTGCTTTAATTCATGAAATTGATGTATGCATGCTGTAGATCTTTCGTTGGTGATTAATCTGAGATTTGTTCCATGAAATTCCATGAAGAAATGAGATAGTTATGTTGATTTTAAGTTTAGCATGTGGAACTTCTCTTGCTCGATCCATTCATGATATTGATAATTAGGTTAAATTAAGCCTGTCATGTTGATGTGTGTTGAAAGACGAGTCCAATGGTATGATTTTTATGAATTTCTGAGCACATGTGTTCTTGAGCTCAAGAACACGTATGAATGTATGAATATCTTAGGGTTTTGATTTCCAGAATGTGTTTAATCTTCATGAGCGCGTTTTGCATGCATTTTCGTGTTATCCGCCATGCATTGGTCCAACGTGTACCCTGCGTGTCAAAATGATTGGTCCAAATTGCTTCCCGTTGCCACATGTACTTAGTGAAACGGTGCGTTTCACATAAAACGCGCCAAGTTCAAATTCCTCTTCAGTCCGAATCTGGCTGAGGACGGTTTCAATTATTGCTTTGCATATTATTTCATCTTATGCCATGCAATTCATACTAGCCTTGTTCATGTTTTTTTATTTTTCCGTTCACTTAGAAAATTCATAACTCCATGAATAATGATCCAAATGACCTGGAAATTTTTGCATCTTGATCCTCATCATTTCTAGTTTTTTATGAATATTTTTCCAGAAATTGTGCACGCATGAATTTTGTTTTGGCTTAGGGATTGTGTATGTATGTGTTTTCTTGACCTACCTTGCCATTTGATTTGTGAAATGATGAGATTTTACTCAATGCTCTTGAAACTTTGTATGCTTAAACTAGACATCTTTAGGGATCTTTTGGTGTAGAGTTTGCATTTTTCTCATTTCTGGTTGTTGAGTTATGATCTGTTTAATATAGGTGTGACAATGTGTGTCACACCTTTGCTTGCTCAACTTGTGGATTTTCTTTGCCATGCCAAATAAATGCCAATTGATGTGATTTTTTTGCATGATGATTCTTCTAGATGTTAGGATTGATTATGAATTCTTGTAGAATTTTTAGATGCATTTCTAACTTGTTTGGTATTTTCTTTTCTGGTTAGCCATGTGTGGACTTTTGGATAGTCATGAACTTAGATGATTTCTGAAATGCTTGATGTTTATCATATGGACTTGAAATTTTGCATATTGTTTCTAGACACAT
Organism: Lathyrus oleraceus; assembly: GCF_024323335.1. Lineage (NCBI taxonomy): Eukaryota > Viridiplantae > Streptophyta > Magnoliopsida > Fabales > Fabaceae > Lathyrus > Lathyrus oleraceus. Next base: position 513,955,824 of record NC_066583.1, read on the forward strand.
CGAAGTTTATTGTGGCTTTGGTTGGATGCATTTATCATTTGTCAATTCTGTTTTAGGCTTGTGCTAAGTTGAGGTAGCACATTGTGTCCAATTGAGCTTATTTGTGCATACCTTGACTTAATGAATTTAATTGCCTTTCCTATACTTGTCTAAATGCCTTTATTTTTGGTGTGTTGATCATGTGATGTGTGCTGTCTAGCCATGATTTTTCTTGAGATTTATTAAACCATTTTGGAATTAATGTGGATTTGTTCATTTTGTTGTATCAATGTGGTTCCAACTTGCATGCCTTGCCTTATGTGATTTATGAAATGAATTTGGTGCATAGTATTGGCATGAGACCTTTTGGATGATGTTCCTATTTGGTTTAATTTGATTCATGTCAATTTTCATGTTCTGTTTTGAATTATTTCTTCCCCTTTGACCCTAGGCCTTGTCCTAGTGGTTTGTGCTTATGTTTGAGCTTTGTTTTCAGGACAAGAAGCATATGGCCTTGAGGAATTGATTCATTGGCTTGAGTTGCCTATTTGGTTGATGTTGATTAACATTGAGTTTGTTTTGTAGGTGATTTAGCTCATTTGAGTTGAGCTTGTGCCTTGCACATTGTAGCTTGCACTTGTTGTCTGTTTGACTATGTCTGTTGACTTTTGGATTGTCTGTTTGACTTTGTGAGTTGTGTACTGACTGAGTTAGATTGTTTTCAGGTACATTAGTTGCTAAAGTTCTTTTGAACTTGATTTTGCTGTTGCTTGGTTGTTTAACCATTTGAGGTATAACTCACTGACTTCATGTAGTCTGGAAGACCTGTCCTGTTACTTGGGCAGGCACCTGTCTGAAGCCCTCCTTAAGAGGCAATGCTTGTGTTTGTTTATGTTTGTGCCAAGCAGGAAAAGACCTTTGATAAGGCAATTGGCAGATAAAAGAGATGTGCAATCCATCTCCTGCTATTCATTTGAGTCATCCCTTTGCTCACACACCTTGTGTTGATGCATTGTGGATATTAACCCAAGATCTTTGTTGTGTCAGTCATATGTGGAGAAGAGTTCCAACTTTCTGAACTCCCACTTTCATTTGTCTGAAGCTCTCCCAGGCCAGGGATAAGAGATGTGAGGTCTTACCTTCACTTCCCATTTCATCTGCTTCACCCTAACTCTCAATGTTAGGGTTAAGAGCTAACATCACCCGATTCCAGTTGGCTTGTGTTTCACAGCCTAACCTTGTGTGAGCCCACTTTGTTTGTATATAGTGTGTGCTAATTGTGTGTATGTTTTCTCTGCTTTGCCTGTTTAGGATAGCTTGCTGCCTGTGCAAGTTAGATAGAAAACTCAACCTAGGACCATTGTGGATTGCATGATAACTATTAGGCTCGAGTTAGTCTCCCTTTTAGTTTGTCATTTCCCAGTCTCTGGTTAGGAGAAAGTTTCTCCCCTGTTAAGGGGAACTACGTTGCCCTGATCCTCATACCAGATGAGGTACGTAGGCAGGAGATCGTACGAGATCTCTCCGGGCACCCTTTTTCTTTTTATGTGTGTTTGTTTGACAGTTATTAGGCTCGAGTTCCAGACTCCCTATTAACTTGTCTGTTTGTTATCCTTCTTGTGTGTGTTAGGAGATGGATGTAAGCCCAGTGATCGGCAGTCCGTATCCTATTGTTGTGTGCTTGGAGTCCGATATAAGTCCAGCGATTGGCATTTGGTTTCCAGTGTGGGTTTGTTTTGTTCGGAGTCTGATGTAAGTCCAGCGATTGGCATTCGGATTCCATGTTTGCCTGTTTGTGTGTCTCTTTTAACGCCTCAACGTCTGTGCGTGTGTTTTGTTTCGGCGTGCGTGAGCCGAACTATGGTAGCTCTGATTCTCATTCCAGATGAGATACGTAGGCATAGGATGCGATATCCTAGCGAGGCCGCTCCCCTCTTCTCCCACCTGTGTTGTTTCCAGTGTGTGTGTGTGCATTCTTTTGAGCATCTTCTTTAGCAACCTTTTTCTTTCCTTTCGAGCGTGGATCCCGTCGAGTACGACGGATGTGTAGGGGTGCTAATACCTTCCCTTCGCATAACCGACTCTCGTACCCTGTAATCTCCGGTCGTAAGACCATTTCCTTTCCAGGTTTACTTCGAGCGTTTCCTTTCCCTCTTTGGGATAAATAACGCACGGTGGCGGCTCTGTTTGTTTCTTTTTTCCCGCCGGTTGTTTTTCACGGATGCGACAGGAAGAACCGAGGAACTTGGAACGAGATAATGCGGAATTCCGGTAAGCAAAGGAATGGAAAAACTTCAGCACAGGACGCCTGACACGGCCACCCATGTCACCTGACACGGGCCGTGTCAGGTAGAAGGAGGATGAAAGCTAAAATAGTAGCATGACACGGCCGACCGTGTCAGTTGACATGGCCCGTGTCAGGCCTTTTCCTTAGCCGCGTTGAGCCCCCATGGGCGTGTCAAGTGAGGCAGTGAGCTGACACAGGCCGTGTCAGCCCAGGCCCAAAATTTCCCTTTTTTTGACGGGCTTTGGATCATCGGGCTTGTGAAGATATTTTTGGAGTTGTCCACCTGTTGCTTGGAATTTTCATTATATAAGAGAACCTTCTACCAAAGAAAAGATCATGCTGGAACAAGGCAAACACCAGAATTGTCAAGCAATCAAGTATTACAGAGATCAAGGAATTCAGAGAGCGGAAGCAATTGAATATCCAAGTCATCCAAATACTTGTAATGTGTAATTTTTATCTTGCATTCGTTTTGAACAATATGAGTAGCTAAACCCTCCAATGCTAAGGGGTGTCCCTGATTTAGAATTGTAACGAATTTGAGTTTACATTTGCATTTATAATATTATTCTTACGGTAACCTTTTGATGTGTTTAATGCTTTCTCTTTCAGGCCAATCGAGATTGTTTTGTGGTTATCAATTAGGTTGGACCGCAACTGGTAAGGTTTTCATAAGTTTACTTTGCAGTAGATATCACCTAGGACTAGGGATACCCTGTATGAATCAGAGTATTCTTGATATAATAAAGCTTAACTTCACCCTAATTTCCTATGGACATAGAAATTAGGGTAGAATGATTAAAGGTTTTCTCACCAAGGACTTGGGAGAAAATACCCTTGAGAACTGGTAGTAATTGATATTTGTTGATGCAATAGTGACTCATAGTTGTTACAGGGATAAATCATACACCTTCCCTGGTATTGTTCCTCTTACCTTGCAAACCCTTATTTTTCATTATTATTTGTCTTTGCCTTTATTATAATTTTGAATTAAAAACCCCAATTATAACTTTTGTTTAATTGAATGATAATTTGAACTCGATATTGACGTGCAGTCCTTGAGATCGACATTTGGGGAATTTCCCCTTTATTACTATAACAGACAAAATAGTACACTTGCTATTTTTTTGATCAAGTTTTTGGCGCCGTTGTCGGGGACTTCCTAAATATAGAGTTTAATTTTAAAGTTCAATTAAAATTTTGTTGCTATGCAATAAAATTATTTTTCTATTGTTTATAATTTACTAATTTGTGTATGCGAGGAGAACCCTCAGCTGAATTTCTTTTTGACGCAGAGGTCGAGAGGACCCTTCACCGAAGACGCGGGAACGCAAGAGTGGATTCCAAAGAAGAAAGCACCTTTAATCACTCCGAATTCAAAGAACCAATGGCTGATGTTCCTTCAATTCCACCTCCGGAAAGACTCCTAGGTGACTATGGAGGTGCAAACGCACCGGGTGGTCGACTGACCATTATCAACCAACCGGTAAATGTGACGAATTTTCAACTACATCCTAGCACAATCAATCAATTGGAAAGAAAACCTTTCACTGGAAAGGTTAATGAAGATGCCAACAAACACCTACAAAGATTTCTGACCATGAGCACCACGTTGAAAATTGATGGCCATACTAATGAAGCAAAAAAATTAAGAATGTTCCCATTCCTTTAGCTGAAGATGCGGAAGAATGGTTCTACTTTCTTCCAATCGGCAGTATCACATCATGGGAAGAGATGGAAACTGCATTCTTAAATGAGTACTTTCCAGCATCAGTATTCCTGAGGAAAAGGTATGAAATCCTTAATTTCAAACAGAAGGATGGTGAATCATTAGGAGATGCCTACAAAAGATTCAAAAGGGTCTTAGTGGTGTGTCTAACTCATAATATGGATCAGACTGAACAAATGCAGATGTTCGCTAACAGGCTGAAAATAAAAAAAAATAGTTGATTGATACAGTAGCTGGTGGCTCAACAAATTTCTCAACAACCACCGGTATTAAAAGGATTATTGAAGCAATAACTGCCAATGAGCATCTAGACTTATACGATAGGTGTACTAGTCATCCAGAAGGGGTAATTGATTTAAAATTAGAGACAAATAAAATCCGTCTGGAAGACACAGTTGCTGCCGAAGTAGAAAGGAAATTAAAAGCTATGAATATAGGTACTCAACAAACAACTCAAGTCCAGCCGGCTCAGGCTAGCACTTGTGAAATCTGTAATGGACCTCATCACACGGTTTATTGCTTTGCTACTCCCCAACAAATTGAAGAGATCAAAATCTTGAAGCAGAATAATCCCTACTCCAACACTTACAACCCAGGTTGAAAGAATCATCCGAATTTCTCCTGGAAGGATCAGAGAGGGAATGTTCCGCAACAGGGTACAAGGAAATATCAGAATCAGTATCAACAACAACAGTAACAACAGGCACCTGAAAAGGTTGAACAGGAGATCACCATTGAAAAACTAGCCGCCCACAGCATGCAATTTCAAGAAGAAACTATAACCAATCAGAAAAACACCACTGCTTCCATAAAAAATCTCGAAGTTGAAATGGGTCAAATAGCACAACAATTAGCTTCAAATTCTCAAGCTCCGAGAACCCTACCTAGTGGTACGGTAACAAATCTGCGGGAACATAACAATGTTAACACTGTCATAACCTGAAGTGGGAAGTCAACGGAAGAAAATAGTATGGAGGAAGATGGATTGTTAGAAGTGGATTTAGAAATCAAGGAAACCAAGGACCAAGATGAAGAAGTAGTACGGCCACCTGTCAAGGAGAAGGAAAAAGTTCTGAAACCAGTCATCAAACTCCCTTATCGTCCAAGACTGAAGAAGAAAGATCAACATGAAACAAATTTTGAGAGGTTCCTGGAAATGTTCAAAAAGCTTGAAATAAACATCCCTTTCTCTGAGGCATTAGAGCAAATGCCAATATATGTCAAGTTCATGAAAGACATCATCTCCAAAAAGCGTTCCACTGACATAGACCCGATCATCCTGACTGAAACATGTAGTGCCATTCTTCAAGGTATGAAAATCCCAGTGAAAAAGAAAGATAGGGGATCGATTACTATTCCATGCACTATTGGTGATAGAAAATTCAAGAAGGCTCTAATTGACTTAGGAGCAAGGGTAGGCTTGATGCCACTATCCATCTACAAGAAATTAGGCATTGGCACCGTTCAAGATACTCGGATGACACTTCAGTTTATTGACCACTCTGTTAGGCGACCCTATGGGATTGTGGAAGACATTCTTGTAAAAATTGACAAGTTTGCTTTCCCAATTGACTTCGTCATTCTGGAAATGCCCGAAGATGAGGAGATTCCTCTCATATTGGGCAGACCATTCTTGGAGACAAGACGATGTATGATAGACATAGAGGGAGGAACAATGACCCTCAAAGTCTATGATGAAAAGTTAAAGATAGATGTGCGGAACACGATGCAATACAAAGATGATATTTACACAAGCCATATTGTAGAGATAATAGATCAGGTAATTGCTCAAGAAATTGAAAAGCAAATGCCCTAGTCATCATTAGAACGTGTTTTGAGTCTATCGATTTTTGAAAGTGATGAAGATGAGGGTGACTCTGAGGTGCTCGCTATGATGGGAAAATAACCTGAATGGATTAGATCTAAACCACATCGGTGGGAAGATTTAAGACCACCGCCACCATCAGATATCACTAAAGAACTCAAAACAGGGGTAAATCTAAAGCAGCTACCAGCAAATCTGAAGTATGTATTTCTAGATACTAAGAAAAAAATGCCCAGCTAGTATCAATGTCAGTCTACAAAGTGTCCAAGAAGCAGAACTCATTCAAGTGCTAAAAAAATACAAGGGCGCAACCGGATGGGCAATCGAGGATTTGAAAGGTATAAGCCCAACAGTTTGCATGCACAAGATCTTAATGGAAGATGATCATAAGCCGGTGGTGCAACCACAACGAAGACTTAACCCATCAATGAAAGAAGTGGTACGTAAAGAGGTTATAAAATTGTTGGATGCATGATTAATTTGTCCTATTTCCGACAGTTTATGGGTAAGTCCAGTCCACGTGGTACCAAAAAAAGAGGGCACTACGGTGATTAAAACTGAGAAGAATGAGTTAATTCCAACCAGAACTGTTACAGGTTTGAGAGTGTGCATCGACTACAGGAGACTGAACATGGCAACACGAAAGGACCACTTTCCGTTACCATTCATTGATCAAATGTTGGAAAGGTTAGTCGGTCATGACTATTATTATTTCCTCGATGGGTACTCGGGATACAATCATATTGCGGTTTCCCCTGAAGATCAAGAGAAGATTGCCTTCACATGCCCCTATGGTGTTTTCGCTTACAGAAGAATGTCATTTGGGTTGTGCAACGCACCTGGCACTTTTCAAAGGTGTATGACATCAATCTTTGCTGACATGCTCGAAAAGCATATGGAAGTATTTATGGATGACTCTTTAGTATTCGATTCTTCATTTGATAAATGTTTAACTAACTTGTCACTTGTGTTAGAAAGATGCCAGCAAACAAATTTGATCCTGAATTGGGAAAAGTGTCATTTCATGGTACGTGAAGGGATAGTATTGGGACACAAGATTTGCAACCGAGGCATCAAAGTGGACATAGAAAAAGTGGAGGTAATAGTTAATTTACCACCATCGATGAATGAAAAAGGCATCTGAAGCTTCTTGGGACATGCGGGGTTCTACCGCAGGTTCATAAGAGATTTCTCTAAGATCGCAAAACCACTAACTAGCCTACTGGTGAAAGACACACATTTTCTTTTTGACAAAGAGTGCAGGGAAGCCTTCGAGACCCTGGAGAAGGAACTTGTGTTTGCCCCCATAGTTATTTCCCCTGATTGGTCTCTCCCTTTTGAGATCATGTGCAATGCAAGTGATAATGCAGTAGGGGCAGTATTAGGGCGACGAAAGGCGAAGCTTCTGCATGTGATCTACTATGCAAGTCACTATTGAACCCCGCTCAAATGAATTATGCAACCATATTCAAATTTTCTTTATCCTTTAACACAACATCCATGGCTGCAACTCCCTTCAACGCTTTTAAACAACCCTGTTGAACCAGTAGGGCTTTCATGTTCAAACGCTAGAGATCGTAATCGTTCACTTCAGTGAACTTTTCAATCTCATACTTTGTTGACGATATCTCATCCATGCTCACCGCACAAATTTGTTGTGAAAATGATTCCAGAATTACAAAGTATAATTAGTTTCTTGATTAGTAAGAAACCCACATGGGTAGAAAAGAAGAAAACAATAAGAACACAATGAAATTGGTTATAAACTGTTATTCATTACTTTCTCTATGAAACAAGATTACAAGTGTTACAGAATAGCAAATAACCTCTCTCACCCTAATTAGGATTTGCATTATGCAATAATGAGAGATTAGTATGATATTTATAAGAAAACTAACATACTAAACTAATGGGCTTTTACACACATACTCATTACACAAACTAACTTAGAGAATAACCTAACTTAAACAATTAGGCATAACAAACAGGCTTAATTCGACATGCTAACAATCCTAGCATACTTCGACTACAACATGTGAACAGACTTCGACGACATGCTAAGGTCTTGTCAAATTGTCGAACCAAGAAGCTATCATTCGACCATACTAGAGTTCGATCCAATATCTCACAGTTACTAAATGAGATTTAAGTTTATATAGGCATGAAATGTTGCAGATTGCAGTATCTGTTTTACTCAGATTGAGGAGGGATAAAAGAGGGTGTTATTAAACTTTATTTTCTATTTTAAATTAGAAAATTTATTTGTTGATTTTTTTTTACTTTGTTTTCACTATTATATGGCCAATCTTTACCTGATCATTTTTCCCTTCCCTGCTATACTTCAGCTTTTTTTAAAAAAGAATAATAAAAAAATATTTGTTTTAACCATTAGAAAAGAAAATGTATATGTTAAAAAGTATGTTGTCAAAAATTATTCTTTCAAAATTTGATATGAGGAATGACCTATAGGCAATAGTTTTAGTTGCTGATGTGTTGTAACTTATGATCATTATGCTAATCCATGGTTGTGCTAATTGTACTCAAGTTCAATGTATTGCATATACCAATTTTATTTAGGTTAAGAGGTTTATTAAGAATGAAAAAATGCCAAAATTTATGACTAATGACTATTAAAAATATGAAATTATCATTTCATATACTTGAATATTCATATTTAATCATCTAAAACTCTAATAAGTCAACAACCTAATATAAAATGTTAAATAGTTCACAAATGGACAAATTATGAGAAATTTGAGGATAGATTTTTGAAACTAAAGTGATTATTTTCAACCAACATTCCAAAAATTTAGAAAATAAATTGTGACTTATAAATAAATGTTTAAAAATAGTTTTTCTTTAACTTTATTTTAACCTAACAATACAACTCGCAATGGCCTATCATAATTCAATTTATTTAATAGTTTAGGCGGGACGAGCCAATTAGTAATGAAGGGTTTAAAATCACAACTCACCTTGAAAATAACAACGAGATAAATAGGTCAACATAATGGGTCCAACCCATTTTTCCATCCCTAATTATTATAATGAGGATGTAGGGTACACATGCTTCTTTTTGTAATGATATGCCTCAATTGAAGTTTGTATAAACAACATAATTAAGTGCTTATAATATATATACAACTCGTGTTAGTATAAAGCGGGTGATGGTAGAGCTTTAAAATTTATGTTTATGAACCTTTCATTAGGTCTTAAATAAGAGAAATCGTGAATAATTAAGGTAAAAATAGCAGATAAAAATACAAAAATTTCCTTGTGAAGGATCATTGCAAATGGTCATCAGTTAATGATCGATTGATTACATCTTGTAATGCAGAATCTTTGATCGTCAAAACGGATTGATCATTCATACCACACAAATGGCATTTCCTTTACTTAGTCCACACGAACATAATTTGCAACGAAGAAGTCTTCCATTTATGGTGATAACTCTGAATGATCTGAAGCCTTAAAGAGAATACAAACTCAAAATTCTAGTGTGATTAGGATTTTGAGAATACGTGAATGAGTGAATATCACACTAACATACTAGTGTATTGCAATTCTCTAGTTAAAGCCAGTACATCTTAAGAATGTCATTGACAATAATATTAGATTACTTATTTAATATTATAAATAAAAAGCAACGTCTAACAACACATCAATGTTATCCAAATGTCACTATTATATAGTCAACTATTATACTTCTTGATACCCGAATATACTTAGTAATAATAAATAAGTCAAATATCTCATACTGACTTATTTCAGCATGACAATGTATTTTAGAGGCATACTCGATCAAAGGGACTATAAATATTACACACATATGTAGGAGGGGAAAATTTCAACTAGGCCACTCTGTTGGATCAGTTCATTATGGAATGTATTTTTACCCATATAGAAATCAAAAACATAATCTTAAATTAATCCCAATGAGTCTATATCCTATGAACTCATATCCTATAAACCCCTACCGAATTCAAGATGAGAAAGAAAGTGGAAGCGTACCTGAGTTTTCCATTGGAATCGTTGGAGGTTTGCGAGTATATGATCTTCCTATTTGTAGAGTGCCTTAGGGTTTATTGATTATCTTTCGATGGGGATTGGCATACCCTAAATTTCCCCCCACATGATCATCTGCATTTCATCCATTGATGTGCATTTGTATACAGTCATTTCATTAATCTATATCCCATTATTTGATTTAATTTCTTATGACTACTTCATTTGGCCGTATAGGTTTAAATTAGGTTTAAAAGTGTGGAACTTTTGGTCACTCCGCTTGATTCAATTGCCCTGACTAGCCATTACATTTTCTTTATCCATTGCATGCCCATAATCAGCATTGACTTTGAATTTCACTTAATTGTTTTGGACTGGTGACTTAAGGTCTTAATGCTAATCTTTCATTAATTGACTTTAAGCAATCAAGGCCATATTACTGCATTCATTCATTAGCACTAGGTTAACCTGCATTTCAGTCCCTTCACAACCACCTAATTCATCTGAATTTAGGCATCTGCATCATTCATTAGCATTTCATTTGCATTATTTAAAGTTGCATCCAGTCTTTGATTAATCTTTAATGTATAAAGTCAAAAACTTGTACTTTTCATTTGATTATTTGAATAGTCAGACCATGGCATTCCTTATCCAAGCATGTATTGGCATTCATTTTGAATTTCATTAGGTTATCATTAAGAATGGGTGTTTCCTTTTGAGGATAGTTGGAATTTTAATCAAGCTTAAGCCTACATGAAACTCATTCCATTCATACACCATATTTATTAAAGTTTTCTTTTTATTTAAGACTTACGTGCATTCATTCATTCTCTTGATGGAACAAGTTTTAATTCAGAGATATAGGTGTTTCATTCATCATTTCTTTTTTAAGCGTTCATTTGTCTATTTTGTTATTTGTAAATCAAATATTATTTTGTAAAAAAACATAACTCAAAAAATAAGTCACAAATTTCATTGTTTATCATTACATTACCAAAGAATTTCACAAGGTTATAAGAAAGATTGATATATCACAAGTACATGTTAATGTATGGTTACATAGAATAAGTTTGAAAAAGAAAAATTCTAAGTAGGCCCTAAAAAAAACTAATCTTCAAATGTCCAATTGCTCCATAATTGCTATGCCTCCAAGTTTTCATCCATGAGATCTTAATTTCCATGCCATGACTCTAAGCTTTCATCCATGAGATCTTAATTTCCAAACTCGATCCATTACCATACCTATAACAATATAAACAAACAAAGAAACATTTCACATTAAAAAAAAAGAGAAAGCGAAAACAAATTTGTTTAAGTTATTATATAAAGTTTGTTTAGTTGCCAAGAAAACCATAACCAAATCACATGAAAATTCAAATTCAAAAAGAAATAACAACAAGGAAATTTCAGCATTACAACATAATTTATCACCAAAATGACCTTTGTTTTTTCTGCGGCAAAAAACAATGTTGTTCTTTCCCCTGTTTTGTTAACACGGTAGAGCTTGCACCAATTCAACATTTTTTCTGCATCAAAGATAAAGTCACTCTGACAGCCTTCCATAAACATAAAATAAACCCAAATTTCCCTCAATATATAACAGTAACATAAAGGATGAAAATGGAGAGGGGGTTCGACTTTCATAACACCAACAGAGGGGCAACTTTTTTTCGATTTTCATAACACCAACAGAGGGGGAGTGTCATACCCCAATTTTGTCCCTACCCCGATACAATTTTCATCTGATCCATGACCCTACTGCACATACATACATTCATTATTTCAAACAAAAAAAATTGGGTAATTGGTTACCCTAATCAGGGTAACCGATTACCCAGACCAAAAACTGATTTTTTGGCCATTTTGGGACTGTTTAACCGATTACCCTAATCAAGGTAACCGATTACACCTGCGCAGACAACAGAAATAGCTCTATTTTTTACCCTAAGGACCCTTTGCTTCACCCACTTCAACCCCTTTGCTTCCCCTATAAATAGAGCACTATCCCCACTCATTTTTCAAGCTTGAAAGCCACAAAACCTCTGTCCAAATCAAATTCAAGCTCCCTCTTTTCAACCTAAATCCTAACTCACCCAGACCCTCTTTTCTTCTTTGAACAACCCAACCACCATGTAAAAATCCACAATCTCCACACAACGAAAACAGTAGCAAACTTGTGACCTTCACTCACATAATCATTCACCACCACCATATAAACATACAACTTCCTTCCCTTCTATTTTTCTACCATAATAACCATAACCATCCTTTTCTAAGTTTTTTGCTTCATTCTCAAACCCAAACACATCAATAACCTAGTTTTGACACCACAATCTTGGTAGTATTTTGGACTCAAACTCCTTGACATTTTTGGTTTTGTTTTATGTTTAAAAATGGCTTTTTACTCTTGGGTTGTGTTTTGAGAGAGATTTGAGTCAACTTTGAGACAAGTGGTTTTTTTTGAGTTTACACCCTTTTGGGGATTTTTGCTCTTACTACTTTTTATCCACCATTTTCAATCAAACTTTGTTTCTTGTTATCATTTAATATTTATTGTTTACTTGTTGTTACATTTATTTGGTTGATGAGTTCTATTAGATCATGACATGGTTGTTTAGAGTTGATTAAATCTTCAATGTTTCAAACCTATTAATGGCTGATCAATAGATCATTCATGATACTTTGAGGCATTGATAAATTGCCTCTATTTCACCCATATTTGAGTCATTTGATGCATAGATGAAACCATATTCTCTATATTATCTTGTTAATCCATTTGCTTATTGTTATTCTACTAACTACTAACTACTAACATTTATATTATTGCACTTTAATTCCTTGCAATTTATTTTATTGTTACTAATCATTAACTACTAACTTCTAATATTTATATTATTGCACTCTACTTCCTTGCAATTTATTTTATTGTTCATTTACATTCACTAACCATTATTATTGTGATATTACCATTCTTTATCTTGTGATTTACTTTTATGTCATTACCTTGTAATTTGCATTCAAGTACTCATTATCATCATCATTGTACAAACTCATCATGCATGTTTATTTACTTGTTATTTATTTTATTGTCATCATACATTAAAAATAACAAAAACATGATAAAATGATAAAGACCAAAAATATTCACTCCACTCTTAATCAACTTGGACTTAGAAGATTTCGTCTTAGGACCTTTGCTTGGAAGTCTTCCTTTACTCTTTATGATACTTTGTAAACACTTGGATTTTTATCCGCAACTTACATGCATGTTGTAAGAATGGCATCATGGCACCACCTTAGAGGGACATGTTTGTAAGACCATTATCCTTTGTTTAGCATAGGTCACTTTTGCATACAAAAGGCTTTCTCTTGGGTTACCTTACAATGAGACTCTTTATTTTCTTGTTGGTTACTTTGCATTCACGTTGCATAAGCTAAAATTCATAAGCAATCCCATTTTGAGGCCATTTTCATAATTCAATTCATATGCACATGTAAATACAAACCTCGGTCAATATCGAGTGCGCCTTTTCCAAATCAATTCAAAACGCCCTTGTAAGTCGATCGCTTTTAAAGCATCGCCATCAACCTCACATAACTTACTCTTGGGATTTCTTATAATGAGACATATTCGATTTTTATCGAGTAGAAGAGCAATACACTAAATAAATTCACTTCATCCAAAACACAAATCTAAAACCTCGATCCAACGTCGAGTATTTTCTCTCAAACTCAATTGAAATGCCCCGTTTAAATCAAAACATTTTTTACAATAAGTTGAATGAAAAGGGAGATGACTTTGAGCCTTCAACTTCTCTCCTCATCTATTTGAATACGAGTTCTCTTACTCGGTTACTCGAACAATTGTCAGTTTTCCATAAATTAATAAATCAATCAAAACTAAACGAAAAAGGAGATGGTCTTGAGTTTTCAATTCCTCTTTTCAAATGCTTGGATATGAGTTGTCTTACTTAGTCATTCAAGTACTTGTCGTTCATTCTGAAAATACATCAATCATACGCAAACTTATTTTCATAATCACTCAGATGAAAAAGAAAGCGGTCTAGAGTCTTCTATTCCCTTTCCCGATTATTAGGATACGAGTTATCTTACTCGATTATCCGAGTATTCGTCGTCCATTCAAAACACTTTAATTATTATCAAATCCTTTCAATAATTAAGGATGAAAAAGAAAGTGGTATAGAGTCTTCTACTCCCTTTCCCGACTACTGGGATACGAGCTGTCTTACTCGACTATCCGAGTAATCGTCATCCAACCAAAAACATCTCAACCAAAAATATCTCAACACATCAAACCTATCTTTTCTCGCCCTCGTGCAATCATAACCAATCAAACAAAACACCCAACATATTGAGTCAACTTGTCACCCCCGTGTGACTAAAACTCTTTTCAGAAAGAACAATGTTTAATCCTTTCTAATGCGCACAACAAACCAATGCTTAAGCCTCCGCCGAGAGTAGACAAGCCAGCGTTTAGCCTGTAGAACGCGATCTAAACAGTTGTTCGATAAAAGACACCAACCAACCGTAGTTCCCCGAACTACAAATGCTCTGATTTCCTTATTGCACCATAAGGATACATAGGCAGGAGATTGTTGTATCTTCACGAGCACACTAATAAAAAAACCCTCCCCTTTCCCTTTCTGAGGTTCTCATCCATTTCTATTTTCAATATATTTTATAACCCAAAGATAACAAACAAACATAAATTAACACTCGAAACACAAATTAGAACTAAAAGGTTCCCGTTGAGTACAACGGACGTAAGGGGTGCTAATACCTTCCCCTTACGTAATCCACTCCCAAACCCGAATATGGTTGCGACGACCATTATTCCATTTCCTAAAGGTTTTATCGATATTTTCCTATTCCTTCATTGGGATAAATAAAGTTCGGTGGCGACTCTGTTCGAACATAATTTTTTCTACGACCTTCGCGAGGAATCGTATTTTTCGAGATGCGACAGGGAGTTTTTTCGATTTTTATAACACCAACACATATAGAGTTTTTCGAGTTCATATCAGAATATATATATATATATATATATATATATATATATATATATATATATATATATATATATATATATATATATATATATATAGAGAGAGAGAGAGAGAGAGAGAGAGAGAGAGAGAGAGGGGTTTTCAATTTCATACCAGAAAAAAAGGATAACCATAAACACAAAATTGTTTCAAGAACTACCTATCAAAATTCGGAAAAAAACACATACAAAAAAAAGAAGTGAGTGTAACAGGAAAAGGCTACAGAGTCGAGAAAGGAGGAACCTGAATTTGTCGCTTTGGTTTATCTAAGGTGATATCTTTGTTTATGAGTTGAAAGTTTGTGTCGCTTTTTGCTCTATATTGCGATTGATTTGTTGTTCCAAAATGTTCATGAGATTTTGTTATAACTGAGTTTGGGATGTTTTTACCATAATTTTTTTATTGGTTTTGTGTGGAAGAAACAAATAATAAATATGTAGATTTAGGTAGTAAGAAATTTGGAAGAAATTTTCAATCAAGAGAGTTTTTTTTTGTCCTTGTTTTGTTGGTTTCTGAAGAAATAATCGTGTTCTCTGCTTGGAAGATAAGGGGAACGGTTGGTTTAAGAGGAAAATTAGGGTTCAAGTGGGTGAAATTAAGTTGGCCCCTTCTTATTTGGTTATGCGTGTTTTTTTATGTCATATATTATTAAGTGTTTTAAGTTAACAACTTAAAGGTCACGGTACCGTGACCTGGGTTCGAGACCAAGTGCCCTTCATTTCCTTTGTTTTCGTGATTTATTTTTCTTTTCCCATTTTATGAAGTATTTTTCTTATATATATTTATAAATGTACTTCCCTATCAGCAATAGGACCTTGGGGAAGTGGTTGAAGCTTCATGTCTCCTGTCCCTAAGTCTTGGGTTTGAACCCTTGCTGTCACTTTTCCAAAAAAAAATCTTCTTTTTCTTCATTTTTAACCTTTGTTTTTTAATTTCTTTTGCATTTTTTCTAACTATCCAAAAAAAATTCTTTCTAATTTTTTACACATATTTTTATTTGTGATATTATATTGCCATTTTATTTTTGTTTTTATTTTTTCCATTGATTTTATTCCGATTACGACCATTATGAATACATCATTTTTAACGTTAAAAAACAATGTGATACTTATGGACTTTGCATTATATGACTTTGATTCGCATCCTCACATCACGATTTTAATCTGTGCACACCTTGATTTTGCTTCTTTCGATTTAATTACTATGAAAGTGTGTTTGTACATATGATGTCATATTGCTATCTCTGATTCCGTGGTTTACTCTTGGGCCTCCTTACAATGATCTCTTGATTAACATAAAGTAAATTTTCAAAAACCTAACCTTTCTCATATAATTTATTTGAATCAAACTTTAATCAAAATATCGAGTGATTTTTTCTTAAAATTAAACACAATCTTAAAACTTTTCTTAAACAAATACGAAGGAAGAGGACCGTTGGAATCTAGAGTTCCGGTGGGAACCCTTGAATGAATAGTCCCGAGATATGCATTTTGGGTTAACCATTCATTCTTTTCTTTCGTTCTTAAAACATTCAAAATCCAAAACCCACACAAAATAAGGGTCATTGGGATCAAGCATTCTGGCGTGACTCTTTGAACAGTTGATTATTATCAAACGTTCATTGTACACCAAATATTTTATTAAATAATCTTGAATGAAAAATGACCATTGGAATCTAGAATTCCGATGGAACCCCGATTGATTGATCTCGAGACTTAGGTCTCGTTCTCATTGAGCATTCGTCATTCATTTAAAATACATTCAACCAATCAAACTATTTTCTCTCTGTCGTGCGATTAATCTTCAAAACCTTTTCATAAATGAAAGATATCTTGTCTTAAGATGATGCAAAGAAATGCTTCATCCACAATTGTTGAGTCGAGATAAGTGACGTTTTTCTGAATGTTGATTTGTAAATTCATTCGATATGATGTATACATCCGCTCCTCATTTGTTTTGGGTAAAATAATGTTTCTCGCCGATTAATACAAGATAGTTTTCGCTAAAATCGACAAACAAATAAACATTTTCTACTAAGAACTGCGTAAGCCTTGAGTTCTCTATTGCACATAGAGATTCGTAGGAGTAAGATTGCAAAATCTTGTCAGGCCTATTAATAAAAAAAACAGGTTTAGTTCTTTTCTTCCCCCTAATAATAAAAACCTTTTTAGGTCCTTTCTCATTAACATTCAATTCAAAAACATTTCTCTTCTCTCTTTTTATATCTCAAATAATTAGAAGATCATAAACTAACATAAGCTAACATTTAAATTGAAACTAACTAAACGGTTCTCATTGAGTATAACGAACGTGAGGGGTGCTAATACCTTCTCCTTACGTAACTGACTCCTGAACCCTGATATTGGTTGCGATGACCCTATCTTATCTTTTATTTTAGGGGTTTTATCGATATTTTCCCTTTTCATATTTGGGAATAAATTGCATAACCGACTCCCGAACTCTGATATTGGTTGCGATGACCATAATTTATCCTTTCTTTTATGAGTTTTATCAATATTTTCCCTTTTCCTATTTGGGAATAAATAAAGTTCGGTGGAGACTCTATTCAGTCCATCCCGTGAGCATAGGATTACGCTTTGTGAGCGTCGTGTTCTCATTTTTTCGAGGTACGACAGACGACGACTCTGTTGGGGACATGAATATCTCATAAGCGAGTTAAACCTAGTTTAGTTAGGTTTTCGTATGTGTGTTAGTTTTGTTTGTTTCTTTTTTCTTCTTTGTTATATGTTTTCCTTATCTCTGCTTTATCGCATTTTTTGATATTATGAATAAAGCTCTATATTCAAGCTTTGGAAAATAAGAGAGAACGCATAAGTTAGAATTGGAAGTTGTGTAGTGTTAGTCCCCAAGGGCCACTCCTTGCGTGTCTAGCATGAAGACTCCCATAGAGTATACCTGTTTGTAGATCTCGTTATAAGACAATTAGCTTGTCACATGAAGTTTATTCATGAAGGGTCCATGACTCTAGGAGCCCATCTTAGAACCCGTTTTTGCTTTGGTAGTTACATAATGTTGAACTCCAAGGGCCTCTCTTTGTTGCACTCGACATGAAAACTCTCCTCAGAATAGACCTTTCGTCACTCTTGTCATAAACCGGCTAGCATGTTGCATGACATTGATACGATAATGGTCTGTGACTTTGGGAACCTTATCCAAAAACATATAAATTATCTTGTGAGTGGGTTTATGGGTAACCAACTTAGAACTATCTGTTAAGAGGCCTACCAAATAGTTTGTTTTGAGTTACCTTATGATATCCAAAACCAAATACCATGCATTCATGATCATCTGTATAACATCATGACACTCATACAAAATTTTGTTTTCAAGGAATCTTTAAATATGCAGTTGTTAGCTCAAAATGTTTGTATTGGGTTCAGAAAGAAGGAAAACATTACCATTCAAAGCCAAAATGCCAGACAATGCTAACATATCAATACTTTTGAGTGAACTTACCACATGCTTCAGGGTTACTTTGCAAAGAAAGTTTGGCCAGATTTTGGACCTTCTCTTAGTAAATGTTCAAGCACCAATCATAACCGCTTTGGCTCAGTTCTATGATCCTCCACTTTGAAGTTTCTTATTCCAAGACTTTCAGTTGACTCCAACCTTGGAGGAATTTGGCAAACTTTTGGGATTTTCTATGAAAGGAAAGACACCATACAATAGGATTAGTCAGATGCCTGAGATAGAGAAGTTATCCCTTACACTCCACATCCACATCTCTAATGCATTGGCTAATTATAAGAAAAGGGAGAATCTCTTTGGTTTTTGGAGGGCTTACCTAAAAGAAGAAGCAGAAAGGTTGTTTTTGGTACGTCATTGGGATGCATTGGTAAACATATTAGCTCTCCTCATATATGGGCTAGTGTTGTTTCCAACCCATGCAGGTTTCATAGATTCAGCTGCCATAAGCATTTTTTGGGCTGTTTGGAAAGATAAACAAAGTTTGGTACATTTTAGCTCAACTTTCACTTGTTTTGCTCTGATTCTTCGACTAAATATATACACTAACGGGACGTCATCAACAACATAGAACAAAGTTTGATGATAGAAGCCAAACTATGGTAATGGTTGAATATCATTCAACAGGTACCTACGAGTTGTTATCATCAATTGAGAACAAGGTTGTGATCAACATAGATGTGGAGTTTGATGAAAGAAAAGGTTGGAATTGGATGAAAATTCCAGAAATTCCAGTGCAAGAAGGTTAAATTTCAAGCCACATAAAAACTACTAGGCCTAATGAGGAATATGTTGCACCAACTGAGCCTGCACAAACTCAAGGAGTAAGAAGATCAAGCATAACTAGAGCTCCACCAGTCAGGATGAATGGCTATGATATATTTTCTAATCAAGCAATAAGAGAAAATGGTGAACTAATTAAAGAATTTATTATGGTTAAGGCATACCTAATCAATTATGTGCAAGCTCTACATGATGAAAATTAGAAAGATGCAATAGTTGAGGAACTCAAGGCCATTGGAAAAAACCAGGCATGTGATTTGGTTGAGAACTCAAGCAAGAAAGAAATTGATGTAAGATGGGTTTAGAAGTCGAAATTGAAACCAAATGGTAAGATTGCCAAGTACAAAGTAAGATTTTTTCCAAAAGGCTTTCTCCAAAGACCATGAGTAGATATCAATGAAGTATATGCACATGTGGCCATGCTCGAAAGCATAAGGTTGGTTGTGGCCAAAGAAACATATAAAGGTTGGAAGATGAACCAACTTGATGTGAAGTATGCATTCTTGAATGTACCTCTAAAAGAAGAGTTCTATGTGAAGCAACCACCAGGTTTTGAGGTAAGAGGTCAAGAAGACTTAATGTGAAGATTGAAAAAGTATTTGTATGGATTTAAGCAAGCACATAGAGCTTGAAAGAAGGGGATTTATAGCTTCTTAATTAAGCTAGGTTTCAACAAATGCACATCAGAACATGGAGTTTATGTCAAAGGCTCAAATGAATAAGACCAAGTCATTTTATGTATTTATGTAGATGACTTACTGGTTACAGGTTCAAATGAATAAAAATTTGACAAAGTTCAAAGCAAACATGGAAAGTGAGTTTGAAATGTCTGACATAGGAAAGTTGGCATATTTTCTATGAATGGAAATCATGGAAGCCAAACAAAGAACTTTCTTGCATCAGAAGAAATATCCAGAGGCCATCTTAAATAGATTTAAGATGAGTGGTTGCAACCCTATTATCATAAAAATGGAAACCAACATCAATCTGAAGAAATAATTTGAAGAAGAACTGGTTAATAACATGTTGTATAAGCAGATCATTGGATCTTTGAGATATCTTTGCAACACAAGACCTAAATTTTTTATAATGTTGGATTCTTGAGTAGATTCATGGAGAAACCAAGGATATGTCATCTACTTGCAACAAAAAGAATCATAAGATACATCAAAGGCACATCAGTTTATGGAGTGCTAATGCCTCATTAAACAACCAGAATTGGAGCAAGGATATATGGTTACTTAGACTCGGATTGGAGTAGTGATTAAGATGATAGGAAAAACATAGTTGGCTACCTGTTCATGCTTGGATCAACATCAGTTTCTCGGAGTTCAAAGAAGCAAAGGATTGTTAATTTGTCCTCATGTGAAATAGTATGTTATTTCCTCTTATGCAGCATGTCAAGCACTTTGGTTAGACATATTGCTTGAACAATTGAATATTGGTGACTATGGTAAAGTCAAGCTGCTTGTAGACATTCAATCAACCATAGATCTAGAAAATCATCAAACAAGTCATGGTATAAGTAAGCATATATAAATAAGGTGTCACTTTCTTAAAGATCAAGTTAGAAAATCAAGGTTAACTATTGATCATTGCAAGACCGAGTTACAACTAACATATATCTTAACAAAACCCCTTAAGCAAGCAAGGTTTGAAAGTTTGAAGAAGTTAATGAGAATGAGAAGCATGTCAAATATGAATTAGAAAGGGTATTGTGGTTAACTCAGTTTGCTTTAAGAATGTACCCGAGGGATATATCATATAATCGGCCAGGTGTATCAGTTTTAGTTAGACATATTATTTTAAGGATATACTCGGGTTGATATATCATTTAACTAGGTGGATATATTAGATTGTTTTTAGATAGTTTGTTTTAAATTGATTTGGATAGCTAGTGTGTCTATAAATACCATATCTCATTATAATTGAAATATACACAATAATCAATAAACTCTTTTTCCTCAATCACTCCCTAATATTTTCTCAATTTATCATCATTTGTCAAGTAACTTCTGATACAAGTTACCCAACATGAATGATCGTCATTACCAACCTTTTTTTCATCATCGGAATGATGTGATGCCATCGATAAAATATCTATTTGTTCTTCATTATCTAAATCCAAAGTTGAACTTACTTTATTATCTACCCAAGGAATGGAAGTATTCTTTGCTTTATATCCTTCTCTCCCTTAAATTTGTTCTTTTTTTTAGAGATGGACAATCCATCTTTATGTGCCCTTGTTTGTCACATTCAAAACATGTGAAGTTTTAATTTGATGATGATGTTTCTTTTATTGACCAAATTTTATCGTCTTGTCTAACAAGGTGAACTATTTGTACTAGAGTCTTCTTCTAAAAATGATTTAGTGGAACCCATATTTCCCAGATCTAGGAGTAATTTACTCAATCATTGCTCTGACGTCAATTGTAACTTTTAGATGCAACCTGAGAGTGAGAGAGAGAGAAGGGGGGGGGGGGGGGGGGGGGGTGGAATTAAGTTTGTTGGATTTTTCTCATTTTTGCGCTAAGTTTCTTAACTTGTTAAAATGTTGGAGGCGATAATGATTTATGTTACGCATGAAGAAGATAAGATGCAAAATTTAAAGTACGAAAAATAAATAACACACAAGAATTATACTAGTTCCCCTTACCAACTTAATGGTATGTCTAGTCCTCCAACTCCGTTAAAGAATTTTCCATTATTGTTTATATTCTTGTACAAGTCTCACCATAAGACCTCTTTAGAACCTTCTAACACAATCACAAAGAAAGAACACTACTTTCTTAACCTTATACTTTTCACCACAACCTTGACGAATAAGTACAACACACACTTTGTAAACACTTTTGAAGAAGTTTTTGTTGTTGGCTTAAAATTCCAAATTAACACTTCTAATATTGAACTTCTCTTTCTTGTATTACAATTCAAACTTAATATACCTTGAGTGCTCATAAATTTTATTGAAATTTTTAAGATATGTGAAAGTATGCAATGTTTCAAAAACTTAAAAAACGAATGAACACTTTAAAAGAATGTTTGAATTGTATAGAAATTGAATTGAAAGAGGTAATTTTGTTTTCCGATGTATAATGCCTTATATGCATCCTTAGAAACCTATATGAGAGGATGCATAAGTTTGAAAAGGTTTTATGAAGTTTTGTCATTCAAAACAACCATGTTGTTTGATGAAAAATTGCATTGCTTCAAGTGACAAACGATTACCATATCAGTGTAATCGATTACCATAATCCCAATGCTTGAAAAATTCAAAATTTTAAATTGTTAATCATTCCAATTCTTTTCTTTGATTTCCAATGATCATTCTTCATGCTTTCTTCATCTTTGATTTTTTTAATCTTCAAAACTCTTTATCTTTTTTCTTTGATATATACACGTCTTCATCATTAAAACCAAGCTAAGTAGAAGAGACATTCTTCGCAACATATAATTTCATACGTTAAAAATTAAATTTAAAATTCTAATAAGCAATAAATTTTTAAATACTTATATTATCTTTTAAATAATATAAAAAATATTTTATTTAAATAACTATAACTCAATACATCATAATATTCACTTTTGCATAAAACTCGTAAAATTAGTATATTTTTCAATAAAAGTTATAATTATATCTTAATCAAATTTATAACTAAAAATATAAATATTTAAATCACACTTTTTCTTTTCCTTATTATAAATATAAATTATATTTTTTCAATTCATTGAATATATATATAAATTAAAGAGTTGAAAAATACATATTATTCAATGTATAATAGATGAGATATGTTACTTATTTGATGGATCTAGTAATAAGGACAGAGGAGTAATTATGAATTTTTGAAGATGTCATATAATAAAACTAATATTATTATTACTATTAACCATTTTTGTCAGCACACAGTTCCTCAAAACCTCACTCCAATTTGCTTCCTACTTCATTACCAATAAACCTCACTCCATTTTTCTTCCTCTTTCTCACTTCACCTTCACCCATTCATCATCACCTTCATCTCTTCCAACCTTCATCAATCAACCATTCCCACAAGGTAACACAATAACCTTTGTTTTCTTCTTTTAAATGTAAACTCTCTGTGTTGTTTTATGATTCCATGTACTTGTATTGATCTATCAAGCTTGATTAGAACTTAATAAATTCTTGGGTTTATCTATTTTATGTAAAAATCATTGCTTGATCTCATTTTCATTTTGGGTTTTTGTAAAAATTCATTTTTTTTTTAAATTCCTGAGAGTATATTCGAGATTGCATGACCCTTTTGTCTTTTTCTGCTGAAAATGTCATAACTTTTTATTTTAGGTTTTGAAATGAAGTGGGAAAAGAGGAATTGAAGGTTTTGATAGCTCTTGTTTAAGGTGAAAAAGAGTGGAGTTTGTAATAGGCAGGGACTGATTTTGTGTGAATTTTATAGTTTATAATGGAAGAAGGGTTAGGTCGAAACTCGGTTCCTCCTCCAGGTTCCATTGACAAGTCTAAGATTCTAGATATTAAGCCTATAAGATGTTTGATACCTGTTTTTTCAAAGAGTCCTCAAGCTCCGTCTTCGGGACAGTATCCGTCAGGGTTTTCTCCGTTTTTCCCATTTGGTGGACCTCAGGAGAGTTCAACCACTGGGGTGAAACCAAGAGGTAAAGCTATGCCTGCTCCGATTCGATCGTTTAGGAGTTCTCGAGGAGAGGATGAGAATCTCAATGGCAATGATGGTTATAGTCAGAAAAGAAATGCAGTGTCACATTCGAGCCGGGTCAAGTTACAGAAGATCAAACTATGTCATGATTTCCGTGTTGATTTGAGTGGTTTAGTTGGTATAGGCCCGACACAAAAAAATGATGGTAACCGAGAAGTTGTTAATATTGTGCTCATGTCATTTGATGCACTAAGAAGAAGGCTATGTCAACTTGTTAATGCCAAGGAATTGAACATGGGTAAGATCACGCGTGCCGATTTGAAAGCTGGGAATATTTGTTTGTCCAAAGGAATTCGAACAAATGCGACGAAGAGAATTGGATCGGTACCTGGAGTTGAGATTGGGGACATATTCTTTTTCCGAATGGAAATGTGTGTTGTTGGTTTGCATAATCAATCGATGGGGGGAATTGATGCCATCAAGAGTCACCATGAGGATGAGGCTTTGGCTATTAGCATTGTTTCGTCGGGTGAATACGACGATGAAGCTGAGGATGGTGATGTTATAATTTACACCGGTCAGGGTGGGAATTTCAACAAGAAAGAGAAGCATGTGTCTGATCAGAAGCTTCATAGGGGTAATCTTGCTCTGGATAGAAGTTCAAGACAACACAATGAAGTAAGAGTCATCCGGGGAATCAAAGATACTACGGCTTTGAACTCAAAAATCTACGTCTATGATGGTCTGTATAAAATTCAAGATTCGTGGACTGAAATATCAAAAGAAGGCGACGGCAGCTTGTTTAAGTATAAGTTGATAAGAGTGCCTGGACAGCCTAGTGCCTTTTCCGTTTGGAAATCGATTCAGAAGTGGAAATCTGGATTTCCTGCGAGGACTGGACTTATTCTCCCGGACCTATCCTCAGGAGCTGAGAGTATTCCTGTTTCACTTGTCAATGAAGTCGATAACGTGAAGTCACCTGCCTTTTTCACGTATTTCCACTCTCTTAGACATCCAAAATCATTCAGTTTAACGCAGCCTTCACATGGTTGCAGCTGTAGTGCTAAAAAAACATGTGTCCCAGGTGATTTGGAATGCTCTTGCACTCAGAGAAACGAAGGTGATTTTCCGTATATTATCCAGGGTGTTCTGGTGAGCCGGAAGCCGTTGATTCATGAATGTGGCCCTACATGTAAATGTTTTCCTAACTGCAGAAACCGAGTATCTCAAACCGGTCTAAAGCACCAAATGGAAGTGTTCAAAACAAAGGATAAAGGGTGGGGTCTTCGATCATTGGATCCTATTCGTGCTGGCGCTTTTATTTGCGAGTATGCAGGAGAAGTTATTGATAAAGCTAGGTTAAGTCAGCTTATAAGAGAAGGAGATACTGCTGAGTATGTTTTCGATACAACCCGTGTTTATGAATCTTTCAAGTGGAATTATGAGCCTAAGTTACTGGATGAAGTGAGAGCAAATGAGTCTAGTGAGGATTATGCTATGCCGCATCCTCTTATTATAAATGCTAAGAATGTTGGAAATGTCGCTCGATTCATGAATCATAGTTGCTCACCAAATGTTTTCTGGCAGCCTGTCTTATACGAAGAGAACAACCAGTCCTTTCTCCATGTTGCATTTTTTGCATTGAGACACATTCCTCCAATGCAAGAGTTAACATACGACTACGGAGCTGATCGATCTGATAACGCTGAGGGTAGCAGTGCACACAAAGGTAGAAAGAAATGCTTATGCGGATCATTGAAATGTCGTGGTTCTTTTACTTGACATTTTGTCGCAGTTTTCAGACTTACATGATGCCTGGCAATGCAATCTTGGCTAAAAAGGTTTCGAGTTCTCACCCCTCTTTTTGATTTTTTAAACTGTTGCCGTTGAATGATATATTATAAAGAATGTTTCGCCGCTCAAACTCAAAATCACATATTAGACCCTCTTTAACAACGAGGTCACGGAAAAATCACTTCTTCTACTTTTTGATTTAACAGATGGATGATAGCATTCTGTAGAAGATTCGGATCAAGTTTAGAACTTTCTTGTGATGCAAGCTTCCAAAGATCCTTGTCAATGGTTGGTTGGTGAGTTCGTTTGAACCATAAATAAATCATGTGTGACCTGGCCCTTTTATTCGAGTCCAACTTTATCATAAATATTCGGTGAAGCTGTATAATTTATGTAAATTACGAGCTGGTAATGGCCATGATACACTCACTAGAAAGTACATAACTAGTGATATGATATTTATCTTTGACTTTGTTCTCTCGGCATGGATTTGTACTTTGTAGAAGCCAATTTGTGAACATTGGCATAAATCTTCGGCTAAACTTGTTTTCGATTGTCGTCGTCTTGCTTTGGTTTCAGCAGCAATCATGGCTCGCACGCGATTGAGCTGCGTGAACTCTGTTGTAGTTTATGTTGTTTATTAGTGAGAACTTGTTGTAGTATGTGTAGTGATTTATCAAGTCAATTGTACTTGGAATCTCCTTGTACATTTGTTACAGATAATGTCAAGATGCACTTTCAAATATTATTGGAAATATCCAAGTTGTTATGAAGTTTGAATGAAGTTTATAGTGCGACAATTTTGAGTTATCTGAAACTTAAACTTAAAATTGTGGTATTATTTGGATAAAGAATTTAATTTAGTGCTTATAACATAAATATTTATTAGATATTTTTACAATAACATAAAATAAAGTCAAACTATTTTTATATTAAGTTTTTTTTTTATACTCTGGGGAGTGTTTTAATTGAAATTTTTACAAAAATAACCTACTTTTTTAAGGAAATTTTCAAAATATCCCTGGTTTCAAAAAAATTCACAAACTACCCTACTTTTAGGAGGAGTCGCCAATTGAATTGGCGACTCCTCTTAAAAATTGAATGGAGGCGCCAATTGGATTGGCTAGGGCAGATGCCCTATCCAATTGAATTGGCGCCCTTGTGTAGGGCTTAAGAGGAGGCGCCAATTCAATTGAAGACTCCTCCTAAAATGCAAAATTTGTGTTATAAATAGATGTCTTGTGTAAGTAATTGTTCCACATCTCATACAATCATTTGGCAATCATGTTTAGTGTTCGTCGCCGATACGGTAAGGTGATTTATGCGAGAGACAAATCTCAGATGCTGATGCTGTTCTGGAACATCACTACGTTCGATCAACTGAAGAGGGAGGTGGTTCGTTGGTTAGATGGGAAAATACCAGAAGAGGAAAAATTAGAAGTATTGAGAGACTTGACAGTATCTTTGGTTAGGTGCGAATGAAGACTGATAAGGATGCTAGGGAAATGATGTTCGGTCGAGACGACATCAATTTGATTGTTGTAATCAGCTAGAAATATTTTTGTTTTCAGATAGCTTATTTTGTATTGATGTTTGTTGTGAACCTCATTGTAACAAAAACTTAATGATATATAATGATTGAAGGTTACAGAAATACAATGTTACAAAAAGCTTAAAACCTAGATGATGCTCCTCGATTGGGACAGTTGTTCTTGTTGTGTCCTGGTTGACGACAGATACTACATAATCTTATCATTTTATCTGTGGAATCCATCTCTGTTCTGATACGTGTGTTGTTTGGCATTCCTTTTTTCTTTCTACGCATCTCGTCATTGTGCCAAACAATATCACCTTCAGATGGAGGCCAGTAATCCTCAATTGGTAGTACCGAGAAGCTTTGATTATATACATTCATGACGGTGTCGGCCTTGTACACATCAGATAAATGGTTGTAAGCATCTTGACGAGTATAAATGCATGCTGCAATGACATGGGAGCAAGGTATGCGGAAGGCCTGAAATTTTTCACAATCACACCAACTTCTGTTTAGTCTAACAGCGTAGGTTAAATTTGGTCTCCCCTCGTTGTGGCCCATTGTTTTTTGGACGCTGAAATTTTGCCTATGACGGTCAAAGACTGTTACAGCGTGTGTGCTAGCTTTGATGCTCTCCTCTTTCATGACCTTCATGCAACACTCACTGAATACTTGCCTGGACATTAACACCGCACTCTATCTTTCACCTCTGATTACGAACATAGAAGCCAACCTATAATAGGTTGATCTTACCAAGGCGGTTATCGGCAGCTTTCGAATTCCTTTGAATACCCCGTTCATGCATTCCACAAGGTTTGTTGTCATGTGGCCCCATCGACAACCTCTGTCAAATGCCCTTGTCCACTGCTCTACTGATATGTTATTTAGCCATCTCCCTGCGTCTTCATTAGACAGTCTAATTTCATCACGATAATATTGAAATGACGGCTGAGTTAGAGCATACCCAGCATTCACCACCTTCTTGAAAGGATTCTTATCTTTTATAGCACGCATGAAGTTTTGTGCAATGTGTCTGCTGCAATAGACATGGGTAGAAGGAGGATCATGTCATCCGTTGTCATGGTTGTTGTAGGCACTCTCAATGGCAGCATGTCTATCAGAAATCAAACAGAGATTGGCTTGTGGAGTCACATGCGTTCTGAGATGTCGAAGAAAGAAACCCCATCCACCAGCTGTTTCACCTTCAACAAGAGCAAAGGCAATGGGAAAGACATTGTTGTTGCCGTCTTGTGCAACCGCCATGAGCAAAGTACCCTTGTATTTTCCGTATAACCAAGTGTCATCAATTTGAATAATAGGTTTGCAGAATGTGAAACCTTTGATGCACATGTCAAATGCCCAAAAGAGACGGTGAAAGATTCTATTACTTGTAGCACAGGTTTCGTCTGGCATCATCGCTGGCAATGTCTCCATAATTGCCACAGTTCTTGGGACATATGTTTTTAGTGCCCATAAAAACCGTGGCAATTCCTTGTATGAATCCTCCCAGTTGTCGAAAACTTGTTCAACAGTCTTTGTCCTCGCAATCCAAGCTTTCTCGTAAGATGGAGTATAATTATATGTTATTCTGATATGGGATATAATTATACTCACCTTCACTGATGGGTCTTTATTAACCAACGGCAGAATGTCTTGACATATCAACGTTGCGCTTAGTTTACAGTGATCTTGTTCAACGTTAGTTGCAATGCAACTAGGGGTGTGCAAAAAAACCGGTTATCCATAACCAAATTGGTATCCAAATTGATCCACTTTAAAAAAACTAAACCAAATGCCAAAATAAAAATTTGGATATCCATTTTGTTATCCAAATATAAACCGTTAACCATTATAAAAATTTGGTTTTGTTATTGGTTACCAAATTTTACTATGAGTTAAATATTTGTATGTTTTCATGTTTTATCACATTATAAATCAATTTTATATTTTAAATTTTTTTAAATTTTATAAAAGATTTATTTTAAAAATCAAAATCAATTTTTTTTTTCTTTTCACCAAAAATATTATATTTGGATTTTTTTTCGAAAAAACTATATTTGATATATTTTTTCAAATAAAATTATTATTTTTTTCTAAATAAAAAAGAATTTTTTATCAAAAATATTTTGTCTTTTTTTCAGTAAAAAATATAGATTTTTTTTTATTTTTGTTATTTTCAGATTTTATTATTTTCAATTTTTTTTATATATTTTTATTTTCTTTTTTCTGAATAGTTGTTTTTTTTTAAATTGTTTTTTTTTTATGTTTTTTAAATTTTAAAAGAAAAAATATTTCAAAACCTCATAAAATTTGTTTATGAACAACTATGAGAGATTTTAGAAATTTGAAAAATGTTTTTTGATGAATTATTTATTTTATGAATAATTATGATTTATAGAGATATGATTAATAATTATTTTATTTTACGACCGTTTTTATGTAACACATCATACTTTGGGATTGTTTTTAATCGAGATATTATTTGTGGTGATTATAAAAGTCAAATTTAAAGTAATTTTTTAAAATAAATATTTTTCTTATATAAAATAGTTTTATAATTAGTGAAAATAAAAAAGTTAGTTAAAAGAAAAAATAAAATTATTTTTGATATAAAATTGATTTTTTAAAAATATAGTTTTAAAAACTATTTTTTTTATATAAAATTGGTTCTGAAATTGATTTTTTTTAAGAAAATAAAAAATTGATTTTAAAGAAATTGATTTAAAACTTTTTTTTAAACTTCTTTTTTTTTTGAAAAACCGGTTTAAAACCGAACCGATCCACTTATAAACCGATTTCTAAAAAATAAATTGGTTTTATGAAAATGGTTTTAAGAACCAAACCGAACCAAATATATGGTTCAATTTGGTTTGGTTCATGATTCATGCACACCCCTAAATGCAACTGTGAGGTGGGTCTATTGAAGCGATCTCCCAAGAGTCGTTTTTCTTCTTGTATGACGTAGCCAAACGAAACTTACAAAGCATGTTACGACATTCGATAACATACCTTCTAGAATTAGTGCGTTTCATTGTAAAATCAACAGAGTTGTTCATGTGAAATTTTTTGATAGCTAGAACACATTCTTCTTTGGTACGAAACATGTCTCCCACCTTTAATTCGCCTTCTGATCTCGGATACGAATTATAGAAAACATTGTTGGATGTTTCATCGTCGTGTAGATCCATATTTGTCATATGTTGAGGCGGGTTGTAGACATGACTAGGGGGTATTGGTGGTGGTTGATCATCATCTTCATCGTTGTTGTTCAGCATGTGATCAACCTGTATCTCGGTCTCCTCTTCTTCTTCATCGACGACGTCCACTTCTGCTTATGCTTCTGGGTTGACGTCATCTGACCATTGTGGATCAAATTCACCAGATTCATCCTGACTGGTTAGTTGAGACCGTTGAGATGGTATACATGGTTGAAGAGTAATGTACAACTCAATACAGTTGCAGCCTGAATGTTCATGACTAACAAACGTGTATTCAACATCTTCATTGTCTCGTACCTTAAGGAGGAAATACTTGCATTGAGTATTCTCAAAAAATATTGGATTTTGATATGTGATCTTTGACACAATACCCGATCCTATACAGGATTGAATTCTTTTTTTCAAATGCAAGAAGGTTGCATTTCTCTTGATCGTGAGTCTAATGGTATCGGTGTTTCAAAAATAAAAACCATATAGCTCAGACTCGTATGTTTCACCGTTGCAGTGAATGTTGACACTGTATAATGATGAAGATGACATTATGCAGATGAAAACTATTTTCTTACTGCAGATGAATATGAGTGAAGTGTCTTGGATGTTGATAGTAAGACACTTAAATAAAGGAGTGAAGTGTCTCACATGCTAGCTACTCCGAAGTGACGTGTCGCACATGCAAGCTACTCCGAAATGATTTGTCAACCATGCACGCTACTCCGAAGTGACGTGTCGCACATGCAAGCTACTCCGAAGTGACGTGTCACACATGCAAGCTACTCCGAAATGATGTGTCAACCATGCAAGCTACTAAGAAGTGACATGTTCAACATGCAAGAGAGAGGATAGCCACGTGTCAGACATGCAGACACACACTCCAACTGAATTGGCACCCCCACTCATTCCTTGCACATGGGCGCCAATTCAAGTGGAGACATCTTGTCAAAGCATGCACTCAGACCTCGAAACAAAGCAATCAGACCTAGGTCTTGCATGCATGTTCCTATGGAGGCGCCAATTTGAATGGCGACCCCTCTTAAAGGTTGTACATGGTCGCCAATTCAAGTGGAGACACCATGCAATCACAACTTTTCATGCTCCCATCCATTTGCCTATAAATACATCCACTCCATCAACACTTCTTCCACACCATCACTCTCACTACTTCTTCTACAATACTTCTTCTACAATTTCATCTACAACAACTTCTTGTAGTTTCATCTACACCAATCCCTCGACAAAATGTCTATCCTCACAATGGGCGAATCACATAGAGGAACGGTTGCAAACATCGTAACATATGTAAGTTTTTTCTTTTGTTAACTTTTTATCTTTCATCTTCACCAACCCCTTTCATTTTAACATACCAACTTAGTCAAGTTTTTTGTTCTTTCTTTTATAGGATGTATCAAGATTCCGAACTCAGGTCCACGAATATGTCCATATGGACCTGATGATTCAACCTTATGTTGAACTCGCCGGTTTTGGTCATATAAGCAAGATTTTGTCTTGGTCCATAGATAACAAATTCATTCTAGCTTTATGCGAAAGATGGAGACCAGAGACGCACACATTTGGTTCCCAACCGGTGAGTGTACAGTGACGTTAGAAGACGTTTACATGCTTTTGGGACTACCCATTGAAGGTAAGGTTGTTAATGGTAAAACCAACTATGCGAATTCAATTTGCATGGATCTCTTAGATACTGATTTGTTAGATGATAACGCAAGAGGTCAAGGTATACTACTTTCACGCCTTAAGTCGTACTATAATAGTTTATACTTAGATGAGCATTCTACCGAAGATGCTCGAATAATAAAAACTAGGTGTTACATTATGCTATTAATTGGATCATTTTTATTTCCCGGAGGTAGTGGTTCTAGCATGCATATTATGTATTTACCTCTACTTAGACATGTAGATAGAATAGGAAGTTACAGTTGGGGATCTGCTTGTCTAGCCTATCTCTATAGCTTCTTGTGCAAAAACTCACACAAAGACACATCTACATTTTTTGGATGTGTTGTTTTGCTACAAGCATGGGGTTGGTCAAGACTACCGTCTCTAGCACCCGTCAATAACAACCCTTTCACATTTCCGTATGCACAAAAGTAAGTTGTTTAAATTGGTATATCTTTACTTACTTCTTTAAAGATTATTACCTCTAACTAATATTTTTTGACTTTTTGGTGTAGATGGTCTGCACGTGGTATGAGTTACAATAGATGTCCAAGACACTGTATTACTCAGTATCGCAACCTGTTGGATCACCTTCGACCGACAGACGTAAGGAAAATAACTTAATTATTTCGTTATATTTTGTTAACTTCTTCTACCTTGACTATAATCCAATCTTCTTTTACATTTCAGTTTA
The DNA here is from genome assembly GCF_024323335.1 of Lathyrus oleraceus. Lineage (NCBI taxonomy): Eukaryota > Viridiplantae > Streptophyta > Magnoliopsida > Fabales > Fabaceae > Lathyrus > Lathyrus oleraceus. Next base: position 513,988,550 of record NC_066583.1, read on the forward strand.
TTTGGCATCCATACCTTAATTTGGATCATGACCATCAAGTCAATGCTGAAGACGCGGCCGTATGGACTGCATGCACACCGATAATACGGTTCACAACTGTGGAGATGCACAACAGTGATCGTGTGAAGTTGAAGTTTGGTATGCCCCAAAGTATCCCAGATCCCCCAGCTAGCCTAGGAGAATGGCATATGCGCAAAGTTAACGACCAATGGAACTTCAATCCATGGCAAAGCTTCGCAAGATCGGAGTGTCACAAATGGAAGCACCGTCATGACCATGTGTTAACTGACGCGGTCATGCCAACTGAAGAAAAACCAAGTCGTACTTATATGGCTTGGTACAGATCGGTTGGTTTCCAGTTCATCGTCGAGGATATGTACTTGTACGTGTTGGTGTAAGCCCTAGAGGCCAATACATTTTGGTACTTGTATCGAATAATAAAAGGCATTCTCTTTATTATGGTTGATTAATAAAGTCCCTGGAATAGATAGTCCGTTTAATGTATTAAGTGTGACTTAATCGTGAGAACACATTAAACATAAGGACACTATTCCTAAAGTATCCGTAGTCGAGCTTTAGTGTGAAGTGGGATAACATTAAAGCATTAAGACTATTATGTTTGTAGACTGATGATCACATCTCATGGATCATGGATAAAGAGTTATCAAGTCTTAAACATAGGTATGAATATTAGGAGTAATATTTATACCGGATTGACCCGCTATGAGAATACTATATAGAAAGTTATGCAAGGTGTCATAAGTTATTCTCATGGTGATAATAGTGTATTCCACTCTTCGACCTGAAACCACTATGGATCCTAGATGTAGAGTCGAGTGCTTTATTGCTGATCCAACGTTATCCGTAACTGGATAACCATAAAGGCAGTTGATGGGTACTCCACAAAGCATGCTGAGGGACATGAGTGACCTAGATGGAATTTGCCCATCCTGCATAACAGGATAAATGTCTATGGGCCCAATATTGAACTGGACAAGGATGACACGGTCTATGCCTTGTGTTCAATATAGACATAAGGGCAAAAGGGTAATTATACACATAAGTATTATCACAGAAGGTTTTGTCAGATCACATGACATTTTCGTGTCTTGGGTAGCAGTGATGTGTTGCTAGATACCTCTCACTGTTTATTATGTTAAATACGTGATTTAATATAATTGCCAACGTCACGAAAACCTACAGGGTCACACACAAAGGACGGATTGATGAGAGATAGAGTAACTAAGGAATACCGTAAGGTACGGTGCCCTTAAGTGAGTTATGGAACATCGTAAGGTACGGTGTACTTGAGTAGAATACGAAATATGGTAAGATACCATGGGCTTAAGTGATTTTGGGCATATTATAAGATATGGGCCAAAATACACTTAAGTGGGCTTTTAGCTTGAAGTCCACACAAGTGGTTCTATAAATAGAACCCTTGTGCAGAAGCAAAATTTGCGGTTGCATTCTTTTCGTCTTCTCTCTCTCTCTCTCTTACTCAAAGCCTTCATTCGTATCAGCTAGCACTGAGATTGAAGGAACCCGTTCGTGTGGACTGAGTAGAGACGTTGTCATCGTTCAACGTTCGTGATCGCTTCGTGGATTTGCATCAAAGGTTTTGATCATCACAAGAGATCTGCACCAAAGGTTTCAACCGTCACAAGAGGTAAATATTCTATCACTGATCATGACCATTCGTAAGGATCTCTAAAGGAGAAATTTTAATTTCCGCTGCGCTTTGGGTCGCAATTCTCCTTCAGTACGACCCACTCCAGATGACTTAGACACCTGACACCTCAATATTAAACCCTCAACAACAGTGTCAGACCGGATACACACAACCCCATATCCGTCAAATGTTCCGTTCAACCAACACACAAACATACAACCAAAACATTTCATACACCCAACCTCAATACCAAAAGCATACCCCATACCACCACCAACAAATTGACCATCAACCTGAGACTCAACATCGCTTCTCACCCACCCCATCACCCTACCAAAGTCGCCTAAGCCAGAACACCTAACGATCATTCAACACCAACCACCCATCCTCCTACCGTAGCCAAGAAGCCCAAACCTCACAAAACCAAAACATCCAACAACCCTATCACTACCAAACACCCCAACAACCTTTTCAACCTTTCCTTGACGCATCGTTCACACCCATGTCTCCCTTCAACCGTCCCGATCGCCCATCAATGAGTTAACCACATCCCAACCTCTCTGGCATGGGTCATGAGCTCAGCTACGACGGTACACCATCGATGCATACTGAAGACTATGCCGACTTGTCTGACTACCTCAACAGACCTTCTCCTGTAGTTGGTAGTGACGCTCCTGGCCCTCAGATGCTCAAACACCGGTACCAAATCATCAACGTGGGTTAGGGTCACGGGTTAGGGTAGTTAGAGGATGTGGGACCAGAGGTCGGTTAGGTGATCCCGGTCATCACCATTAGGTTTCTTTGTGTAAACGGAAAATTTTATTAATATCAATTGGTCCTATATCAAATTTATCTATCACGTATACCATTTACCAAAAAAATAGCATTTTACACTGAGACTCCAATTAAATTGGCACCTCCTCTTAAGCCATACACATGGGCGCCAATCCAATTGGCGCCTCCATTCAATTTTTAAGAGGAGTCTCCAATTCAATTGGCGACTCCTCCTAAAAGTGGGGTAGTTTGGGATTTTTTTTGAAACCAGGGGTATTTTGGGAATTTCCTTGAAAAAGTGGGTTATATTCGTAAAAAAATCGTTTTAATTAAATTGAAAACTATTTATGAACATGAGGATAAGGTTCTTTTTATATTCTCTTCCGAATTGTCAACATGTATCAAAACCTATCTTGGATTTGTAATTTTTTAAAGGTCTTATTATACAAATTTATTTTAGATCTCTAAATATATTGCACTGATTTTGATAATATAATGTCTTAATTTTTGTTGGAAAATTATATCACCATCCATTTGTTTTATGAATCCCTAGAGAATTTCTTAATGCATCATAGATATTTCTTAGCTACCATCAGAAATTATTTAAATACTTCAAGTTTCTGGAGTTAAATAAACGTTGAAATATTTTGGAGATGTATCTCCAGAATAATTTCAAACATTCAATACAACCAACTCAAAGACCATTTATATTTGAATTATATTGGAGATGCATATCTGTGGATATTCCGGAGATACGTCTCCGGAATTATCAGAACAAGTATTTAATGTTATAAGTTGTTTATCTGTGTTCAAATGAAGTATAACGTACGATCGGAAAAAAAAATTGACGTACATAATAATAAGATAATACTACTGTGTGTGTCAAAAATAAAATAACAATACATGTCGAAAATGCGTACAATCGATATCCAAAATGTAGTAAAACTGTCAAAATAAAGTACTGACTATAGTAAGTACTACAACAAAATAATAAGAGACTACTATTGTGTGTCTGACAACCTCTCTTCTACCTCCTCTGCCTGCTCTACCTCCTCGGCCATCAATCCCCCATGTTCTCTGATGACGTCTCTGGTAAAACAATACCCCATGTGCCTCCGCCATGATGGCATCTAGGACTCGCATGTCACCAGACCCATCAACGAACATACCCTCGTCAATGCCTGCCCTCGCAATATCCACAATGTGACGACACCTAGGCAAGACATCATCAATATGATCTAACTGAGCATGTTCCTCCTCTAATATCTCTTGATGAGTTGATCTCGGTGGATCTCCTAGAGGAACATGCACCATGTATAAATGTGACACCCTGAAGAACCATCTGATGTACCCTTTGACGTAGCTTCAGTCGCTCTCAACTATGGTAGCACGTGCCTCCTACGGTACCAAATGACTCTCATAATCATCAAACACCTCATTTATTTGTCTATGTGTTAAGGAATGAGGAGCAGAGACATCGAGGTGTTTGGGAATGGTCTGAGTGTAGTCGAGCTGTCATATAACGCACTTGGGAAGATGAGGAGCAGTGAGATGAGATCTGCATGCCAATCATCTAGAGTATAGCATTATCTCGTCAAATAGCCACATCTGACGGTGATCAACGTAGTCGTTGAAGTGCTTATCCTCAGCAATCAAACAATCAAGATAAACTCTGAAATGCTCGACCGCCTGGTTCCCTCTGAGCAGGATAAAAGCAGTAGCACACGACATAATCTCAGTGTACTCAGGCACACTCACCCAGCCATTGAAGCAAGACGCCCCCAATTGTACTCATGGATCCGCTGGAGATCCGCGAAGCACTATAGGTAGATGACGTCAGTATAAGTGGCACTCATGTCCATAAAAATCGAAGTTCCAACCAAAAACAGCATGTATGCTCTCAATTCATACGATATATGGACCACCATCTGCTCAACAATCACCATCAGCCTGCTCTGCTCTCTGGATCTCAGTCGCATAGATGTTCCTCAGGAACTCAAATCTAGCATGAGCACCCATGGTCTTATCCACCTCCTTCATCGCCTTCTCTGGATCATCCCTAGATACTTTACGATCATCTCAAGTGCCTTACCTTTGCTAACCTTTCCATGATCGAGGAATCTCCCCCTGATCGAAAGATGTAACAAAAACGACACATCGTCTAGTGTGATAGACATCTCAGCATGCAGGAGATAAAACAATGAGGTCTTAGAGTGCCATCTCTCCACGGATGCATTAAGCATCCCGTGGTTGACCAGAGTGTAACCGGTCATGCATAGGTCCTTCATGCCAGATAAAGTCAGAATCGACAAAAACCAGTCCTCATTCGGCGGAGGCAGTGCAACAATCTTCCTCTTGTGGTTAACAAACTTTTGGGGATCACGCTTCTGAAATTTATTCGAAATAATCAATGTCAGGAATAATCAATGTCTGAAATTGTCAATGTCAGCAATTAAAATTTAGGTAAAAAAACAAATAAAGAATCTAGCTAATGCTACCTCGTTGTCCCATATATGTCTGGAAGTATGGTCTAGATATAGAGGAAGTAAGGATAGATCAAATGGACCTCCTCCAAAAGCCCATGGTTCAGCATCCGCAACAGCCTCACCCTCCGTAGATCGCACTGGATCAACATCATCGGTGAGAGGTGGGACTAAAACAATAACATCATCCGTAAGAGGTGGCACTGGTGAACGCTGACGCCTATGGGAAGATGAGGAAGTAATGCGTCAGATGGTGAATCTTATCTCCTACGGTAAGAAGAAGGTGGAATGACCTGAGGAGAAGCACAGACTCATAAGTAGACAGCTCTACCTAACAAGAGGTACCTGGAGCATCCGGAACCTGCTGGCTCCGCTCCCGCCGAATGGATGCGTGCTGAGCATCCATGTCATACCTCAGTCTTTCATGTCTATAGCCATTATGCTTATAAGTTAAATTAGTGCATATCATTAGTGCACGCAAGTAACACACACAAGCAAAAATATATATATATATATATATATATATATATATATATATATATATATATATATATATATATATATATATATATATATACTGCAGAAAATTCCGGAGATGCGTCTCCGGAAGCACCAGGTAACTAAAACGTTGAAACATTCTGGAGATGCATCTCTGGAACCACCAGAGAGTTAATACATTTAAATATTCGAGAGATGCATCTCCAAAATATTCTGCAACTCAGAAGTTGTGTCAATGGCGAATGTACCACATGCAAGTTGAAAAAAATATGATGATCACTATTTTCAGCCAACAAACAACTTATACACTATGTCTAAACTATGTTACATGTGATTTCTACACATTTCTAATCTTAATCATTGATTTCTACTCATTTACACTAAAACTCAAACATTTATCGAAAACTCGAAAAACTTATTTGAAATTGATGGATTTGATGAAGTTGAATGATGTTACAGATAAAATTTGATGTTCTCTTGAGTTCCCTTTAGCCTTGTTTCATGAAATTTGATTTGGTGTATAGTAGTGTATTGAGAGAGTTTGAAGTTGTGGTTGAAGAAATATGAAACGAGAAAGGAGAAGAGTCATACGCAACTCTTATGCTCCAAAATATTCTGGAGATGCATCTCCAGAATATTTTAACGTTACCTTACATTTGGATGCGCCCGGAGATATATCTCCAAAAACATGGGACATTTGTGAAAGTTTACATGGTGCAGTAGAAATAGTTAGGGTGTCATAAGAAACTCTCTTCCAATATTGCTTTATTTTGAAAAAACTTTTTTATTGTTGATGTTTTTCTTTAAAAAAGTCATTCTCTTACATATGCATATTTTAATCAACACTCACAAATTTTTATAAACAAAAAAGTAATTCTCAAAGATGTATGATGAAAATTTCTTTGTTTAAAATGCTAAAACCTAAATGTTCATCGTTATGAACAAATATAGAGAATAACTCACCTAAATAACAAAAGTCATTCGTTGTTAAAAGGGGTAGACTTGCTATGGTAATCATTAAGGAGGAATATTAACTTGAAGTGAAAGCGGGTAGGCGCTACTTTCATGATAAATACTATGGTCGAAAGGTACAATTCCCCTAACCGAGGTTAACTTTTGAAACAAACTATCAACTTTATAAAAATCAATAGGAATATGAGACATCATTTCTCTCAAACAAATTTTTCAATTATATTAGAAGTTAATTATATATTCGCTTTTGCTCTCTTTTATTTTCATCTTCAACCTTATATACCAACAAATTCCAACTATTTTTAAAATTCAATTTTTTAAAATCAGTTTGTATTTTTAACACCCCTAGTGTTTATTATGAAAATGATAACATATTTATTAACTTTTATTAAATAACGTAGTTAAAATACAATAATTTTAACTTATGTATCCATTAATTTTTTTTATTTAAAATCCATGCATATATCGAATTAGTAATTAATGTGTAAATCTTTTCATTAAAACTTTTATCAAGAATTGTAGTGTACTCCTACAGTTTAACACTATTTTTGTACAGTTTAATGTAAGACAATATAAAATGTTCATTATTTTTCTATCAAACAATGTAGTCAAAATTTAATGGTTATTTAAAAAACCAAAATTATATACATATATGCGAATTGTTGTGTATAGTATTATTATTGCATATTATTTTGATTAAAGTATTCAAAAGTAATGGAGCAATTACCGAGATTAACCTTCAGTTTCTTAAATTTATCAGAAAAATTTATCAAAGCCTGGTTTCGATCCAGGGACCTGTGGGTTATGGGCCCACCACGCTTCCGCTGCGCCACTCTGATTTGATTTTTTTCATTTGTAAAGTTTGTATTTATTTAATGTTTAAATCTACAAATGATAGTAATTAATAAATTCTAACAAATATTGTTATAAACAAGTTAATGAAGATAACGTTCCGACAAGTTACTGTTTTGACAATTTCTGCCACTTGGGTTTAGTTTTTTATGATGGAAACCTAACAAAAGTTACCTAATCTTAAGATTAAAAAAAATAATAATAAAATACATACATAAAAATAGTTTTTTCTGTTAAATATATTTATCATGCTTTTAATTTAAGAAAAAAATTTGTGTTACTATAAATGCAAAAAGTTCAAATTGTATCACTAACTAGTGGTATAGTATAGGGATAGTTAGAATTATAAATGATAACTTGACAACAAAATTCCACTATTTTATGGTAAGTACATAGTGTTGAATTTTTTAAGAGGTCAGATTCTCATATTGGTTGCATAATTGCATTTGCATTTTTTATTTAAAGATCGATGTGTATAATATTTAATAAAATTAAATGATAATGTATAAAAATAACTAGAGTTAAGAGTAATTTTTTTTAGGGGTGTTCATGGATGCGGGTCGACCCACGAACTCAGTGATCCAATCCATAAATTATTCAAACTCATTTATTTATGGGTAAATCCAACTCAACCCATAATAACTCGTATAGTTTTGATTCGAGTATCGGGTTTGAGTTTTACAACCCGCGGACCCGTTGATCCAACTCATTGATGTGGTTTTAGTAATTTTTTATTATTTTTATTATTATTTTAAATAAAAATATGAAATTAATTTTTCATTAATAACTATAATTTTTCCTAATTTTTTTATCTCCACCAATAATACTACTAAACTGATGAGTTTACGTAATTTTAAGATTAAATGTTATTTTTTATTTTCTTTTGTATCATTTTCAACTTATATATTTTACGGAAATAACGTGTCATGTTGAATTTTATACTATTATAAAGTGTTATGTCGTGTTGATGAATTTTATTAGATATTATATGATGTGTTTCATTGAATTTGAGTGTTATAAATAAGTATAATTGTATTGAGGTGTGTTACATCAACTATGAAACTAAGCACAAAACATCCTGAGATACTACCTAATACACCCTTCATTAAAGATATAAATTACACTTACAAAAGATATTAATGTAACTCACTAATACATTGGTTGTTGCCCAATTACAATGTACCATCCTGCCACGCGGCGCTATGCAACATCTGGACATTCAATTTTTCAAACTTTTGAGTCCAACCTATTACCCGGTACATCTTTCCCTCTTCCATGAAATTGCCCGATACATCTTTCCCTCTTCCATGAATTCACCTCTTCTTTCACTTTACCCTTTTGCTTGCCTTCAGTACGAGAAATAAGATTTGCAGTTTCGACTTTTCCTTTGACATTACAGTTACTTCCGTCATTTATCACAACTTCAACTCACCTCCATAAGTGCATCTCATTCATCCATCTTCAACAACGTAGGAAACACTTGAAGGTTGGTTTTTTTCCCGACTGTTAAAAGGTTATAACAATGTTATTTTCGTATATGATACAGATCTTTTGAAAGTTGCCTGTTTTTCATTTTCGAATAACTCATTCTATATTTCCCAGATGGTCCATTCTGTTTCCTGAACTCATTTGTCAATAGTTCAGTTGGTTCATTATGTTTTATTCATGTCGTAGATGGTTCATTATGTTTTATTCATGTCGTAGATGGTTCAGTATATTTTATTCATGTCGTAGTTCATTATGTTTTATTCATTCGTAGATCTTTCACCGTTTTATGGTATGCCATGTTTTACCATGATTTTCATAATATTTTTAATCATTCTTCTGACAAGCTTATGTTTGTGATTTTATATCAGTCGAAAATCATGTCCAGACCACCGATTCTTATTAGTGCATTAACGTCTGACCAGAAAGTACGGAAAATTGCTATATGTGTTATCGATCTATGGTTGTGAAGGAGCATAATGGACTGCAGCATGTCGAAGCTATTATACATGATGCAGAGGTATTGTTTATTTTATTTCTTAATATTTATTTGCTGAATCCAAGTTTAACATACTAATGTAAATTATTTTCAATGACAAGGGACACGAAATCCACATTGTGACCAGGAACCGTGAACTTGAGTTATGGATGCAAACATTAAAAGAGCATCACACATACATGGTTTATAAGGGAGAGCCTCAAATTTATGACCTTCCGTTGAAATTATGTGACAACAAGTTCAAATTATTTTTTAATTGGACAACTGCAGTCACAATCATTGACATGCCATACATTCCACTTCAGAAATTCAATTTCAAACCTTTTGGAGATTTTATGAATGGAGACTTTGTAGTTGATCGCTTATACGTTACTTTCTTACAACAATTGTCTTAAAAAATATGATGGTATTTCTTTGCAACAGCTTCTAAAATGTGATTAATGGCATAACCAGATGTCTTTGGTGTTCTTCATCAAGTTATAAGGTCTCAGACAGGCGGGAGTGGCAAAAAGGCTTGCATCAATGTTACACTCTCTGATGATTGGTATGTTACATCACATTTATACACATATATAATCTACACCACACTTACTCACCTCAGTTTTGTTGGTTTTATTGTGATTTAGTGGAGCTGAACTAGACGTCACACTTTGGGAGTCATACGCAAACCAACATACATCATACATAAAAGACAATGCTCCCCTAGTTGTTATACTCACCCATGATTGGAGTCTCAAAAGTTTATGTAAATCCCCTTACTAAAAATTTCTATTTTCCATGTCTTACTGTGTACTGTTTTCTTTTGAATGGTCTTTTACAAGATTGCAGCAACTAGGAAGCTCAACGTTTCAAATGCATGGAATGGATCAAAATTTCTCCTCAACTATGACCATCCCCAAGTCACTGCATTCAAATCCAAGTATATTTATACTACACATATCCTCTATTACTTTACTTGGAAAGTTATTATACATTTCCTAAACATGACTGTGTATACATATGTATATCTTTGAATGTGTTACGGTTTTGTATTTCTTTAAACCTTCAGCTTTGAAGATGGGAAGCCATATTCGATTTCTTCGCAAACAATGTCTGTCAATTTTACATCACAAACAGCTTTCGAAGAAAGATCGATCTCCTTTGTTAAAGATATGAAAACTATTGGCAAGATCATGTCTCTTAAGGATGTATGTTATTAGTCTCACTGAACATTGAATATTACAATGATTTTTTGAAATCAGACTTCATAATATCATTATGACATTGTTATTGTTGGTTCTAAGTGTTGGCAACAATTTTGGTAAAACAAAGAGTGTTCACAAGATGTTATGTGTGATGCCTTAACATAAGATATCATGTGTACCTGCTGGAGTTCAAGAACATGAACATGCAGGATTGTTTCAGAATGTCATAATGCCATGGCATCTGATGATGTTTTGTACCTGCTGGAAATTATAAAAGGAATTATGGAATTATGCAGGATTGTTCCAGGATGCCAGACCCGATGTCACGACATCCTGCACACAGAACATTAAGTGTGAATGTCTGGTGTTATGTGATTGCGCAATTAATGGCAATCTATGTATGATTGAAGATATGATCTGTAGGCGCATTCAATCATTGATTACAACCTGATTTACTTATTTTCCAAGGAGATCTAACCAGCTGTTATGAAAATATTTAATTGGAAAATAGTTTTAGGGTTTTCAAGATGTCCAAGCTTAGCTGAAAGCTTCTATAAAAAGGGACTTGGAAAACCTGTTTTAACAACACAACCAATACTGAGCGAAATATAGAAAGAGGGCTAGGGTTTGTGTCTTGTTTAGTCGTGAGACTTGTAAGCCATTCAAGTCATCTTTAGATGATTGAATTGGTCTGACTTGTGGTTGTAATTTGTCACTCTAAAGCTGTTAAGCAAGAGTGTGTGTCTACTTGATCAAAGTTGTGAAGCAAGATCAAGTGTGTGTCTACCTGATCAAAGTTGTTAAGCAAGACCAAGTGTGTGTCTTCTTGATTGAAACTGTGAAGTAAAATCAAGAGTGTGTTATTGAAAAGTGTTTTCTTTTCTCAAGGGATTGTTGTTTAAGATCACTGGTGTGATTGTAGGGAAGTGAGTGGGTTCTCATATCTAAGAGTGCTTAGGTAGAAATTGCACGGGTAGAGATTAGGTGAGAAAGACTGTAACTTGTTGAAGTGTACGGAGAGTCTTTGAACTAATTCTATTTAGTGGATTTCCTTCCTGGCTTGGCAGCCCCCAGACCTAGGTGAGTTGCACCGAACTGGGTTAACAATTGCTTGTGTCTCTTGCTTTATCATTCTATATCTTTCTTTTGTTTGTGTTACTCAGATATTAGTGTCGTGACATTACCTTCGACATCTCATATCTGATACCAGAATTTCAATTGGTATCAGAGCAGGCATCTTGCTCTGGTTCTGGGTGAGATCTAGGGACAACACTTTCTGGTACAATGGAGAGAGATGGATGATCTATTCACAGGACACCAATTTTGTATGGATCTAACTATGACTACTGGAAACCTAGAATGGTAGCCTTCCTAAAAACTCTTGATAATAAGGCTTGGAAGACTGTGTTAACAGGCTGGGAACATCCATTAATTACTAAGGAAGGAAAAGCCACTACTGATAAGAAGCCTGAAGAACAATGGTCCAAGGAGGAGGATGACCTAGCCCTTGGAAATTCTAAAGCATTGAATGCCATCTTCAATGGAGTAGACAAGAATATCTTCAGATTAGTAAACAATTGTGAAGTGGCTAAAGATGCTTGGGACATTCTCAAAACCACTCATGAAGGCGCCTCTAGAGTGAAAATGTCTAGACTACAGGTGCTCACCACCAAGTTTGAAAACTTAAGGATGAAAGAAGATGAAAATATTCATGAATTTCACATGAGTATCCTTGAAATTGCCAATGCCTCTGGAGCTTTGGGAGAGAAGATGTCAGATGAAAAGTTAGTAAGGAAAATACTCAGATCACTCCCTAAGAGATTTGCTATGAAAGTAACAGCCGTAGAAGTATCTCAAGACATTTCAAATATGAGAGTTGATGAGCTAATTGGATCCCTCCAAACATTTGAGATGGGAATATGTGATGGATCTGAAAAGAAATCCAAGAGCATAGCCTTCATGTCAAACACTGAAGAGGAAGATGAGGAAGGTGGTCAAGATATTGATGAAGATCTGGCAAAAGAGGTAACAATGCTGGGAAGACAATTCAACAGACTTATGAAAAAGATTGATGTGATATCTAATGTCAAGAACATCGCATCTGACATCAGTAAATCCAACAGTTTTGGTAGAAGAACAAGGTCTGAAGAAAAGCCCAAAGAAGTTCAGTGCTATGAGTGTAATGGGTATGGTCATATTAAAACTGAATGTGGGACCTACCTCAAGAAACAAAAGAGGAGTCTTGCTGCTTCTTGGTCTGATGGAACTGAAACAAAAGAAGCTATAAATCATGTAACTGCATTGACAGGAAGATGGGGTTCTGATGAAGAGTCAAATGATGATGGAGTAACCTTTGAAGAGCTGACCACTACCTACAAAGAATAGTGCCACAAAAGTGCAGGAGTGTGCAGACAAGTTGAAAGCCAAAAGAAGGTGATAGCTCAGCTGGAAAATGAAAAGGAAGAATATGTGGAAACCATCTCCAAGTTGAAGACTGAAGCAGTACTCTTAAATTCCAAACTAGATGAGATGACCAAGTATGTAAGAATGTTTAACAATGGATCTGACATCTTAGACAAGATTCTCCAGACTGGTAAAATAACAGGGGACAAATCTGGCATTGGATTCAATGAATCTAAGGCTGAGTGCAGTTACACTGGTTGCAAATCAAAATCCAAACCTAAGTGCAGCCATGTTAAAAACAAACCTGAGATGTCACATCATATGTCACAACATCAGAAGGGAAGACAACTGAAAGGGAAGCATCAAAGATGGAGATGCCATTACTGTGGAAATTTTGGCCACCTGAAACCCTTCTGCTATAAGCTATATGGTTATCCTAGCCCTAATCAGACTCAATATCAATCAAGACCCAAACCTCACAGGCCTGTCAACAAAAAGCAATGGGTTTCTAAGACAAATGTTACTAGTCTAATAGCTCACACTTCCTTCAGAGTTTCAGCCAAAGAAGATTGGTATTTTGACAGTGGTTGTTCCAGACACATGACTGGAAACAAAAACCTGCTAATTGACCTTTATCCTCATGCCATGAGTTATGTTACCTTTGGTGATGGAGCAAAGGGTGAAATCAAGGGAATGGGTAAGCTGGATTGCCCTGGAGTTCCTGACCTTGACAATGTCCTACTTGTTAAGGGATTAACTGCTAATCTAATAAGCACCAGTCAACTGTGTGATCAAGGTCTGAATGTAAACTTCACTAGAACTGAATGTCTGATTACTAACAGGGAAAATGAAGTGATCATGAAAGGAGTTAGGTCCAAAGACAACTTCTACATGTGGAGTTCTCAAGAAACTGGTTACTCTTCAATGTGTACCTTAGCCAAAGAGGAAGAAGTGAAGATATGGCATCAAAGATTGGGCCACCTGCATCTTAAAGTCATGAAGAGGATCATATCTGTTGAAGCTATTAGAGGAGTTCCCAACTTAAAGATTGATGAAGGAAAAATCTGTGGAGAATGTCAGATTGGAAAATAGACAAGGATGTCACATCATAAGCTCAGACATGACACCACTACCAAAGTTTTGGAACTCCTTCATATGGACTTGATGGGACCCATGCAAGTAGAAAGCCTTGGTGGAAAGAAGTATGCATATGTTGTGGTGGATGATTTCTCCAAATATACCTGGATCAATTTCATAAGAGAAAAATCTGATGTGTTTGAAGTTTTCAAGGAGCTTTGTCTAAAACTACAAAGAGAAAAGGAAAGCCATGTCATCAAAATTAGAAGTGATCATGGGAAGGAATTTGAGAACAACAAATTTGCTGAATTCTTCTCTTCAGAAGAAATTCATCATGAGTTCTCATCTCCCATTACTCCCCAGCAAAATGGTGTGGTGGAAAGAAAGAATAGAACTCTTCAAGAATCAGCCAGAGCTATGATTCATGCTAAGAAATTACCCTACCATTTTTGGGCTGAAGCCATGAACACAACCTGCTATGTTCACAACAGAGTGACATTGAAGAAAGGGACTCCCACAACCCTATATGAAGTCTAGAAAGGAAGAAGACCTACAGTCAAATACTTCCATGTATTTGGTAGTAAATGCTATGTCTTGGCTGATCGTGAGCAAAGAAGGAAGATGGATCCTAAAAGTGAGGAGGGAATATTTCTGGGCTATTCTACAAATAGTAGAGCTTACAGGGTCTTTAACTCCAGAACTAATGTATTGATGGAATCCATTAATATTGTGGTTGATGACCAATAGAATGATGTCACAGACGATGTCGAGACATCTCTGAATGATTCCCCAGCTGACTTCTCAGACAAAAATAAGGAAAGTGAACCTCCTCAAGCTGAACCTGAAGATGACAAAATCAACAAGGGACCCTCTATCAGAATTCAGAAGGATCATCCCAAAGATCTTATTATAGGAGATCCAAATAAAGGGGTCACTACTAGATCAAGGGAAGTGATCTCACATGGCTGCTTTGTGTCAAAGATTAAACCTAGGAATGTCAAGGAAGCCTTGTCAAAGATCAAACTATTCCAAAATGGATGTAAAAAATGCCTTTTTGAATGGCTACTTAAATGAAGAAGTGTATGTTGAACAGCCTAAAGGATTCACAGATCCAAATCTTCCACAACATGTGTATAGATTAAAGAAAGCCCTCTATGGGTTGAAGCAAGCTCCCAGGGCATGGTATGAGAGACTCACAGTGTTCCTCACTGACAATGGATACAGGAAAGGAGGTATTGACAAAACTCTATTTGTGAAGAATGAAGGAGGGAAGCTCATGGTGGCACAAATATATGTAGATGACATTGTATTTGGTGGGATGTCATATCAGATGGTTGAATATTTTGTTAGACAGATGCAATCTGAGTTTGAGATGAGTCTTGTTGGAGAACTGACCTACTTTCTTTGGCTACAAGTCAAATAGATGGAAGACTCTATTTTTCTATCTCAAAGCAAGTACACCAAGAACATTGTGAAGAAGTTTGGCATGGAGAATGCAAGCCATAAAAGAACACCTGCTCCTACACATGTGAAAATCTCCAAAGATGAAAATGGTGTCAGTGTAGATCAGGGTTTATACAGAAGCATGATAGGTAGTCTGCTATATCTCACAGCAAGCAGACTTGAAATTCTAGTTATCAGACTTTGGATGTCACACTGGTTGTTATGACATCCAATTCTGCACAGACAGGGATTATGCAGAACTTAACAGTAAGTGCAGTAAATAACACAAGTAATTGTTCACCCAGTTCAGTCCAACATGACCTACATCTGGGGGCTACCAAGCCAGGGAGGAAATCCACTATTAGTAGTATCAATTCAAAGCTAAACTCACCCGTTTACAACTTATCACTTAATCCCTACCCAATGTAATTTCAATATTAACCTAAGATCAGAGTTCCTACTCACTCCCCCTCAATCACCTCAGTGATATTAAAGACACTTTGAAGTCACACTTCAAAAACAACTCTTGATTATGCTTCACAGCTTAAATCAAGATACACAGCACTCACGCTTAAAAGCTTTGAGTGACACAACACTTACAACTCAATGAACACCCTATGCCAAAGCAATCATCTACTTGATAATGGCTTGGCTTACAAGATACGTCTAATACAAGACTCACAAAATACAGCAGTGAAGTATGATGGACACACTAAATCTTCACGCCTCAAAATCCCCGAAACTGAATGAAGGAATGCCTTCCTTTTTATATTGCAGCACCTGGGCTTTTGCACCTGTATTTTCCTGAATTTTAGGTCACACAAGTTCCCTCAAATTCAACATTTAGGTTGCTAACAAATAGGCTATTTGTTAGGTTCATTGAATGTAGCTTGGTTGTTGATTTCCTGGATTTTCTCTCAGCTGTTGAATCCCTAAAGAATAGCCTGAGAAAAAGCTGAAACAGAAAACTGAACAACCTACAATTTAGCATATGCTGTTAGGCACGAATGTCACGACATTCAGCTTGACATCAAGGTCCATATGCTGAGTCTGTTTTTCCAGAAAACAGACTGTACAATTTTGCTGACCTGTACATGATCAAAATGACCGTACTACAGTAACAGCTTACATTAATAAATGTCAAAGTGTCCAACTTAACATTTATACATTTGGCCTTAAGTTAGTTCTGTTATTCTCTTGAAGAACAAACTAAGTTTTATGCTGAAGTATAGCAGAACACCACTCTGCCTAATCTTCAGTAGCTGCTGTCAATGATGAATGTCACAACATCCAGTTTGACATTCAGTCAGTAGGCCTTATGCCAGGTCTGGTTCTTCCTTGATAACCAGACTGCAAATGAATACTAAGTTCTAACAGAACTTCTGTTCCTTAGTATCTGTTGACAGGTATGAATGTCACAGCATTCAATAATCCTGTGTTAGCTAGTCCTGCAGTAACTACAATGTAGTCACATATACATGTCATGACATCAGTCAAGACATTAGTGTTTTACCATACAATGCAGCCAATTAAACACCTACAAGACTTGACATTGCATTTGCTGTAGGTATTTGTGCTAGGTATCAAGTTGAACCAAAAGTCATTCACATAAATCAAGTGAAAAGAATACTGAAATATGTCAATGGCACCAGTGACTATGGGATGTTGTATACTCATGGATCTGGATCTATGCTGACTGGTTACTGTGATGCTGACTGGGCTGGAAGTGTTGATGATAGGAAGAGCACATCAGGAGGATGTTTCTTCTTGGGGAACAATCTGATCTCATGGTTTAGCAAGAAACAGAACTGTGTATCTCTATCCACTGCTGAAGCTGAATACATAGCAGCTGGGAGTAGTTATTCTCAATTGGTCTGGATGAAACAAATGTTGTCTGAATAGAATGTCACAGAAGAAGTCATGACATTATACTGTGACAACCTAAGTGCTATAAATATTTCCAAAAATCCTATTCAGCATAGCAAGACAAAGCACATTGATATTCATCATCACTTCATTAGAGAACTTGTAGAAGAGAAGGTCATGGCTCTCGAGCATGTTACTACTGAAAAGCAATTAGCTGACATTTTCACTAAAGCTTTGGATGCCAATCAATTTGAATGTTTAAGAGGGAAGTTGGGGATCTGTATTCATGAGAACCTATAGCAATCAAAGGAGTTTGTGGTTAATATCCTAGAGGATATGTCTGACAAAAATAGCAAGGAGTTTTGCAAGGTGGCTGTAAGAAGAAGATACTTCTTCCTCTGATTAGATGATTATTGGTTGAAGACTGTGTGAGGAGTGTTGTGCTTGAAGACTGCTCTGGTGTTGTTGTTATGGAAGCTGTTTCCCCTCTGCTGTTTGGACGCTGAAGAATTTATTGTTTTTTTTAAGTATGTGTAATTTGTGGCAGTCCTTATTGACGCCTTTGTGTAATATTTTGGGCTCTTAATGAGTTCCATGGATTTGTTCATTATCTCAGCTATCACAACTGTGTATAATGTTGGTATGTATCTACTAAACAATTATGTTTTAACATGTTATATGTTATGATATCTGTGGTGACATTCTCTGCTAGGCTAATTGATATTCATTTTGTCTAATTGGTCACCTTTGGTCAAAATTTTGACTAAAAAGGGGGAGAAGTGATGTTGGAGATGTGGAGTTATGAGGAGATGAATATGCCGGTATAGCTGAACAGATGGACATCTATTATTAAAGGAGATGTGCGTGTTGTATAACAGAATGTTGTTCTGTTTACAGATGTCAAAGGGGATATCTGATGTGGTGGTGCACAGGTGATGTTGAAGCAGATGTCAGAATGACATTCTGGTTGTTACAGGTGTTGTGGTTCCAGGTGTTGTTATTATCATGGGAGATGTATGTGGTGCACTGATTTAGGGGGAGAAGAAGTACCCTTGTGCATTTATGTGTCTTACTAGTTGCCTTTATAACTAGTAATTCTGTTTGTGTTGCACAGATTTAGGGGGAGAAGAAGTACCCTTGTGCATGTGTGTATTACTAGTAGCTATAGCTAGTAATTGTGTTTGCTTCTGCTGCTGTTTAAACTGTTGTTTAACTGCTGATAGTTTTCTTGTGAACAAAAAGGACAGATATATGTTTTAGCCAAAATTTGCCAAAGGGGGAGTTTGTTGGTTCTAAGTGTTGACAATAATTTTGGTAAAACAAAGAGTATTCACAAGATGTTATGTGTGATGTCTTAACATAAGATATCTTGTGTACCTGTTGGAGTTCAAGAACATGATCATGCATGATTGTTTCAAAATGTCATAATGTCATGGCATCTGATGATGTTTTGTACCTGCTGGAAATTAAAAAAGGAATTATGGAATTATGCAGGATTGTTCCAGGATGTCTGACCCGATGTCATGACATCCTGTACACAGAACATTCAGTGTGAATGTCTGGTGTTATGTGATTGCGCAATTAATGGCAATCTATGTATGATTGAAGATCTGATCTGCAGGCGCATTCAATCATTGATTACAACCTGATTTACTTATTTTTCAAGGAGATCTAACGAGCTGTTATGAAAAGATTTAATTGGAAAATAGTTTTAGGGTTTTCAAGATGTCCAAGCTTAGCTGAAAGCTTCTATAAAAAGGGACTTGGAAAACCTGTTTTAACAACACAACCAATACTGAGCAAAATATAAAGAGAGAGAGCTAGGGTTTGTGTCTTGTTTAGTCGTGAGACTTGTAAGCCATTCAAGTCATCTTTAGATGATTGAATTGGTCTGATTTGTGGTTGTAATTTGTCACTCTAAAGCTGTTAAGCAAGAGTGTGTGTCTACTTGATCAAAGCTGTGAAGCAAGATCAAGTGTGTGTCTACCTAATCAAAGTTGTTAAGCAAGATCAAGTGTGTGTCTTCTTGATTGAAACTGTGAAGTAAAATCAAGAGTGTGTTATTGAAAAGTGTTTTCTTTTCTTAAGGGATTGTTGTTTAAAATCACAGGTGTGATTGTAGGGAAGTAAGTGGGTTCTCATATCTAAGAGTGCTTAGGTAGAAATTGCACGGGTAGAGATTAGGTGAGAAAGACTGTAACTTGTTGAAGTGTACGGAGAGTCTTTGAACTGATTCTATTTAGTGGATTTCCTTCCTAGCTTGGTAGCCCACAAACATAGGTGAGTTGCACCGAACTGGGTTAACAATTGCTTGTGTCTCTTTCTTTATCATTCTATATCTTTCTTCTGTTTGTGTTACTCAGATATTAGTGTCGTGACATTACCTTCGACATCTCATATCTGGTACCAGAATTTCAGTTATTGTTTATACTAGGATACTTTTTGCAACACGATAGGTATGACTAAAAGGTTCAAGTCTAATCGTTTTTTCTAGTATTATGAAGTTTCTCCAACCTGTAACAAGACCAACAAATCACTCGGTGATACCTTTCAATGTGACTGTGCGGATAACAAGTCCCCCCTATCACCAAGTAAACTTTTATATTTATATTTCCTTGATGTTATGCACTCACCTACAGGTTGGATATCTATAACAATTTACATTTATCTTATATTAGGTTCAAAATAGAAATTGAGGTTGAACATGATAACAATATTGGCAATTTCGTATTCTGGGATAAAGAATGTATCCCATTGGTTGGCATGTCAGCTCATGATTTACGACAGATAATGAAACAGGTTTTTCGTTCGACTCTAACTGCCAAAATATTCAAAATTTTGAAAGCTTATTATCTATAACCATGTCTAATCTATGTAGGTTTCAACTTATTTTCCTATTATCGTGTTCATCAATCGTATGTCATAATAACACATGTAATGAGGTTTTGCAACTTATTAAATAACCATGACATGTTCATATATGCTACTCCATATCAACAGTCATATATGCTACTCCATATCAGACATGTTCATCATAGGAACAATTATCATCTATTTAGCTTCTTTCAAATCTACTTCAGTACCAATTTCATATTATTCAGTGAAATCAATTCAACTTATTTTCCTTAACTAACATATGAAGTAGTGAATTGTTGTAGTCTTCAGTGGTTCAGCTTTTCAAATTTGAAGTAGCACTAACTTTATTGCCAAGAAACTCTTAAAAACATCTTTTATATATATATATATATATATATATATATATATATATATATATATATATATATATATATATATATATATATATATATATATATATATATATATATATATATATATATATATATATATATATATATATATATATATATATATATATATATATATATATATATATATATTAATGAATTCTTAAATATACTATATACAACAACTGCGTGTCCTTCATTAACCCCCTTTGCTTTTGAACCCATGTTATGTTGTTAATTTCCCCCCCTAAAATGCAGTTCCCATACAACTAAATTTTAATTGATATGACTACATAGGATCTACATTATTCTGAACATTATGTTTACTACATTCTTATTGGACATTAATTATATATTATTCTTCGGTATATATAACAGACCAATGAGAATCATTCGTTGATGTATCCGACTCACCTTGATAATCTTCTTGACAAGCATTTTGCTTTTCGTGTCAAGTACCAACCATACTACAAACAGGCGTCTGTTGTAAGGCATACCCAAGATCCATAAGTTCGACAAATGGTTGTTGATGCAATTCCTCCAACTCATGTATGCTTTTATTCAATATTATGTATGTCACTAATGAATTCATTTCAATGTGCATGACCTCAATACTAATGTTTACACCTTGTGTATTCCTTTAGGACACTACAAACATGGCCATCCACTCTCCAGATACAAAAGGGAAGGAAATTGTTACAACAGAAAGTCCAGTCATCCCAAAGGCCCTGTCTCAGTCTTCTAATCCAATATGTAATTTTGCACCCATGTTGATACAATGCTTCACATCCTTTAAAATGATCGCTTATGTTTGGTTTTATGAGTAGACTCCCTCCTATATCCATGTTTTCCAATGTTGAATTATTCTAAACCTTTGTTTTACAATGTCCACATATTATGCAGTTATCATGCCTACCTTATAACATTGACTAATGTTTTCCATACAACCGCTTCTACTTCTGATGCACAAAACTGGAGCCAAGATGCTAGCAATAACAATACTTCTTCTAAGAGGTTTTCAGTAGATGGTGTGGATGGAGAGTCATTCCCTTCAGAAGTCTTTTCACCCAAACTCTCTGCTACAAAATGTGTCAGGGCCAAAAGTGCAAGACATCCCAAAGGCAAATGATTTAAATTATCGTGATCAGTAAACAACTAAGTCTTCTTTTGAACGTTTGTTTAGAGGCATATGACCAGTTTTTGTGTAAGACAATATTTGAATGACTCTGCAACACTATTTTTCTACAAGCTTAGAAACCTACTCCACAAGACTTATGTTTATTTTGTAATGCATTTTTCATTTCAATGACAAACATGGTATTTCTATGGTCAATGTAACACCCTTCTAAAATACCCCAATTAATTAATAACAACAACAAATATATATATCAGAGTAATCATGCACCAAGGGTGTCACACAACATTTCACACCATAAAAACTGTCATGCTCTTTATTTAATCAAAATAAACATTTTTGTTTGCATAATTCGCAGCGGATAGAAATTAACTCAACCATTCCAACATACAACATATTACAGATAAAAAGGTTCGACAATCAATAATAAAACAATTAAAACATCCCGTCCCGATGTTACATCTATCAGAGCATGACCCACTTAGGAGACTACACTAGACTCCAAGCATTAGCTTCTACTCAACTCATGGCTCGTTACCTGAAAAATAGTTGTAAGGGTGAGTTCCTCAATCGATATAACAAACATTATAATTTATCATGTTATGTTAAGTATTTTAACTCATTAATCGCCCTAATCATATCATGCATTCAGTAACGGCACACCAACTCAAATATCATACTCAATAACAACGTAAAATGCAACTCAATAACGACATAAAATGCAACTCAATAACGACATAAAATGCAACTCAATGAGACTCGACTCGTCATGCATGTGGTACCATTCGGAGTAAAACTCCCAACTTAAAATCATTGCCATTTTAGTGGGCATCAAGGCATAAGCCTTCAACTTTCAACTTAAAATTTGCCAATCCAGGCCAACGTGGTGTGAGCAAGGCTCCGACTTAATGCATATGAATGTATATGTCATACACGACTTAAAACTTCGACAACATGATAATAACAGCAACACAACAAGGTTTTCAACATAATCAACTTATAATCAACTTTGGCTCATCAAGCCTACAACTCAGTATTTTCAACAACTTAATACAACTTATCAACATATTTGTATCAACACTTCATAACATAAACTCAACAAAATTACTCATCAAAATTAACGATAATAGACCAATCGCCAATTATGTTCACAACATTAAAATATCAATTTTTCCAATTTTCAACAGTGTTAACCGGTTAACGCCCTGGGTTAACCGGTTAACGCAGGCAAAACACACTTTCTGGCAAAACGCAACAGTGTTAACCGGTTAACGCCCTGGGTTAACCGGTTAACGCAGGCAAAACAGCACATTTTCACAAAATATAACAGTGTTAACCGGTTAACGCCCTGGGTTAACCGGTTAACGCAGGCAAAACAGCAGTTCCTGCGCTAACACAAGGCAAAATGCAGAGTTCTCCGCATTTTCCGCCGTTGGAGGACTTCCGGACCTCCGATTCAATTTCCGTAAAAAGCTACATTATCGGAAAATCACGACACATACAATTATCGATTCAATTTCAGTTTTCCTACAACTTATTCATCACAATTCTCTCAGCATTCTAAATCCCAATTAGGGTCGATTCTACGGTTTATCACTACCCATTACATGTTAATCTATAATACCCATTAAACGACGATAAACCCCCCTTACCTGAGATAATCCAGCAATCTCTAAGCTTCAAGCTTTTCTCTTCTCCAACCGTCTTCCTCTTGCTCTGCCTCTTTGCCCCTTTTCCTCTTTCACGATCGCTTCTCTGCTTTTCACGTGAAAAACCTTTTTTCCTTATTCCAACTTATATATTTTCCACTAATTATTATTCTAAATAATAATAATAATAATCCAATAATTCAATTTATTTAATTAAATTAATAAATATATTATTAACTTAATTTAAATAATTCTCTTATTTTATTCGGGGTGTTACAACTCTCCCCCACTAAAAGAGTTTTCGTCCTCGAAAACATACCTCAGGCAAATAACTCTGGATAAGACTCTTTCATCTGACTCTCCAGTTCCCAAGTCACATTGCCACCTGCTGGTCCTCCCCAAGCTACCTTCACTAAGGCAATCTCTTTACCCCGCAACTGCTTCAACTCTCGATCCTCAATCCTCATAGGCGATATTTCAACAGTCAGGTTATCTCTCACCTGTACATCATCTACTTGGATCACATGCGACGGATCATGAATGTACCTCCTCAACTGAGACACATGAAAAACCTCATGCAAATTCGCAAGTGACGGCGGCAAAGCGATACGATAGGCTACCTCTCCTATCCTCTCCAAAATCTGATAAGGACCAATAAATCGAGGTGTCAACTTCTTTGACTTCAAAGCTCGACCAACCCCAGTTATCGGAGTAACGCGAAGAAACACATGATCTCCCTCTTGGAACTCAAGTGACTTCCTCCTCTTGTCATGATAACTCTTCTGACGACTCTGAGCAATTCTCATCTTATCCTGAATCATCTTAATCTTTTCCGTAGTTTGTTGAACAATCTCCGGTCCAACCACAACACTCTCACCGGACTCATACCAACATAACGGTGTCCGACATCTCCTACCATACAAAGCTTCAAACGGCGCCATACCAATGCTCGAATGAAAACTATTGTTGTAGGTAAACTCAATCAAAGGTAAATAACAATCCCAAGCACCTCCCTTTTCCAAAACACAAGCTCTCAAAAGATCCTCTAATGACTGAATCGTCCTCTCAGTCTGACCATCAGTCTGCGGATGATATGCAGAACTCAATCTTAGCTTAGTTCCCAAAGCCCTCTGCAAACCTTCCCAGAACTTCGATGTAAATCTAGGATCTCTGTCCGAAACAATACTCGACGGAATACCATGCAAACTTACAATCTTCTCAATATACAACTCGGCTAATCTCTCTAACGGATAATCCATTCTGATCGGAATGAAATGAGCCGATTTCGTCAATCTGTCAACAATCACCCAAATAGCTTCAAAATTCTTAATTGTCCTCGGTAAACCAGAAACAAAATCCATACTGATACTATCCCACTTCCACTCTGGAATAGCTAACGGTTGCATTAGCCCAGACGGCTTCTGATGCTCAACCTTTGACTTCTGACAAGTCAAACAAGAATAAACAAAACTCGCAATTTCTCTTTTCATTCCCGGCCACCAAAATAACTTTTTCAAATCATGATACATCTTCGTAGCTCCAGGATGAATACTCAACCCACTACGATGTCCTTCTTCAAGAATACTCTTCTTAAGTTCGGTAACATCCGGAATGCACACCCGACTACCAAATCTCAAAACACCATTCTCATCAACTCTGAATTCGCCACCTTGACCTTGATTCACTAGAGTCAACTTATCAACCAAAAGCACATCGGACTTCTGACCCTCTCTGATCTCATCCAGAATACCACTTGTTAACTTCAACATTCCCAATTTAACACTATTGTGAGTACTCTCACACACCAAACTCAAGTCTCTAAACTGCTCAATTAAATCCAATTCCTTAACCATTAGCATAGACATATGTAATGATTTCCGACTCAATGCATCAGCCACTACGTTTGCTTTACCCGGATGGTAATTCAACCCAAAGTCATAATCCTTCAGAAACTCTAACCATCTTCTCTGTCTCATATTCAACTCTTTCTGATCAAACAAATACTTTAAACTTTTATGGTCACTGAAAACCTCAAATCTTGACCCGTACAAGTAATGCCTCCATAGCTTCAGAACAAACACCACAGCCGCCAACTCTAAATCGTGCGTCGGATAGTTCCTCTCATGAACCCTCAGCTGTCTTGAAGCATAAGCTATAACCTGCTTATTCTGCATCAACACGCCACCCAAACCCAACAATGAAGCATCACAGTAAACCTCAAATGATTCCGACGGACTCGGTAATATCAGAATAGGAGCAGTAGTTAACCTTCTCTTTAACTCTTGGAAACCTTCTTCACATTTTGAGTCCCAAACAAACGCTTGCCCCTTCCTAGTCAACATCGTCAATGGTAACGCCAACTTAGAAAATCCCTCAATGAACTTCCTATAATAACCAGCCAAACCAAGGAAACTTCGAATCTCAGCAACAGACTTCGGAGCTTCCCACTTAGATACCGCTTCTATCTTAGAAGGATCTACAGCAACACCACCTCTTGAAATCACATGACCAAGAAAACTGACCTCTTCTAACCAAAATTCACACTTGGACAATTTAGCAAATAACTTCTTTTCTCGTAGAACTCCCAAAACCACTCTCAAATGTTCAACATGCTCTTCTTCAGATTTCGAATACACCAAAATATCATCAATAAACACCACAACAAACTTGTCTAGGTACGGATGGAAAATCCTATTCATATACTCCATAAATACTCCAGGTGCATTAGTCACACCAAAAGGCATTACAGAATACTCATAATGTCCATACCTTGTTCTGAAAGCAGTCTTCTGAATATCCTCGATTTTCACACGAATCTGATGATACCCAGATCTCAAATCTATCTTGCTGAACACACTTGCACCAACCAATTGATCCATCAAATCATCAATCCTCGGCAAAGGATACCGATTCTTGATCGTCACTTTATTCAGTTGCCTGTAGTCCACACACAACCTCATAGTACCTTCTTTCTTCTTAACCAATAGCACTGGTGCACCCCACGGTGACACACTCGGACGAATAAATTTCTTATCCAACAGATCTTCCAACTGACTCTTCAATTCCGTTAACTCAACAGCAGACATACGGTACGGAGCCATCGATATCGGTCTAGTACCAGGTACCAAATCAATCGAAAACTCAACTTCACGCTCTGGCGGCAATTCATTCACCTCTTCCGGAAACACATCAGGAAAATCACACACCACGGCTAGATCGCCAATCACCAGTTTATCTTTAGCCTCCAAAGTCGCTAACAGCATAAACAACTCTGCCCCATCAGCTACTTCTTCATTCACTTGCCTTGCTGATAGAAACAAACTCTTTCCCTCCTCAATCTCAGGAAAGACCACCGTCTTATCAAAACAATTGATAGAAACTCGGTTAAACACCAACCAGTTCATACCCAGAATAACATCAATCTGCACTAGTGGAAGACACACTAGGTCCATCCCAAAGTCTCTACCAAAAATACTCAAAGGACAATTTAAACAAACCGAAGTAGTAGTCACTGAACCCTTCGCAGGAGTATCAATCACCATACTACCAAACATCTCAGATATCTCTAACTTAAGTTTCACAGCACAATCCAAAGATATAAAGGAATGAGTCGCACCTATGTCAATAATAGCTACAAGAGGAAAGCCATTAATATAACACGTACCTCGGATAAGTCTGTCCTCACTGGAGGTTTGAGTTCCGGTCAATGCGAACACCTTCCCAGTCTGAGATTTCTTTGGCTTCTGACACTGACTTCCAATATGCCCTTCTTCGCCACAATTAAAACAAATCATTGCCTTGTGCTTGCAATCAGCTATTGCATGACCAGTCTTACCACAGCGAAAACACCTCTTTACTTCAGCAGTGCATACATTACTCTTATGACCAGCCTGACCACATTTGAAGCAAACTATACCAGCAGGAGCACCTCCCCTACTGGTCCTCTGAGCCGGAGCAGCTCCTTGTTTCCCTTTTCCCACTGGGGCATCATACGGCTTTCCACGGTTTTGATGTTGCTTTCCCTTGCGGTCACTGACAATCTTGTAATGAGCATTATTGTCCTCTTCAAATATCCTGCAGCTATCAACCAATTCAGTAAAAATGCGTATCTTCTGATACCCAACAGCCTTCTTAATTTCAGAGCGCAGTCCGTTTTCAAACTTGATGCACTTTGAAAATTCAGCACCAGCACCAGTGTAATGAGGATAAAATTTGGACAGCTCCACAAATTTCGCAGCATAATCGGTGACAGACATGTTTCCTTGCTTCAGCTCAAGGAACTCAATTTCCTTCTTACCACGGACATCTTCCGGATAATACTTTCTCATGAATTCCCTACGGAATACATCCCAAGTAATGACTTCACCTGCCACGGTCAACCTCTCGTGAGTCTCTAGCCACCAGTCATCAGCTTCGACTGCTAGCATGTGAGTACCATACCGAACCTTCTGAGCTGGAGTGCAATCCATAACACGGAAGATTCTCTCCATCTCTTTCAACCATCCCAAGGCTGCATCTGGATCATGCTTCCCTTTAAACACCGGCGGATTCTCTCTCTGAAAAGTCGCCAAGCTACGTGATCCAGCATCTCCACCAGCATTTGGCAAGTTCTGCACAGCTTGTGCCATCGCTTGCATTGCAGCAGCCATTGCAGCATCATTCCTTCCAGCCATTTCAACTTATCAATACAACACAACTTAAAGTTAGATTGGTAACAATACACAATTGTTAGACAGTAACGACACAACAACTGGCCGGACAGACCGACCTGCTCTGATACCACTAATGTAACACCCTTCTAAAATACCCCAATTAATTAATAACAACAACAAATATATATATCAGAGTAATCATGCACCAAGGGTGTCACACAACATTTCACACCATAAAAACTGTCATGCTCTTTATTTAATCAAAATAAACATTTTTGTTTGCATAATTCGCAGCGGATAGAAATTAACTCAACCATTCCAACATACAACATATTACAGATAAAAAGGTTCGACAATCAATAATAAAACAATTAAAACATCCCGTCCCGATGTTACATCTATCAGAGCATGACTCACTTAGGAGACTACACTAGACTCCAAGCCTTAGCTTCTACTCAACTCATGGCTCGTTACCTGAAAAATAGTTGTAAGGGTGAGTTCCTCAATCGATATAACAAACATTATAATTTATCATGTTATGTTAAGTAATTTAACTCATTAATCGCCCTAATCATATCATGCATTCAATAACGGCACACCAACTCAAATATCATACTCAATAACAACGTAAAATGCAACTCAATAACGACATAAAATGCAACTCAATAACGACATAAAATGCAACTCAATGAGACTCGACTCGTCATGCATGTGGTACCATTCGGAGTAAAACTCCCAACTTAAAATCATTGCCATTTTAGTGGGCATCAAGGCATAAGCCTTCAACTTTCAACTTAAAATTTGCCAATCCAGGCCAACGTGGTGTGAGCAAGGCTCCGACTTAATGCATATGAATGTATATGTCATACACGACTTAAAACTTCGACAACATGATAATAACAGCAACACAACAAGGTTTTCAACATAATCAACTTATAATCAACTTTGGCTCATCAAGCCTACAACTCAGTATTTTCAACAACTTAATACAACTTATCAACATATTTGTATCAACACTTCATAACATAAACTCAACAAAATTACTCATCAAAATTAACGATAATAGACCAATCGCCAATTATGTTCACAACATTAAAATATCAATTTTTCCAATTTTCAACAGTGTTAACCGGTTAACGCCCTGGGTTAACCGGTTAACGCAGGCAAAACACACTTTCTGGCAAAACGCAACAGTGTTAACCGGTTAACGCCCTGGGTTAACCGGTTAACGCAGGCAAAACAGCACATTTTCACAAAATATAACAGTGTTAACCGGTTAACGCCCTGGGTTAACCGGTTAACGCAGGCAAAACAGCAGTTCCTGCGCTAACACAAGGCAAAATGCAGAGTTCTCCGCATTTTCCGCCGTTGGAGGACTTCCGGACCTCCGATTCAATTTCCGTAAAAAGCTACATTATCGGAAAATCACGACACATACAATTATCGATTCAATTTCAGTTTTCCTACAACTTATTCATCACAATTCTCTCAGCATTCTAAATCCCAATTAGGGTCGATTCTACGGTTTATCACTACCCATTACATGTTAATCTATAATACCCATTAAACGACGATAAACCCCCCTTACCTGAGATAATCCAGCAATCTCTAAGCTTCAAGCTTTTCTCTTCTCCAACCGTCTTCCTCTTGCTCTGCCTCTTTGCCCCTTTTCCTCTTTCACGATCGCTTCTCTGCTTTTCACGTGAAAAACCTTTTTTCCTTATTCCAACTTATATATTTTCCACTAATTATTATTCTAAATAATAATAATAATAATCCAATAATTCAATTTATTTAATTAAATTAATAAATATATTATTAACTTAATTTAAATAATTCTCTTATTTTATTCGGGGTGTTACAGTCAACATGTCTATTTTTTCAAATATTACTCACTATTACTGAAAATGCTTCATTCAAATCGTGACAATATCATTAGTGATAATATCATATTTGTTCCACTATAACATATACTTTCCTTTACGACTGTCCTTTTACATCCTATTTTATTCATATGATTTTTTCGTGTTCTACAACATTTTGTCAAGAACATTGGTGTAGCTGTTAAAATCTGCATAAAAACCATACTTAACATGAACATATTTTATGAATAAGCTATATCGTTTTGTAGCGTCCTTCGTGCAATCATCGTTTTATTCTAACTAAGTTATTTTTCTATACCTCCCTTCGTGCAATCGTCGATATTCCTATAAATTAGATTACTCATGCTATATTTATCAAGGTAATATTAAGTCATTATTCTAAACTAACCTCTCTCATTTCCTTACCTAATAGTTCATTCCAGATTGGAAATATAATATTGTCATGCAAACAAGCTAAGCTGACTGACGCATTAGGTATTTGTTGCTTGATGAAAATGCAATTATATTGGAATACATATGGTAGGATGTAAACCATCATATGTGAATAAACATTGCATCATATTATAATACATTTTCTGGTACGACTACCTACGTAATATCATCTAGGTAGTCATTTTCTTGTACCAATGATCACAATTACTGTCATATAGATTTTTAGATTAAACCTAACATGTCATGTCCTTGTCAAAGGTTGGCTGGTGAGTTCGTTTGAACCATAAATAAATCATGTGTGACCTGGCCCTTTTATTCGAGTCCAACTTTATCATAAATATTCGGTGAAGCTGTATAATTTATGTAAATTACAAGGTGGTAATGGCCATGATACACTCACTAGAAAGTACATAATCAGTGATATGATACTTATCTTTGACTTTGTTCTCTCGGCATGGATTTGTAGTACATGAACCATGAACACCCCTGATTTGTACTTTGTAGAAGCCAATTTATGAACATTGGCATCAATCTTCGACTAAACTTGTTTTCGATTATCGTCGTCTTGCTTTGGTTTCAGCAACAATCATGGTTCGCACGCAATTGAGTTGCGTGAACTCTTTTGTAGTTATGTTGTTTATTAGTGAGAACTTGTTGTAGTATGTGTAGTTGATTATCAAGTCAATTTCACTTGGATCTCCTTGAACATTTGTTACAGCTAAGGCCAAGATGCACTTTCAAATATTATTGGAAATATCCAAATTGTTATGAAGTCTGAATGAAGTTTATAATGCCACAATTTTGAGTTCTGAAACTTAAACTTAAAATTATGGTATTATTTGGATAAAAAATTTAATTTAGTGCTTATAACATAAATATTTATTAGATATTTTTACAATAAGATAAAATAAAGTCGAACTATTTTTATATTAACTATAAGTTTTTTTTATTGGCTACTCTGGCCGAGTGTGTAATTAAATTGGAAATTATTTATGAACATGGAATAAGGTTCTTTTTACACTCTTCCAATTTTTTGACATGTATCAAAACCTATATTGGATTTGTTATTTTTAAAAGGTCTTATTATACAAATTTATTTTAGATCTCTAAATATATTGTGCTGATTTTGATATTATAATGTCTTAATTTTTTAACCATTGGACGCACCTATTTCTGTAATTTTAAATATTTAATACAACTAATTCAAAAGCCATTTACATTTAATGCTATAAGTTGTTTATATGTATTCAGATGAAGTATAACATTCGATTGAAAATAAAAAAATTGACGTACATAATAATAAGAGACTATTACTGTGTGTGTCGAAAATAAAATAACAACACATGTCGAAAATGTCGTACAATTGAGATCCAAAATGTAGTAAAACTGTCAAAATAAAGTACATATTATAGCACTACAATAAAATAATAAGACACTACTATTGTATGTGTCAGACAATCTCTCATTTACCTCCTATGTCTCCTATTCCTCCTTGGCCATCGATCCCTTTGTCCTCCGGTGATGTCTACGGTACAACAATGTCTCCGCCATGATGGCATTTAGGACTCTCCTGACACTAGATCCATAGGGGAAGATACCCTCTCCAATGCATTTGTTCTCATATATGTATGATGAAAATTTCTTTGTTCAAAATGCTTAAACCTAAATGTTCCTCATTTTCTACAAAATTTAATCTCGTATTCTAATAAGCTCCACCGTTTACAAACATAGAGAATAACTCACCTAAATAACAAAAGTCATTCATCGTTAAGGGGGATAGACTTGTTATTATAATCATTAAGTAGGAATATTAACTTGAAGTGAAAGTGTCTAAGCACAACTTTCATGATCGAGTGTTATGGCTGAAAGGTACAATTTCCCTAACCATGATTAAGGTTAACGTGAGAAACAAACTATCAACTTTGTGAAAATCAATAACACTTCTCTCAATTAGATTTTTCAATTACATTAAAAGTTAGTTATATATTTGTTTTCTCTCTCTTCTATCTTTATTTTCTTCATCTTCAACCTTATATATCAACAAATTCGTCATCTAGAAAAAAAAAGACATCAATTGCTAAAATTAGTTTTGACAAAACTGAGTCTGGGGTTGACTTAGTGCAGGTCAATAGATTCAGGGAAACAAGTGGTATTCTTAAAACAAATGATTATATGACTTTGGTTAAAGAAACATAACTCAAAACTTAGAGGGATCTAAAAACTTATTAGATGACCATAATGTTTCTTTTAAGATCTTTTTGGAATATGAGTATCTCTAATATCACACAAGATATCCAAGATGACATTAAAACTACTAAATATTTGGTCCCGGAGTTTGTGCATAACAACATGGAATTTCTGAAAATCAATCTCAATTATATGGATAAGGCTACTTTTAAAAATTAATTTAAAAGTTTTCAACTATTTTCAAAATTCATATTTTTTAAAATAGTTTCTATTTTTAACACCCCTAATGTTTATTATGAAAATGATAACATATTTTTTATTTTTTATTATATAATGTAGTTAAAATACAATGATTTTAACTTATGTGTCCACTAACTTTTTTTATTTAAAATCCATGCATATATCGAATTAGTAATTAATGTGTAAAGCTTTTCATTAAATTTTTTATCAAGAATTGTAGCGTACTTCTACAGTTTAACACTATTTTTGTACAGTTTAATGTATTCATTATTTTTCTATCAAACAGTGTAGTTAAAATTTAATGGTTATTTAAAAAACCAAAATTGCCGAAATTAACCTTCAATTTCTTAAACGACGGGTCGTATTACATAAAAAACCGGTGATAGCTTATTATAAAAATGATGTCGTTCATTGAACAAAAATCAGAAAAATTAAAAAAAAAAACATTATCAGAGCCTGGTTTCGATCCAGGGACCTGTGGGTTATGGGCCCACCACGCTTCCGCTGCGCCACTCTGATCCGTTGACTAATTTGTTGTAAATATTATATTTAATCCTTAAACATTATTGTAATTAATAAATTCTGACAAATATTTGTTAAAAACAAGTTAATGAAGGTAACGTTCCGACAAATTACTATTTTTACAATTTCTGCCATTTGGGTTTAGTTTTTTTATGACTGAAACCTAACAAAAGTTAACTAATCTCAAGATTTAAAAAATCATAAAATTCATACATAAAAATAGTTTTTTTTTTGTTAAATATATTTATCATGCTTTTAATTTAAGAAAAAAATTGTGTTACTGTAAATGCAAAAGGTACATAGTGTTGAATTTTTTAAGAGGTCATATTCTCTTATTAGTTGCATAATTGCATCTGCATTTTTTTTAAATTGATGTGTTAAATATTTAATAAATAAATAAATGATAATGTATAAAAACAACTAGAGTTTAGAGTAGTTTTTTATAATTATATAAATTTCATTAACAAAAATATAAGAGATATGTTAATTCATCATAATATAAAAATAAATTAAGTTGATGCTTGCTCCCAAGACACATTGTTCCTTTACAATATATAACTTCCCAATTGTTACATGAAATAATGAAGCTACCGGGATCTTTCATCATTAAGCAACTTCCTCTTTTTTGTCAACAAATCTTTTATCAACTTAGAATAAATAGGAAATTATTCTAATGCCTAGTTATGGGAATTGGATCCATGTATGATTGGATAAATCTAATAGTAAAAAAAATAACAAAGAGAAAAATAATTAAATTATATATATTTAATCAATTAATTAAATTAATTTTTATATTTAAGAAAAATGAGAATAATCAAAATAATAATTATTTATTTTAAAAATTATATGATAAATGTATGTAAGTAAAAAATAATTAAATTTAATATTTATAATATTATCAAATTAATAAATTATTATTATTATAAATCAATTACAATTTACCATATTTTATTGATTAAATTTTTTTTCTGAAAATGTGTGCTAAGATAGATGTTAAAAATTATAATTTATATATGAAAAAACTATTTTTCATTAATTTAATTAGTTAATATAATTTTTTTCTATTTTTTAAATAAAAATAAAAATAGTTATAATATTATAAAAACTATATACGAAATACATATTTGTGGTTAAAGAATAAAATTAATATCTTAATTTTATATTATCAACATAAAAATAAAACAAAAACTTATAATATATCAATTACTGAAAAAAATGAATTATTTTTCATACTTTAAAACTTTAACACTCTTTTATTAAAAATGAGTTATTAAAGAAATAATTTAAGCATACAACTCATACAAGTTTTTTTATAATATTAAAGATAAATTTTAATTTTAATTTATCGGGAAGAAAGCCATTATTTTGATCTTCTTAAATAACTTTAAAATATTCTTCAGTGTCATTTGATTATTGTAGAATTAATATCACAAAAATTAAAGAAAATTAACGTTCTCATGTATAATTATTTTTGTATCTTAAATATTTGATTAATAAATGAAAATAAAAGAAAATTAAAATAGATACATCTTTCTCTCTCTTCTTTAAGTAATATTTGTTTCTCAGTGCTGTTTTTTAACTATTGAATTAATCTAACCGTAGATAATTGCTCATGAAAGAAAACATGAAAAAAAAATTGAAAAAATTGGAGAGATCCGTTATGGAATGATGTCTCGTAGTCTGGTGAAATATTTTCATCTCAATTATGGATAATTAAACTTAGCATAAGGTGAAAGTTTCTTGCTTCTTATTCTCTTCTTTTAGAATTTGAATTTTTTATATTTTTTAAAATTGAGTTTTCATCTATATTTTTCTCATTTTTTCTATTTCTTATGCAAGCTTCACTTCACTCTCGTTTCTACTATCTTTATTTTTATTTTTATTATATTTTTCAACTTCTTCTGCAATCTTCACTTCTCTCTCGTTTCTACTATCTTTGTTTTTATCTTGATTATATTTTTATCTTGATTATCTTTCTGAATGTTTCCCATATAGATTTATTCTTTATCTTCTCTTTCATGATCAAATTTTCCATTAGCATGTACAATACCCACACAAATCACATATTAAGGCTAAAGTTTTTCAGAACATTTGATTGTGCAAGGGTTAAGCTTAATGAGAGGCTCAAATTAAGAGTTCATTAGCTTATGAATTTATAACAAGAAATTTTGAATATCAAGTTCGGTCATCGTTTTCCTCCTAGCACCCGTATTATTGAGTGCATGATACTTGTTATGTTCCATTTTTTCACGAGGTCTTTCACTTGAACTTCTGACTTGGTATTCATGGTACCTCCAACTGAGGCATCAAAGAGCATTCAAATTTGAGCTATTGAACTTTGTGTAAAAGTTTGTACTTAATCCATGTCGTTTAAACCTTGTAATGGACACTTCTTCAAAATTATATTGAACCTCTCTCATGAGTCATATCCACCAATAACATCCAGATTATGACCAGGTAACTGATCTGAATCAACATTTGACAAACTGATATCTTTCTTGGATGTAGCCTTCTCTACCTTATCAATGTATTTAATAGTTTGGTCTTCCATGAACACCATATCACAGCTTTAAATAAGCTTTTTCCCTATAGGATTATACAACATGTAACCAAACTCATCTTGCCCATAGCTGATGAAGATACATTGTTCTGATTTTGCATCCAACATGGATATTTCATCCTTTAGGATATGCACAAAAGCCTTACAACCAAAGACTCTAAAATGAGCATACTTGACATTCTTTCCAAAATAAATTTTGTTTGAAACTTCACTTTTCAAAGCAACAATATGAGTGATATTAAGAACATGCACTACCATGTAAAGTGTCTCACCCAAATGATAATTAGGCAACTTAACTTCAGAGAGCATACACCTTACTCTCTCAATTAGTGTTTTATTCATCCTCGACCATTCAATTGAGGATTTTTATGAGGAGTATTTTCATGTGAAATACCATGCTGCTTGCAATAGGAATCAAATGGTCCATAATACTCTCCACCATTGTCTGAACGAACACATTTCAGCTTCTCACATGTCTACCTCTCAACCAAAGCATGGAATTCTTTAAACTTTTCCAACACTTGATCGTTTATAGTAAAGACATAAACCCATAGTTTCCTGGAGCAATCATCAATAAAGGTAACAAAATAAAGTGCACCACTAAAGGATTTTACCTTTAATGGACCACAAACATCATGTACCAATTGAAGCAACTTTGACTTCCTTGAGGTAGGGTGTCTCTTGAAAGATACTCTAGTTTATTTACCAGTCATGCAATGAGAGTATTTCTCCAAATATTCATTCTTTAATCCAGGAAGAACATTCTTTTTGGCCAAAATATTCAGCCCTTTTTCACTAATATGACTAAGTCTTTGGTGCCACAAAGATGCTTCCATGCCGATAACATCCACATTGTCCCTAGCAACCAAAGCTTTTGTCTGATACAATTTAGAAAGATTTCCCCTCTGGCCATAACCAAGTTACCTTTGTTGATTTTCCATTTTCCAGAACCAATGGTTATCATAACCACAATCATCAAGAATATGCACAAAGATCAAATTAAAGCAGACATCTAGAGCATGTTTGACACCTGTAAGCAACAATTGCATTCTCATGTTGGTTTGTAAGCAAACATCACCAACACCAATTACCTTAGATACACCATCATTACCCATCTTCAACACTTCAAAATCACCAAAAGTATAAGATGTGAAGAAATCCTTCCTTAGTGTAACATGTAATGTAACACCACTATCAACTATCCACATGATCTCGTCTGTTACAAGATTAACAGACTCATGATCACATAGTGTAAGACCCTAATTTTGTTCCTAAGATCCCTCATGGCATCATAACAGTGCACTTGCATTGCCTCAAGGATCATTGGCATCTTGGTTCCCTTTGCCTTTGGGTGGGACCTCTTGTGAGTGGTTTGAGATCACCAAGCATGTTTGAATTGTATATCATTGCTTTTCTTATTTTGTTTGCTAACCAAAAGCACAAAAATATGCCACTAACATCTTTTGTTTGTAGCTTAAGCAATCACCAGGTCAAGAGCTCCAAGGAGATCCTTTGTGCAATGATAAGGTCAAGAGGAGATGATAACAAGCATGGTAATGGTTCCCAAAGCTCTCATCCATCAAATATGCCTCCCTAGCATCTCAATCCCATATTTTTGATCAAAACAAGTCAAAGGGTTTGAGGTTTGTTCCCCAAAGAAACCCTAATTCATCTGTGCACCACAATGCCTTGCTCTTGAAGCAACCTCAGCCCATGATCAAATACAATCAAGGGAAGTTCTTTAATTCATAATTTCATGCATATTTGAACTTATTTGAGTGTCCTCAATCATCAATTCATCAAGATATGAGTCATGGCCTTGAGAAGTTGATCAGTCAATTCATCTGACTATTTTGAAATGCACTGAGACCTAACTTTTTATGTTTTGGTCAAATGGAGATGGTTCCAAAATAAAATATGTTCTTAAGGACAATATGAACAACTTTAATGTTCATAAAAAATTTATTTAAATCTTGGAAGGGCATCTCCCATTCCAATATATTATAGGTCATTTTGACTGAAACCCTAAGTTTGGGTCAACTTCCCAAGGACATAACTCATTCATTTTTTATGATTTTGAGGTGGGATCAAATTCATTGGAAATTTTAAGATGTCTAATTCAAATGTTATGTTGAACAAAATTTCAAAATCTCAAAGTAAATACATGTGATAATGCAAGACATTATAGGTCTTTTTGGGCCAAATGCATTAAAAGGCAAAAAAAAGTCCAACTTCAAGTGCCCATAACTCTTTCATCAAAAATCCAAATGATGCAAACTTTAAGTCCATTTTGGTTGTATTGAAAAGATATACAACTTTTATGTTGTATATTGTTTCATTTGAGGCTTGCATCATCAAAACAGAAGGGCTTGAACATTGGCCAAATTTGGAAACCTTGCCTTGACATGTTTTGCACATTACACTTTAAACTCAAAATTCACTAATTTCCACGTTTCAAATGGATTTTTTCCCAACATAACAATTGTTCCTTACATCAAGACCTTTCCAACCATTTCCCACATGCTTATGTTTGGATTTTCTAATTGGCATTTTCGAAGAGGTGAATGTTTAGGTTCAATTATGGAATTCACATCATAACTTCATGCACAAGCCAATGCAGCTCTAATCACACGTCCAAACCATTGGCATTTGAGTTCAGCTTGCATTTTCATCCATTTTTGGGCTTTGCACGCGCCTGTACAGGCCCATGCATGAAGAGTCCAAGTTCTATGCACACGAATTTTCTCCTTGCTTGCATCAGCCTTGGCTATAAATAGCATGCTTCATTCTCTTCAAAAATCAACCTAAAGGCGCCTGAAACCCTGCTGAAGTGATTCCCCAACCTCACCAAAGAAGCTATTTCCATTTCTCTTCAAATTTTACAGATCCAAAATTCAACTACATCTGGTTGAATCCTTGGATCTAAAGCTTCTAAACCTTCATCCTTCAGCTCATTGATCTTCTGTTTTGGCAAAGAAAGCAAGGAATCGAGCTCAAGTTTCCAGAAATCAAGGTTGTTATGCAACTGGTTTTTTCTTCGAAACTCATTATATATTGACCTATTTGCTTGGATCTTGTGTTGGCTGAAGTCCTCTCAATAGAGGCATCATGATTGTGCATTTAATTTTTGAAATCCATTAAGTTCATGATGAACACCACAGAACTTCCATCTTTGATTTCTCTCAATATAGAGATCTAGAGTGGAATTGAGTGGCACAAGGATGATGTACATCATCCCAGCTTTCCAAAGATGTATGGATCATTCATTTTGGTTTCCATTTTAAGTTCTGCAAATTTTGGATGTGGCCAGAGGTTGGCCGGAAAAGACGGTGGCGCTGGCAACCGTCTGGTTCCCAGATTCAATCTGATTCGTCCATGTGAGTTTCCAGATTCAATCACACCCGTCCATTGTTATGACTTATTTAAAGGCTTGGTGTGTTTCAATTGACCAAGGTTCACCATGAGCGCACGCTTCAGGACCATCAGATTGGCCACGTCAATTAATAAACGTGATCCAACGCTTCCTGATTTTCCACATTTTTTAATTTCTGATTTTATTTTCTTTAATTCCCTTTTATTTCAAAAATTCACAACTCTTTCATTTTTAATCCAAAAAATATGGGACCAATTGTATTAGTCTCCAAATAATTTCTAGTTTCTAATTCTGATTTTTAATATTTTTTATTTTATCATTTTATATTTTTTGTGAATTTTCTCTTTTCTGGTTATTTTTAATTCATTTTAAATAGTTTTTGATATTCAAAAAATACAAAAATATTTTCCTAACCTATTTGAATAATGATGGATCTATGAAAAATATTCTCATCAATTTTTTAATTGATTTGAGATTTATTTGAGATTTTAGTTCAATTAGGTTATTTTTATTCATTTTTAATTGATTAAAAATAGTTTCTGACTTTTAAAAATGCTGAAATTTTTTGTCAAACTTTGTTTGACCTTGTTGAACTTGGGATAAATTACTTGGACCTTTAAAGGTTGATTTGAAGTGATTTTGAAGTTTGACCTTTCTTTCATTTTTAATTCAAGTTTATTTTAATATTAAAAATGCCAAAAATATTAAGCTTATTGTTTGATCTCCAATCTTCATCTCACTTTTGACTTCTCATTGTTTGACTTTGACTTTCAATGTCATTTGGTCAATACATATGGATTGGTACATGTTATTTCATCTTATGCATTTTTTATCTTTCCATTTTCATTATCCTTTCTTCATCTCCTTCTTACTTCTTCTTCTTTATTCCTTTTTGATCAATGAGTTAAAGGTTGATAAGTTAGCATTGATTAGGGAGACTTGATCTTCCTTGATTCAAATCTAATTCATCTTGATCAAATGATCAGGTGAATGGCTTTGCATTAAGGATAGGTTGTTTTCTAAATCATGCAAAAGGCTTAAACCAATACAAGATCAATTCTCTTTTTTTCTTTTTTGGCATGGCAAGTTGTTGGAACTTGGTTCACTAATCAAGACTTCTAACTTATGTTGTTGCCTACATTATTATTGACCGGCCTCAGATAGTTGTGACTTCTACATAAGTCCAATTACGATTGCTTAACATAGCGCTAAATTTTCCTTATGGCACACTAATTACTAACACTAACTATTGACAATTAACATTTACTTTTTTCTCTTTACTTTTATGCAATTTACTATTCTTGCACATATTATCCATTTGCTTTTCTCTTTGCTCACTTGAGACCATGTTTATGTTAATGCCATTTGCCTTTTGCTCACTTGAGCACATAATTGTGTATATATTATTGTGCTTGTGCTTTGTTTTGATTGTTGTGAACCAAATGCAAAGAAATGGACTTAGATTCTAGGACTTTCCCTATGCAAAGAATGGATAAATGGACTTAGTATCTAGGACATTCCCTATGCAAAAGTGGAGTAAATGGACCTTAATGATGAAGATGGATTAGAAGGACCAAATCTCTAAAGTCACTCTTGTCCATTCTTGATTTGTTTCATAAAACTCTTTGATGTGTGTGTTCTTGTGCTAGGGATTCCCACTTGAGCTTAATTGAAGGACCATTGCCATGTTCATCCAAAGTGAAAGATACAAGATACGTTGAGGATCTCTTAATAGGCTTGTTTGATGATTGCTTATGCTTTGTGTTTGCTTATTCCAAAGGATGGGAGCTACTTGGATCATCCATATGATCTCAAGAGAGGGACTCCATTATGGTTTTGTTTCTTTATCCCTCACCTTTTTGCTTTACTTAGGACTTAGCCATTCTTCTTCTTCCCCCCACTTTAACCCAAGCCAAAACCTTTTGTGCAAATATTTAACCATTGTTTTCAAACATTAGAAACCTAAGCCTTATGCTTTTGATTTTCAAACTTTCTTTTCATAACACTTACTTTGAATTTAAATCTTTAAGTCAACCTTGACCATTTTGTATATACTTCTAATTGGTAAATATAACCCATTCAAATGTCTTTTTGTGGTTCCAATGGCCACTTTCTTAAATCAAATTTTTCATGACCTTTAGCTATTAGGTTTGAGTTATCCTTGTGGTAGATGTAATACTCACCTATATCCTTAGTGATGGACAATGAGTCTTCCATGCTTATTATAGGGTTAACCCCTCACTAGCATGTTGAAGCTATCCTCACATGGTGGATTTGTGGTTTGGTTGAGTTTTCTCCCCTTGATAACAAAAGACCTTAAGGATTTTGGACCAATCAATTCACCAACTTATTTTGAGATTTTTATCCCGAACTACGAGGTTTTGATCCTAATCTTTTTTAAGATGGTACGTAGGCAATGGGTTTATCCATCCAAACACAAAATGTAAATAAACTTGTATATTCTCCTCTCATCTCTTCAATCATGTTTGCACAAACAAAATTTCCACAAAACAACAACCTTTACAGCAAGTGTGAAAAGGGCTCCCTAGGAGTACCTAGGATGTTTTGGGTGCCTAACACCTTCCCATTACATAACCAACCCCCTTACCCAGATCTCTGTTCCTTTTTATTAGTTTTTGTTAAAACTTTTAGGTTTTTGTTCGCTTTCTAACCATTCCTTTGGATAAATAGAAGTGCGGTGGCGACTCGACTCGTATGATTTACCTTGGATTTAGTCAATATCTCTAATGGTAACGAATACCCCGCTACAGAAAAGTGGCGACTCTGCTGGGGAAGAATCATCCTAGTGGGTTTTGCCTACTTTTCATATTTATTGTATTGTATTGTTTTGTGACATATTTTTGTGCTTTTTGGGATTACTGTATTGTATGTAATGATTGATTTGCTTGATATTAATTCCTTGTGTGCTTGGTGATCTTTGTGAGATGAGTTCTATACCCGGACTCGAGCGCACTTAGGATAGGAGAATGGCGTAGTCTTGTTGACTTGTGTGGAGTTATTCCTTAGCAAGTTGACTTGCAAGTCCATTCACTTGGTGGAGGTCATGTTGGGATCAATAATGTCACACAAGTAAGTTGTGGTTAGACATTACTCTTTCCAATATAGACCTTAGAAGCCAAGGACCTTAGTTTACCAAGCCCATCTTGGCCTATTCTTAGGATGTAGTGTGAAAGTCGTTCAAGTGTAAGGCTTGATACGATTGTTACGCGATACTACACTCATAAGAGTCTCTCTTGAGAATATTTTTGGAATACGAGTAGTCGTTTCTCCGATAATATCCGAAAGATGGGATGATGACTATGGGAACCTCTTGTAGAACATGTTTGGTAGGTTTAAACCCTAGTACACTCCCTTTGGGTGGTTCTTAACCGAGACTTCATGCTCGTGACTTGCAACAAACCCTTGATTCATGGTTGATCCGTTCATGTATCCTTAATATCAATGGAACTTGGGTGTTGATAAGGTGTAAACCATGATCCACCAAAATGGATGATTGATATTAAGGATAACATGGTCCATCCCATGACCTTTGTTTGGTGTGCTTTGCTTGATCCTTGAGTGTGATTGTTGCATTCATGCATTCATGCACTCATTTGCATCCATATCATCAATAATGAAGAAAATTTGCAAGGAACTTAAGGGGTTTATTTGCAAAATTTTCAGACATGGAAAGACAAAGAAGGAATACAAAGAAGTACAGTTTCAGACAACCAGATTTGAAAGAGTTAAGGAATCTGACATCCTATGTACTAGATCCTTTGGGTTTCAAGGCTCGTTTTGGGAAGCTTCTTCCTCTTCTGACTACTCAGATGGACGAAGGGTTGATAAGTGTATTGGTGCAGTTTTATGATCCCTTGTACCGCTGTTTCACGTTTCCGGATTTCCAACTTTTACCTACCCTTGAAGAGTATGCCTACCTTGTGGGTATACCTATTCTAGACCAATTGTCGTTCAGTGGCTTGGAGAGTATTCCTACTTCTCAAGAGATAGCTGACATGTTGCACATAGATGAATCTCTGGTTGGTGCTCATATGACTACCAAAGGTGGAATTCAAGGTCTCCCTTCTGAGTTCCTCGTCGCTCAAGCTATTGTATATGGGAAAGCCATGAGTGAGGATGCCTTTGAAGCCATATCCGTACTTCTCATCTATGGGTTGGTGTTGTTCCCCAACATCGACAAGTTTGTGGATGTGAACGCTATTAGGATTTTCTCTACTCTTAATCCCGTTCCGACTCTGTTGGGTGATACCTATTTCTCTTTGCATATGAGGAATGCAAAGGGTGGTGGTGCCATTGTGTGTTGTCTGCCTCTGTTATATAAGTGGTTTATTTCTCACTTACCGCAGACGGTCGCCTTGAAGGAGAACAAAGGATGTCTACGGTGGTCCACGAGACTTATGTCTCTCACTAATGATGATATCTTTTGGTATAATCGTGTGTATGATGGTGTGCAGATTATCGACTCTTGTGGTGAATTCTCTAATGTACCTCTTCTTGGTACGCGTGGTGGGATTAACTACAACCCTGTTTTAGCACGTCGTCAGCTTAGGTTCCTCCTAAAGGATAAACCTAATAACATTCTGTTAGAGGGTGTGTTCTTTCAGGAGGGTAAAGATCCCCAAGGCTTGAAGGGCAGAATGGTTCGCGCTTGGCGCAAGATTCATAGGAAAGGAAGGAAGGAGTTGGGTCTTAAGAATTGTGTTGCTATGGAGCCTTACACTGCTTGGGTATGGAAGAGAGCGTCTGAGTATCTCATGCCTTACGAGTATCCAAGACCTACACCTTTGGTTATGGTTGGGCCTTCAACCCTCCCTAACCAAGGAATAGAGGAGTTGAGAGACGAAGACCGAGCACGTGCCTGGATCCGTGAACAGGAGGAGTTGCTTCAGCAAATCAAGGAGAAGGATGCTTTGATAGAGTTCCTCGAACATCAGATTATTGATGATCCTGATGATGCATGGACTTCTCTACTTCCTCAGTCTTCCAAGTTTTGGAAGAGGAAGTACGACCGACTCGCCAAGGAGAAGGCAGATATGGAGGCAACCTACGAGAGAGAGGTGAAGAGGGTTCATGCATCCTATCTCCCAGAGCATTGGATGATTGCTTATAGGGATCCATCAGATGTCCATTTCCTTTCTCTCTTGTATTATGTTTGGTTACCTAAATTGTACTTCTTTGGTGTAAAAAAAATGTTTCCCGATATTATTTGATGAGATATTTCCATATGTGATAAATGTTTAATATTTCCAAAATTTGCGAATAAAACCCTAGAGTTCCTTTGAAATAAAAAACAAATCATATGCACGAGCATTGCATGCATCATGTGCATAAGCAGGTTTTGTTCCCGACTTCTTGTCTTGAGGTCTAACTCTGTGTTCTTCATTTATTTTGAAGACAAGCTGACTCACCGGTACTACACCAGAGCCAACATT
This sequence comes from Lathyrus oleraceus, assembly GCF_024323335.1. NCBI lineage: Eukaryota > Viridiplantae > Streptophyta > Magnoliopsida > Fabales > Fabaceae > Lathyrus > Lathyrus oleraceus. Next base: position 514,033,089 of record NC_066583.1, read on the forward strand.
TCAAGACTGATGGATCATTTGGAACAAGAGAACCGCGAGCTGAAAGAGGAAGTGGCCAGATTAAGTGCTTTGATGGAGTCATTCATGGCTGCCCATAGCCAGTCTTCTCAGACACCTTCAACTCCTCCTCAGAGGACAGTCATCTCTGAGATTGTCTCCTCGATTGTGCCTGCAACCAGTGCACATTTTGCTCCAATGGCCATGCCAGCCGGATTCCCGTGGGGGATGCCTCCCAATTCATGCCCGAGGGTCCTGCTCCCACCTTTGCTTCTATGTCGGCATCTAGCCCGGTCCTTGTTGTTCCTCCTCCGATCGTGCATACTTTGCCCAGAGTAGACGATACCATCTATCATTCTGAGCATCTGAGGGCCCAGATGTCTATGAGAAGATGGACGCTATGAATGATCAGTTTCTTGAGCTTCGATAGGAATTGAAAACTCTCAGAGGAAAGGATCTTTTCGGCAAGTCTGCTGCCGAACTCTGCTTGGTTCCTAATGTGAAGATCCCTGTGAAATTCAAGGTCCCTGACTTTGAAAAATACAAGGGAAATATTTGTCCTCTCAGCCACCTGGTCATGTATGCCAGGAAGATGTCAACTCAGACCGACAATGACCAATTGCTCATCCACTACTTTCAGGACAACCTGTCCGGTGTCGCTCTACGTTAGTACATGGGTTTAGACAGTGCGAACATCCGATCCTTCAACGATCTTAGCGAGGCCTTCGTCAAGCAGTACAAGTACAATGTGGATATGGCTCCCGATAGGGATCAATTGAGAGACATGTCCCAAAAGGACAAGGAAACGTTCAAAGAATACGCCCAAAGGTGGCGAGAGTTAGCAGCACAGATCGTGCCTCCGCTAGAAGAGAAAGAGATGACTAAGATCTTTTTGAAGACCTTAAGTTCTTTTTATTATGAGCGGATGATCTCTAGCGCTCCTTCTGACTTCACCGAAATGGTGAATATGGGAATGCGTCTAGAAGAAGGGGTTAGAGAAGAACGTCTGACCAGAGAAGAAGGCTCTTCTGCCAAACGTTATAGGGCGTTTGCAAAGAAGAAAGATGGAGAGGCACATGCTGTGACCTCCCATATGAAACCAAGAAGACCCTCTGTAAGGAGGAAGACCGTGCGTCCCGCCGGTAACCAGCACCAGGTGGCTCATATAGCACCTGTCTTCAGAGATAATCAACAGTACCAGCAACATAACACCAATCAGCAACTGCATCCGCAATATCAACAACAACAGCACCGTCCGCAACAGCAGGCCTACCAGCCTCAAAACAGTAATCAAACCAGCACGAGTTACGAGAGAAAAAGGGTCACCTTCGATCCTATTCCAATGACATATGCAGAATTATACCCCTCTTTGATAGAGAGGAAGTTGGTTACTCCGTGAGACCCACCGGCTATACCTGCTAACCCCCAGTGGTGGTATAAGCCCGAATTACACTGTGTTTACCATTCTGGTGCTCCCGGGCACAACGTGGAGAATTGTTACCCTTTGAAGACCAAGGTTCAAGACCTTGTGAGGTGTGGCATTCTGTGTTTCGAGGACGTAGGTCCTAACGTGAAGAAGAACCCATTGCCCGAGCATGGGAAATCTGTCAACATGGTCCAGGGCTGCCCTGGCAAGTACAAAGTCAAATATGTCAGTCATATTCGACAATCGCTGGTCGAGATGCATCGTTTGCTATGTGATTATAGTCATTATGAGCATGACCACGATAAATGTCGAGTTTGTTCTGTCAATCAACGAGGTTGTTGCCAGGTACGCAAAGATGTTCAAGAAATGTTGGATGAATGAGTTATTGAGATCCTTCAAAACAGAAATGTTGACGAAGATGCTGATGAGGTCAACGTAATTTCTCAAGTGTTTCGAATCTCCGAACCTGTTATCATCAAGTATGATGGTAGCAAACAGAAGGTTTCTCCCGCATTAACCATCAAGCCAGCCAGACCAGTACCGTACTCTTCTGAAAAAACGGTTCCCTATCGCTACAATGCTGTCGCGGTGGAAAATGGGAAAGAGGTGTCCTTGCCATCTTCCTCTGTTGTTAACATTGCGGATGTTAGTGGTCTGACCCGTAGCGGTCATGTATTTTCAGCACCGCCAAAGCCCCAAACTAATGTTGATTCTATTGAACGCCCGATTGGGAATGTTGTGAGCACTCCGATATGGCACCTGTTGTTAAGACCTCCTCTACATTGGGAACTCCTGCTTCTGTTGGCCCAAGCGGCAATATGAAAGAAGACTGTGATGAGATGCTAAGGCTCATCAAGAGAAGCGAGTACAATGTTGTAGACCAACTTCTACAAACGCCATCCAAGATATCTGTGTTATCATTGCTTTTGAATTCAGAACCACACCGAGAGGCTCTGCAGAAGGTGTTGGATGTGGCATATGTAGATCATGATGTCACAATAGAACAATTCGATAGCATTGTTGCAAACATTACTGCTTGTAACAACTTGAGTTTTTGTGACTCTGATCACCCCGAGGAGGGAAGAGACCACAACTTGGCTTTACATATATCCATGGGTTGCAAAGACGACGCCATTTCCAATGTGCTGGTGGACACTGGGTCATCATTGAACATATTGCCAAAATCCACTCTCTCGAAACTGTCATATCAAGGGCCTCCCATGAGGCAGAGTGGAGTAGTTGTGAAGGCTTTCGATGGGTCTCGCAAAACTGTGATTGGGGAAGTCGATCTCCCAGTCAAAATCGGACCGAGTGATTTTCAGATTACCTTCCAGGTTATGGATATTCACCCATCGTATAGCTATCTCTTAGGCAGACCGTGGATTCACGAGGCAGGCGTCGTGACATCCACCCTACACCAGAAACTGAAATTTGTGAAGAATAAGAAACTGGTGGTGGTAGGGGGAGAAAAGGCTCTCCTGGTTAGCCACTTGTCTTCCTTCTCATACATAGATGCTGAAGATGAAGTTGGAACCCCTTTCCAAGCTTTATCTATTGCTGAGCCTAATGAGAAGAGAACTCTTTCATTTGCTTCCTATAAAGATGCAAAGTTGGGCATTGAGTGTGGTGCAACTGCTGGTTTAGGGAAAATGATTGAGCTAGAAGACAACAAATTCCTGACTGGCATAGGTTATTCGTCTGGGGTTTTCAACACGCAAGGGTTGTTCAAGAGTGGAGGGTTCATCCACACCAGTCAAGGCGAGGAAGCTGCTGCCATTCTGGAAGAGGACGAAGAGGATTCTGGCAACTTCGTCATCCTTGGGGGAATCTGCAATAATTGGGCCGCTGTGGATATTCCAACAGTTATCTATAAGTCGAAGTAATGTTCATTGTGTTTAAAAAACCCTCCTCCCATGCCAAAAGGAGGAGTGATGACATTGTTGGCGCATAAATACAATGATATTTTCATTCAATAAATTCTTGTTAAATGTTTGTTTTTCCAACTATTTTCCCTTTTTGCTTTTTTTTTGCATGAAATTGGTGATCACATAAAACCTAAAAATAGAATAAAATCAATCTTTTCATCTGCATAATGATTTGCCTTGTTTGAATTCTAAAGCTTTTCATATCCAAAATCATTATGCAGGTTGATCAAACCCATTGAACATAATGACCCAACACGATCTCCCAACTTTGAATTCCCTGTATTTGAGGCGAAAGAAGATGATGTTGAAGAGATTCCTGACGAGATTACCCGTCTACTTGAGCATGAAGAGAAGATCATTCAGCCGCATCTTGAGAATCTGGAAACAGTCAACTTGGGGTTTGAAGATTGTATGCGAGAAGTGAAGATTGGGGCACTCCTTGAAGAGTCTGTTAAGAAGGGGTTGATTGAATTGCTACGAGAATATGTCGACATCTTTGCATGGTCATATGAAGACATGTCAGGTCTAGATACATATATTGTGCAACATTTTCTACCTTTGAAACCTGAGTGCGTGCCTGTGAAGCAGAAGCTCAAAAGAACTCATCCTGATATGGTAGTGAAGATCAAAGAGGAGGTTCAAAAGCAAATTGATGCGGGGTTTCTGGTGACTTCTACATATCCTCAATGGGTGGCCAATATTGTGCCCGTGCCTAAGAAAGACGGAAAAGTCCGAATGTGTGTGGACTATAGCGACTTGAATAAAGCTAGTCCAAAAGATGATTTTCCTCTACCACACATTGATATGTTGGTAGATAATACAACTAAATTCAATGTCTTCTCATTTATGGATGGATTTTCCGGATATAATCAGATCAAGATGGCACCCGAGGATATGGAGAAGACAACATTCATCACACCTTGGGGAACATTCTGTTATCGAGTGATGCCCTTCAGTTTGAAGAACACCGGAGCCACGTATCAACGAGCTATGACCACCTTGTTTCATGATATGATGCACAAGGAGATCGAGGTATATGTTGATGATATAATCGCCAAGTCAAGAACGGAAGTTGAACATGTAGAGCACTTGTTGAAGCTTTTTCAACGTTTGAGGAAGTACAAGCTTCGTCTGAATCCCAACAAGTGTACATTTAGAGTCCGTTCCGGCAAGTTATTGGGCTTTATCGTCAGTGAAAGAGGTATTGAGGTTGATCCTGCAAAGGTCAAAGCAATACAAGAGATGCCTGCGCCTAAAACTGAGAATCAAGTCCGAGGTTTTCTTGGCCGCTTGAATTACATTTCCAGATTCATATCCCACATGACTGCCACATGTGCGCCGATATTCAAGCTCCTCCAGAAAGATCAGTCCCATGATTGGACCAAGGATTGCTAGAAAGCTTTTGATATCATTAAAGAGTATTTGTCTGAACCTCCGATTCTGTCTCCGTCCGTGGAAGGAAGATCATTGATTATGTATCTGACTGTTCTTGAAGATTCAATGGGTTGTGTCCTTGGTCAGCAAGACGAATCAAGGAAGAAAGAATATGCTATTTACTACCTGAGCAAGAAGTTCACTGATTGTGAGTCTCGATACTCGATGCTTGAGAAGACATGTTGTGCTTTGGCTTGGGCTGCTAAGCGCTTACGCCAGTATATGATAAATCATACGACTTGGTTGATATCCAGAATGGATCCAATCAAGTACATCTTCGAGAAGCCTGCTTTAACAGGGAGGATCGCCCGGTGGCAGATGTTGTTATCTGAGTATGATATTGAGTATCGAGCTCAGAAGGCTATTAAAGGTAGTATCTTGGCTGACCACTTGGTACATCAGCCGATCGAGGATTATCAGTCAGTTCAGTATGATTTTCCAGATGAGGAGATTCTGTATTTGAAAATGAAAGATTGCGATGAGCCTACACTCGGTGAAGGGCCAGAGTCTGGTTCCAGATGGAGTATGGTGTTTGATGGTGTTGTAAATCAGTATGGAAATGGTATTGGGGCAGTGATTATTAATCCTCAGGGCACACATATTCCTTTTACAGCAAGGCTAACTTTCAAATGCACGAATAATACGGCTGAGTATGAGGCCTGTATTATGGGATTGGAGGAATGCATTGATCTAAGGATCAAGCATCTTGATGTATATCGTGATTCGACCCTCGTTGTTAATCTGATTAAGGGTGAATGGGAAACGAATCAGCCTGGTCTCATTCCATATAGGGATTATGCTAGGAGGATTTCGACGTTCTTTACTGAGGTTGACTTCCATCATATTCCTCGAGATGAGAATCGGATGGCAGACGCTCTTGCTACACTTGCTTCAATGATTGTGGTTAAACTTTGGAATGAAGTTCCCAATATCACCGTGATGCGCTTGGACAGACCAACTCATGTATTCGCAGTAGAAGAGGTGAAAGATGATAAACCGTGGTATCATGACATCAAGTGCTTCCTTCACAACCAGGTTTACCCGCCTGGGGCATCTGTGAAAGACAGGAAGACTTTGAGGAGATTATCAGGAAGTTTCTACCTCAATGGCAATGTGCTTTATAAGAGAAATTTTGACATGGTACTGCTCAGATGCGTGGATAGACACGAAGCAGACCTGTTGATGACTGAGGTCCACGAGGGTTCATTTAGTACTCATTCCAATGGACATGCCATGGCTAGAAAGATGTTGAGAGCAGGCTACTATTGGCTGACAATGGAGTCTGACTGCTGCAAATATGTGAAGAAATGCCATCAGTGTCAAATTTATGCGGATAAAATTCATATTCCTCCGACACTTCTGAATGTGATTTCATCACCATGGCCTTTCTCCATGTGAGGAATTGACATGATAGAGCCAAAAGCGTCTAATGGACACGAGTTTATTCTCGTAGTAATTGATTACTTCACCAAGTGGGTTGAAGCGGCGTATGCAAATGTGACCAGGCAGGTGGTCGTGAAGTTTGTCAAGAATCAACTCATATGTCGTTATGGTGTGCCAGATAAGATCATTACTGATAATGGATCTAACTTGAATAACAAGATGATGAAAGAGCTGTGTAGTGAGTTCAAGATTGCACACCATAATTCTTCCCCTTACAGACCCAAGATGAATGGGGTTGTTGAAGCTGCTAATAAGAATATCAAGAAAATTATCCAGAAAATGGTTGTCACGTATAAGGATTGGCATGAGATGTTGCCATTTGCTTTACATGGATATCGCACATCTGTCCGCACTTCAACAGGGGCAACCCCTTTCTCTCTTGTTTATGGCATGGAGGTTGTACTCCCAGTAGAGGTGGAGATCCCATTAATGAGAGTCTTGATGGAGGCCAAGTTGACTGATGATGAATGGGTTCAAAGTCGTTATGACCAGCTCAACTTGATAGAAGAGAAGAGATTGACCGCCATGTGCCATGGTCAATTGTATCAGCAAAGAATGAAGAAAGCTTTTGATAAGAATGTCAAGCCCCGTGTGTTCCGAGAAGGTGATCTTGTGCTCAAGAAAGTCTTGTCTTTCGCGCCCGATTCCAGGGGCAAGTGGACTCCAAACTATGAAGGTCCATATGTTGTTAAGAGAGCCTTTTCAAGCGGTGCTTTGATACTTACAACTATGGATGGGGAGGATTTCACTCGTCCTGTGAATTCAGATGTAGTCAAGAAATACTTCGCCTAAAAATAAAAACAAAATAGCTCGCTAAGTTGAAAACCCGAAAGGGCGACTTAGGCAAAAATGAGCGTCTCGGTGGATTGAAAACCCGAAAGGGCGATCCAGGCAAAAGTTAGAGACATGAAAAATGAATATAGGTATCCCGCTAGATTGAGTACCTCATCCTGGGGAAATCTAGGCAAAAATTAGGGATTTGGCAAGTAATTGCATCCTGACAAGGCTTTGTTCTACAACTGTCATCCGTCAGAGATTCTCGCCCATTCGTCATCAACCGAAGCTTCGAATACATCGAATTCAGAATTGGTGGAGAAATGGTCATTATGTTCAATGTAGCCCTTTTCCAATATATATCACCAATTTCAAACTTGTAAAGATCTATGGAGTTTTGCCATTTGCAGACTACCATTTCATCAAATAAATTTGAGCCTTTTATCCAATTATTTGCACTCTTATTTGTTTCTATTCGACAAATGTTTTGCATGTTTTAATTAAGAAAATATCATTGTTTTGAAGAAACGAAATTTTCATAACTTGTTTTTAAACAAAGTGAACATTCACAACGACGAAAAGGTACTTAGGAGATCCTCAATGCTCTCCCAAGGATGGTATGATCTCCAACAGGGTAAGACATTTGTTCATATTCCTGGCATGACTGTATCTTCTTCCTCCGGAGCCTTTTGTGGTTTATCCTACTGAGTGGAATGCTTGTTGAGATATTCACCACTCTCCCCTTCAGCGGAGTAGCGACCTTTCCTCCTCAGCAGATGTGATCTCCTTGGTGGGTTCGGTACTTGGTGGTTGATCCCCAGAATCCCTTTATCCCTTGGATGGATTCCCCAGTAGAATGGCTTATGTGGTAGATTTTATCTATGCAATAAACTCCTGTCCCCAGCTGGATTGACTGATGATTCATCCCCTACAGAGATTTTGTTGCTTCTTGGTTTCTCTTGCCCTTATCACATTGGATACTCTCCGTTGAATCTGGCTCTCTCTCTTGAGATGTAGTACCGGATATTTGTGTGCTTATTCCTTGGAGCCGTTTGTGTTAGAAATGTCTGTTTATCAGCATTCATTATACATAAACCACACATGTGTGCATATAATTTTCAAACATTCGGATATTCATGATTGCATTCTTTGCCATATATCTTTGTTTGTTATTCCCTGCTAGTTGGTAATACGTTCCCCAAGCAGATGTTGGCGTCTGATCCCTCAATGTAGAGTCAGCCCATTAAGCAGAAAGTATTTATCTTTCCTTTCGCATTCCCCGCTGAGTTATATCCTCGTGGACGAAGGTTATTTTCGTTTCCTCCCAACACATATATTGGGATGGGTTCCCCTGTTGAGTTATATCCTCACTAGGACGAGTCTTGGTTCAGTTTGCCTCTTTGGTTTGATCCTAAATTGACCTCTTGTGACTGTTTCATGTGTTTCCCCGTGATATAAATGAATAAATTGCTCGTTAATTAGTAATCATTCACCTTATCCTCGGCGGAGTCTGTGGTTTTCTACCTTTATACCGGTAGTTGTAAACTCTATTTTCTCCCCTTTGCAGAGTTAACCTTTTTGTTCATCCTAATCAATGACGGTTACTCTTCTGTGGTTTTCTACCCAGTATCCGGTAGATGTAATCCCCTCCTTGACGGTTATCATTATCCAATATTCGGTGTTGGTATTCCCTTCTTTTTGGATAATTGCTCTGATTAGGCAGTTTATCCCCAACAAGTCATCTTTTATACCGGTTGTCGGTAATGTTTGTTGCTCCCCTTGATTGGTCATCATTATATACCTAGTTTCGGTATCCCGATGCCTTTCTCTCTCGGTCGATCTATCCTTTATTAACCCAGTAAGCGGTTGTGGATAATCTTTCATGCGAGTATATTATCTACGTTATGACGGTAATAAATAATATATCTCATGCACTCTTTGGTCGAAGCCTTTTGTTCTTCCCCAGTTGAGTAAGATTCGTATCCCTGTTTTGGAATCGAATGTCCATCCCATAATCGAGTTTGCTTTTTCCCTCTTTTCGGATGATGAGTGTTTTGGGAATATTCCCCAATTCACGCTTTGGTTGGTCACCTATTATATGCCCAATAATCGGCATCCATGGTGTTCCTTCCTTCTACTCCCTATTATGACCTTTTATCTCCTGTGGAGTCAGATTTTCTTGAGTGGAAATATACCTTTTTAGGTATTCCTCAAATGATTTGGTTGATTGATATCTCTCACCCTTATACCGGTCTTAGATATTCATTCTTCCGGGGCATGTTGTTCTCTCACCCTTATACCGGTGTTCAGATCACACGTCTCTTTGAGCTTATTACCCAATAACCGGTAGTACCTCATCTCGTTGCTTCAGCAGGAGATTTCTGTTGGGATCTCCCTCAGTTGAGTCCTTAGTGGACATCCCTACCTGAGTCCGGATTTTTTATCCGAAGTATCCGTTACGGATAATTTTTTGCTGTATTGGCATATTCCCCAATACATGCATCCTCGAGTCAGCTTGAGTCCTTCCATTGATTTATTTCATGGATTCTCTCCGTGTTTCTCAGCAAGTCTCAAGTCGTGACCTGCTCACGCATTTTTACCCTTTTACTCCCCTAGAGTCTCTGTCTCCCTAGTGAGTGTATTACTCCTTTGGATTTTCAATTTCTCCGGATTTCTTTTTCTTTGTGGACGCATATCCCCACAGAGTTTTACTATTTTGCATGCATAACATCTGCATCATGAGGTCTCTTAGGGACCAAAACTCGTCTCTTTGTTATTATTTAAGCCCATTCTACCCCGTCGAGACGAAGACTTTAACCTTCACTTCTCCGGCTAGAATGACCTTAAATAGGGGAATCTGTAAGACCCTAATTTTGTCCCTAAGATCCCTCATGGCATCATAACAGTGCACTTACATTGCCTCAAGGATCATTGGCATCTTGGTTCCCTTTGCCTTTGGGTGGGACCTCGTGTGAGTGGTTTGAGATCACCAAGCATGTTTGAATTGTATATCATTGTTTTTCTTATTTTTTTTCTAACCAAAAGCATAAAAATATGCCACTAACATCTTTTGTTTGTAGCTTAAGCAATCACCAGGTCAAGAGCTTCAAGGAGATCCTTTGTGCAATGATAAGGTCAAGAGGAGATGATAGCAAGCATGGTAATGGTTCCCAAAGATATCATCCATCAAATATGACTTCCTAGCATCTCAATCCATTATTTTTGATCAAAACAAGTCAAAGGGTTTGAGGTTGTTCCCCAAAGAAACCCTAATTCATCTGTGCACCACAATGCCTTGCTTTTGAAGCAACCTCAACCCATGATCAAATACAATCAAGGGAAGTTATTTAATTCATCATTTCATGCATATTTGAACTTATTTGAGTGTCCTCAATCATCAATTCATCAAGATATGAGTCATGGCCTTGAGAAGTTGGTCAGTCAATTCATCTGACTATTTTGAAATGCACTGAGACCTAACTTTTTATGTGTTGGTCAAATGGATATGGTTCAAAATGAAAAAATGTTCTTAATGACAATATGAAGAACTTTCATGTTCATCAAAAATTGATTTGAAGCTTGGAAGGCCATCTCCCATTCCAATACATTATAGGTCATTTTAACTGAAACCCTAAGTTTGGGTCAACTTCCCAAGAACATAACTCATTCATTTTTTATTATTTTGAGGTGGTATCAAATGCATTGGAAAGTGTAAGATGTCTAATTTAAATTTTATGTTGAACAAAATTTCAAAATCGCAAAGGAAATACATGTGATAATGCAAGACATTATAGGTCCTTTTGGGCCAAATGCATTAAAAGGCAAAAAAAGTCCAACTTCAAGTGCCCATAACTCTTTCATCAAAAATCCAAATGATACCAAATTTAAGTCCATTTTGGTTGTATTGAAAAGATATACAACTTTTATGTTGGAGATTGTTTCATTTGAGGCTTGCATCATCAAAATAGAAGGGCTTGAACATTGGCCAAATTTGGAAACCTTGCCTTGACATGTTTTTCACATTACACTTTAAACTCAAAATTCACTAATTTCCACGCTTCAAATGTATTTTTGCCCAACATAACAATTGTTCCTTACATCAAGACCTTTCCAACCATTACCAATATGTTTATGTTTGGATTTTCTAATTGGCATTTTTGAAGAGGTGAACGCTTAGGTTCAATTATGGAATTCACATCATAACTTCATGCACAAGCCAATGCAGCTCTAATCACACGTCCAAACCATTGGCATTTGAGTTCAGCTTGCATTTTCATCCATTTTTGGGCTTTGCACGCGCCTGTACAGGCCCATGCATGAAGAGTCCATGTTCCATGCACACGAATTTTCTCCTTGCTTGCATCAACCTTGGCTATAAATAACATGCTTCATTCTCTTCAAAAACCAACCTAAAGGCACCTGAAACCCTGCTGAAGTGATTCCCCAACCTCACCAAAGAAGCTATTTCCATTTCTCTTCAAATTTTACAGATCCAAAATTCAACTACATCTGGTTGAATCCTTGGATCTAAAGCTTCTAAACCTTCATCCTTCAGCTCATTGATCTTCTGTTTTGGAAAAGAAAGCAAGGAATCGAGCTCAAGTTTCCAGAAATTAAGGTTGTTATGCAACTGGTTTTTTCTTCGAAACTCATTATATATTGACCTATTTGCTTGGATCTTGTGTTGGCTGAAGTCCTCTCAATAGAGGCATCATGATTGTGCATTTAATTTTTGTAATCCATTAAGTTCATGATGAACACCACAAAACTTTCATCTCTGATTTCTCTCAATATAAAGATCTAGAGTGGATTTAAGTGGCACATGGATGATGTACATCATCCCAGCTTTCCAAAGATGTATGGATCGTTCATTTTGGTTTCCATTTTAAGTTCTGCAAATTTTGGATGTGGCCAGAGGTTGGCCGGAGAAGACGGTGGCGCTGGCCACCGTCTGGTTCCCATATTTAATCTGATCCGTCCATGTGAGTTTCCAGATTCAATCACACCCGTCCATTGTTATGACTTATTTAAAGGCTTGGTGTGTTTCAGTTGACCAAGGTTCACCATGAGCGCACGCTTCAGGACCATCAGATTGGCCACGTCAATTAATGAACGTGATCACACGCTTCCCGATTTTCCACATTTTTTAATTTCTGATTTTATTTTCTTTAATTCCCTTTTATTTCAAAAATTCATAACTCTCTCATTTTTAATCCAAAAAATATGGGACCAATTGCATTAGTCTCCAAATAATTTCTAGTTTCTAATTCTGATTTTTAATATTTTTTATTTCATCATTTGATATTTTTTTGTGAATTTTCTCTTTTCTGGTTATTTTTAATTCATTTTAAATAGTTTTTGATATTCAAAAAATACAAAAATATTTTCCTAACCTATTTGAATAATGATGGATCTATGAAAAATATTCTCATCAATTTTTTAATTGATTTAAGATTTATTTGAGATTTTAGTTCAATTAGGTTATTTTTATTCATTTTTAATTGATTAAAAATAGTTTCTGACTTTTAAAAATGCTGAAATTTTTTGTCAAACTTTGTTTGACCTTGTTGAACTTGGGATAAATTACTTGGACATTTCAAGGTTGATTTGAAGTGATTTTAAAGTTTGATCTTTCTTTCATTTTTATATCAAGTTTATTTTAATATTAAAAATGCCAAAAATATTATGCTTATTGTTTGATCTCCAATCTTCATCTCACTTTTGATTTCTCATTGTTTGACTTTGACTTTCAATGTCATTTGGTCAATACATATGGATTGGTACATGTTATTTCATCTTATGCATTTTTGATCTTTCCATTTTCATTATCCTTTCTTCATCTCCTTCTTACTTCTTCTTCTTCTTTCTTCCTTTTTGATCAATGAGTTAAAGGTTGATAAGTTAGCATTAATTAGAGAGACTTAATCTTCCTTGATTCAAATCTAATTCATCTTGATCAAATGATCAAGTGAATGACTTTGCATTAAGGATAGGTTGTTTTCTAAATCATGCAAAAGGCTTAAACCAATACAAGATCAATTCTCTTTTTTTCTTTTTTGGCATGGCAATTTGTTGGAACTTGGTTCACTAATCAAGACTTCTAACTTGTGTTGTTGCCTACATTATTATTGACCGGCCTCAGATAGTTGTGACTTCTACATAAGTCCAATTACGATTGCTTAACATAGCGCTAAATTTGCCTTATGGCACACTAATTACTAACACTAACTATTGACAATTAACATTTACTTTTTGCTCTTTACTTTTATGCAAGTTACTATTCTTGCACATATTATCCATTTGCTTTTCTCTTTGCTCACTTGAGCCCATGTTTATGTTAATGCCATTTGCCTTTTGCTCACTTGAGCACATAATTGTGTATATATTATTGTGCTTGTGCTTTGTTTTGATTGTTGTGAACCAAATGCAAAGAAATGGACTTAGATTCTAGGACTTTCCCTATGCAAAGAATGGAGAAATGGACTTAGTATCTAGGACATTCCCTATGCAAAAGTGGAGTAAATGGACCTTAATGATGAAGATGGATTAGAAGGACCAAATCTCTAAAGTCACTCTTGTCCATTCTTGATTTGTTTCATAAAACTCTTTGATGTGTGTGTTCTTGTGCTAGGGGTTCCCACTTGAGCTTAATTGAAGGACCATTGCCATGTTCATCCAAAGTGAAAGATGCAAGATACGTTGAGGATCTCTTAAGAGGCTTGTTTGATGATTGCTTATGCTTTGTGTTTGCTTATTCCAAAGGATGGGAGCTACTTGGATCATCCATATGATCTCAAGAGAGGGACTCCATTGTGGTTTTGTTTCTTTCTCCCTCACCTTTTTGCTTTACTTAGGACTTAGCCATTCTTCTTCTTTCCCCCACTCTAACCCAAGCCAAAATATTTTGTGCAAACATTTAACCATTGTTTTCAAACATTAGAAACCTAAGCCTTATGCTTTTGATTTTCAAACTTTCTTTTCATAACACTTACTTTGAATTTGAATCTTTAAGTCAACCTTGACCATTTTGTATATACTTCTAATTGGTAAATATAACCCATTCAAATGTCTTTTTGTGGTTCCAATGGCCACTTTCTTAAATCAAATTTTTCATGACCTTTAGCTATTAGGTTTGAGTTATCCTTGTGGTAGATGTAATACTCACCTATATCCTTAGTGATGGACAATGAGTCTTCCATGCTTATTATAGGGTTAACCCCTCACTAGCATGTTGAAGCTATCCTCATATTGTGGATTTGTGGTTTGGTTGAGTTTTCTCCCCTTGATAACAAAAGACCTTAAGGCTTTTGGACCAATCAATTCACCAACTTATTTTGAGATTTTTATCCCGAACTACGAGGTTTTAATCCTAATCTTTTTTAAGATGGTACGTAGGCAATGGATTTATCCATCCAAACACAAAATGTAAATAAACTTGTATATTCTCCTCTCATCTCTTCAATCATGTTTGCACAAACAAAATTTCCACAAAACAATAACCTTTACAACAAGTGTGAAAAGGGTTCCCTAGGAGTACCTAGGATGTTTTGGGTGCCTAACACCTTCCCATTACATAACCAACCCCCTTACCCAGATCTCTGTTCCTTTTTATTAGTTTTTGTTAAAACTTTTAGGTTTTTGTTCGCTTTCTAACCATTCCTTTGGATAAATAGAAGTGCGGTGGCGACTCGACTCGTATGATTTACCTTGGATTTAGTCAATATCTCTAATGGTAACGAATACCCCGCTACACATAGGATAACAAGATCATAACTAGTAGCAGTAGTAACACGATCATCATACTAATTTTCATGGTCTCTTTGTTTAGACTTACCTTTCTTGCCTTTGTCATCTCTTTTCCACTGATAGCAATACTTCTGTACGTGTCCTATTTTATGATAATAATGACACTCCAGATTCTTGTATCGTGGCTTGGACTTGCTTATGATATTCTCTTTACCACACTTCGGTTCCTTTTTACGACTTATCTCCTATTTTCAATGTCAAGTACCTCGGATTGAGATGAAGAATCATATGCCTTCCTTCTCATCTCCTCATTAAGAATACCACCCTTAGCTATTTCTAAAGAAACAACACCTCTAAGAGTAAAACTTGTGATAAAAACCTGAAACATCTCATAAGACTATGGTAAAGATAGCAATAGAAATAGACCCAAAAGTTTATCATCAAAATTGATACTCATTCCTGAAAACTGATCAAGGAACCCTTAAAATTCACTCAAGTGATCTGAAATTGAAGTCCCCTTCTTATACTTCAAACTTATGAAGCTATTTAAAAAGAATAATTTATTATTTCCTTATTTAGAGGCATACAAGGACTCTATCTTCTCCCATAAAGTTTTTGAATGTGTCTCATTAGAAATATGATTATAAACATTATCTTCTAAATATTATCGAATAAAACTACATACTTGTGTAGCACCTCAAATTTGCACCCTACCTTTTGTACATACATATTCATATTAGGTCATAACATAACATAGGCCATTGCATAACATTGCATTGTCCATTTGCCCAAGTGCAAGCCCACTGACCATTTGGGTCAAACTGATCAGGAGAATCAGTCAATCAAGCAAGTGAGTGCCATTTTCATTGGGACAAGGCCATAGGGTGGATTTATCAAGCTCATATGGTCCAAGGATCATTTTGAAGTGGTTTGGCCAAAGGTTGGATGCTCAGAAGTCACCAGTCATTGTTCAGTCAACCAGAAACCCTAGAAAGTCAACTGTGGTCAACTGTGCCCGATTTTATGGATTGGAAGGTGGGAAATGGTTTGAAAGGCCTCATTCATGTCCATGTGAGTCTCATTTGACATATCAAAGACCTAGGATGAAGATTGGGAGGTCAGACAGAAAATTTCCAAAAATAGCAGGTGACCTGTAATTTCAGCTGCCCAAAATGGAAACTTTTTCTCCTCAAAATAACTTCATCATACAAGCTTCAAATGGAATTTTGTCCAACATGAAAGTTGAAGATCTTGTTCTCACCTTTCCAAAAAGTCCAAGAACTCAAAAATCCCATGTGTGGTTTGCAAGATATGGCTCAGTGAATTTCAAAAAAGACCCGTAATCAGGAGGCCATAACTTCCACATGGATTGTCCAAATTGCAAGTTCTTTATATGCACAAACTCCATTTAATATGTACTTTCATGGTGCATAATTGGATTTCTTTGAAAATGCTTCATGCAAAAGGCCATTTTTGAAGTGAAACAATTAAAAGTGAGGGGCAAAATGGTCCAAAATGCAAAGTATGAGGAATTTGGGCATGAGACCTATGCCATTAGCTTCCAAATGATATTTGCAACTTGTTCAAAGTGATAATTGCTGCTGCAATGCTTCTAACCATTCCAAGGGCATAAGAGCCAAAATGCACATAAGCTCATTTTTGCTAAATCTCATTTTTCACTAATTGGGATTAAACTTGGATTAAGAGATTCATATATATACTTAATCTCTAACAGAATTGCACTGGTTAATCATTTTTCACAAATTCAGTAAAAAATCCACAAAGCAAATTCTCTCATCTCTCTCATTTTTGCTCTAACTTCCATAACATTTTCTGATCATCTTCATCAAGATTCCATCGATTTTGTGCGAATTTTCTGTTGATTTACAATTTACAGGTAATACTGAGCTTTTGTTGAGCGAGATCGAAGCAAAATCGTGGCTGATTCTTGCTGTTGCAAAACCTGCTTCTTCAAATGGCAGTCGTCGATTCTTGTTGATCCGTGCATCCCTGAGCTAGAAGGACATCACTATTCGCCTTCTGAAGCAATTTCCTGCATCTGTTTCTGCAAATTGGAGGCAAATCGCACGGTTCCGCACTGCTAGCTCCAAGAAAGGTTGGAATCAAAACTCGTAGTTGCTTCGATTTTGTTAGGGATATTGTAGAATGTTCATTGTAGAGCATGTAGAAACTTGTAGAATTGAAAATCGTTGTGGATTGATTGAGTAATTCGCGATTGAAGTTTATGTACCATAACCTATTTTTATCGATTCGCTTCACTCGTGAATTTCTAGACGAAATCACCTGCATATTTGTAATCCTGAAGCAACCCCGGTTCGATCGATGTATGGATTGTGGACTTTCGTTAACTTTTGACCAAAACCTAAAATCTGGAAAGAAGAACACGAAGAACAGCGAAGAACTTCATGAGTTCTGGGAATTTCGCTTGCTTCGATCCATATGTCTGCGTTTCCGTTTCAAACTTTTGTTTACCGCCCTGGACCATCCAATCATGTAGCGCCAACACATTAAAATTGGACGACGCCGTTTTGGTCCTGGAGACGCTATTTACGCTTTTGCCATTCTTTCATAAATTAATTAATTAAATCCTATTAAATCCTAAATAAATATTCAATAAATATTCTAAAAACTTCAAAAAATCATAAAATGACCAATAATCATCCAAATAAGTTGAGACTTTTTTTGATAATCTCCTTTTCTTCTCTATTATTTTTTAGACTTAAAAAATAAAATGTTGCTTGGTAGAAAAATTAATTGACATAGGGATATCCTTGATGTATACCATTTTCGCATGTTCCACCATTTTAATTATAAAATCATCATGCATAATCCAAATGACTTGAAATTTTAGGTGTAGATTCTTAGCACTCTTCGGGAATTTTTGGTATATGATTTGTATTTTTTGGACCTTTGGTCTTTTAGATATGATTTATTGAACTTGAGTGTGGAAACATGTGACACAATATGATATGTTGAGTTCCCTGATTTTTTTGCCATGATTCCCCTTGGCCTATGGCCTTAATTTTTGCATGAGATGTCCTTACTATGTTAACATTCACTAGGATTTTTCGTGGATTTTTATAATCCATTTCTTAATTGATTAGGATTTTTGAGTGCTGCCTAGCATTTTAGGGCTTTACTTGTGTAACCTTTTGTATATATGTTGCCATATCCTCATACCTTACCCTATGATAATGAAAATTGGTAGAGTGTTTCTTAACACATTAAGCTACAAATTGGCTTTGGTCCCATCCATTTACCATTTAATGCCACTGTTTACCATGTGATTGAAGTTAGCATACATTTTGTAGCTTCATTTGATTGTGTTTTTGCATGCCTTGTCATGTTGAATTAATTCCCATAGTTCCACTAGGCCAAATTGTATGAAAATTGACATGTAGCTTGTTGAATGTCCTCTGTTTAGGATATAATTTTTGTGGAATTTTCCATGCTGTTTTGATATTTTTTTGGATGTGATCTTGCTGGTTGCTCATATGTGGTTTACATTTGCTTCCTTTGCCTTACATGTTGCATAAATTGAAATAGGTGTATAGTTTGGATATGGGACCAATTGGAGTCCCTTTGTAATTGAAATATCTTGGTTTTGATCATGATTGGCTTGCTGTTTTGAGATTTTTCCCTCCTTTGGACCCTAGGCTTGGCCTAGTGGTCTAGTTACTTATGTTTGAGCTTGACTTTGACTTTTCAGGTTAAAAAGCTAATGCCTTAAGGAGGTTGATACATGATTGAGTTGAATTCATTTGACTAATTGTTTGTTTTGTAGGGCTTGGTTCACTTGACCTTTGTGCTAGGCACATGATGTACATCATTGTTTGATTGTTGATTGATTCTTATTGTTGTTGTTTTGTTTATGTTGGGATGCTGATTCTGTTTGATTTTTCCAGGTACCCTTAGTTGCTCAGTTCTCTTAAGAACTTGCATTGCTTTGCTTATAAGCAATTAGCATTGAGGTATTGCACCTTCTTCTTCATGTAGTCTGGAGACCCGGCTGTTACCGGGCCGGGCAAATGTCTGAAGTCCTCCTTAAGAGGCAATGATTGTGGTTGTTTATTTTTCGTGCCAAGCAGGTGAAAGTCCTTTAAATAAGGCAATTGGTGGAAGGTAGGGATAAGCAATCTATCCCCCATTATTCTGTGAGTCTTCTCCTTGCTCCCATTACATGGTTGTAGCATTGAGATCCAAACCCAAGATCTATCGAGTCCAATTGGGGAAAGAGTTCCATCTTTCTGAACTCCCCCACATTCTTATATTTACATGCTCTCTCGGACCTGAGATAGAAGCAATGAGGCACACCCCTCATCACCTTTCATCTAGCTTCACCTTAGCCCCTCAATGGCAAGGTTAAGAGCTAACCTGACCCCGATACAGAGGCTTGTTTGTTGAGGTTGATATGACCCCTCGACTAAAGCCTAACCCTGATGTTTGAGCCTCTTGTTGGTATGTTTATTTCATGCTGTATGTGTTTGTGTGATGTGATTGTATCCCCTAGGTTTGCTAGACTCCGCGTAGTCTCGTTTGCATGTCAATTAAGGTAGCACGGTTCCTTCGTATAGGACTTCCTTTCTTGCTTGAGCTTTCCTAAAACACAAACAAACATTATCCCCTCTTAAGGAT
The DNA here is from genome assembly GCF_024323335.1 of Lathyrus oleraceus. Lineage (NCBI taxonomy): Eukaryota > Viridiplantae > Streptophyta > Magnoliopsida > Fabales > Fabaceae > Lathyrus > Lathyrus oleraceus. The sequence continues at coordinate 514,052,490 of NC_066583.1, forward strand.
ACGTCAACTCCTTCAACTACAGGTGAGTAAGTCTCCAAAGGTCGAGCATCAGGTAGATTGCGTAGTGACGTTGTCCACTTAAAAAATACAAACCAACAGGAATAGTTTAGCCGAACTACGGCAACTCTGATTCTCATGTCCAGATGAGATACGTAGGCACGAGATGCGATGTCTTGTCGAGTTTGACTAACAACTAACACTAATTCTTTTCTCTCGCCCTCGTTGCGATTGAGACCTTCCCTTTCTCTTGCCCTAGTTGCAATCGAGACCTTTCTTCTGCCTGTGTCTTTGTTTTGTCTTGCGTGTGTAGGAGATGGATGTAAGCCCAGCGATTGGCATTCCACATCCTTTGTGTTGTTGTGCGCTTGGAAGCTGATGTAAGTCCATCGAGTGGCATTCGGGTTCCAGTGTTGGTGTGTGTTTTGGTTCGGATGCTGATGTAAGTCCAGTGATTGGCATTCAGGCTCCACGTTTGCCTCTTTGTGCGTGTTTTGGTTCGGATGCTGATGTAAGCCCAGTGATTGGCATTCAGGCTCCACGTTTGCCTCTTTGCGTGTGTTCTGGTTCGGATGCTGATGTAAGTCCAGTGATTGGCATTCAGGCTCCACGTTTGCCTTTTCCTGTGTTTGTTTGTGTGCGTGTCAGCCGAGCTACGGATGCTCTGATTCTCCTTCGTCCAAAGGAGATACGTATGCATAGGATGCGACATCCTAGCGAGCATGTGTCGTTTCCCCAGTCCGAACTACTTTGACTCTGATGTCTATGCCTGGTAGACTAAGTAGGCCCAGGATGCGATATCCTGCCGAGTTCAGTCTTGTTTGTTTCTTGTGTCTCTTTCAGCCAGTGTGTGATTGTTTGAGCAGTGATTTTAGCAACCATTTTCCTTCCTATTGTGCGTGGATCCCGTCGAGTACGACGGATGCGTAGGGGTGCTAATACCTTCCCTACGCATAACCGACTCCCGATCCCATTCTCTTTGGTCGCGAGACCATGCTTTTTCCAGGTTTACTCTGAGCGTTTCCTTTCCCTCTTTTGGGATAAATAACGCACGATGGCGGCTCTGTTGTTCTTGTTTTCCCGCCGGTTTTTCGCGTAATGCGACAGCTGGCGACTCTGCTGGGGACACTAGAGAAGTTGACCTGGGCTGGTCCTTCTTCCCTAAGCGAGTCTCTCCTAGCGCTCTCTAGGTTAGGGCTTTGGTTGCTATCTGCTGTTGTTTATTGCATTCATTTCATTTATTGTTTGCATTCAATGTGTGCATTAATGTTTGCATTCATTCATATTCATCTGCTGTGCTGGCTGTGTTTCTCTGTTTGGGGTGGGAGTTACTCGAGGTAAAAGGCCCAATACCCAGGCTATGAGTGAAATCTAGGAAACCTAGGAATAGAGTGATTCATGGGAAGCGGGTGGTATGCGCCACTTAGCGGAACATTGACATCACGAGCAGTTCAGATTCTGATGGGGTATCATCGGTGCATACATCTGGTGTGCACAGGATGATATTCTTGAAAGGGTTGTTTATCCTGCGTTTCTCTCGACCTTACCCTGGCCTAGATGACACCCGTGAGTGGGGAGGGAATGATGATTATTACAGGTACTGTTGCTGACTTGTTGGTGACTTGTTGGTGACTCTTGGTACTGATAGTGACTGTGAATTATGGACATTTATTTCTGGGACGCCGGAGTTCTGTCCGTGGTTTATCAGCGGGTTCCGTTTATTTCGGATCCCCGGGTTGAATTTGAGAGTACCTGTTTAGAGGATCTGGCTGTCATCCGTTCAGTGGATGTTCCTGTGATGATAATGATGTAATCTCCAGTTCCGTTTATTTCGGAACTCCCCAAGTTGGATTTATGGTGACCTAGTCCTTCAGATAACTGTGACTGGTTCAGAGACTTAATGGGTCTACAGATGACTTGGTGGCACAGTGACCTGCATTCATGCATTCGCATTGGTCTCATTTCGCATTCATCTGCATTCAACTCATGTCTGTCCGTACTCAGGGTCCATTATTTTTAATTGAAACTCAGGTTGAGAGACATCCAGATGTCATTGTTGATAAAAATTTATCTGTCTCGATGAAACCGGAATCCAAGGACAGAATTTTCCTAGTACGGATAGACATTGCATGTGTGAGTCATACTAACCCATTTGCTGTTTTGTAGGTGTCAACCGGTGCGCATAGCTCGTCTGTTCAGATATCCTGCTAGGGGCCACAAATCCGAACTGATGGATCTTCCCAACGCCGACATCCTTGAGCTGAAAGAGATGATGAAGGGATTGTTCAGTATTGTGCAAGGGCTTGCCTTGGGACAGAAAGCCATGTCTGAGAGATTGGAAAAGATTGAGAAGTGGTTGATAGTGGAGAAAGTTCAGGAGAAGTCTTTGTCAACTGAAGTGAACAAACCTTCTGGCACTGTAGTAAAGAAACTCTCTGGCAGTGGTCCTTTCAAGAAGGAGGTTGAACCAGTTGGTGTGCCAGCAAAGAAAGAACGCAGTAAGGATCGTTATCATCCTTATGTTGCTGCTGTAACCGCTCCTGTTGGTAATCCACCTGTTCCACAGCAACAACTACCACCTCAACAGAAGGCACCAAGAGCTAGGAGCCAGGTGAAGAAGAAAAAGGAGGAGCGTCAGTTCGAGGAACCATCTGTGACCTACACCCTTTTGTTCAGGAGATTGAGGGATTTGGGGTTAGTTCGGCCAAGGATTTTGATTCCCATAGCACAACAGAAGAGGCCTGCACACTATGATGAGAGTGCCAAGTGCGAGTTCCATTCTGAGGCACCCGGGCACAGTGTTGAGGGTTGTAGGGCTTTCAAGCATGTTGTCCAGGACATGGTGGACTCGAAGATCATCAGCTTGGCACAGATCATGGATGGGGATGTCAACCCTGTACCTAAGAAGGGTCCTGTAAAGATGAAGATGGTGAAAAAAGTCAAGAAAGGAATGGAGATGACTGAAGAAGATCAGTTAAAGGTTCCCATGGCTATGGTCCCAAAACCTCCGATGCAGGATGGAGCTTTCCCTGTTATTGATAATTGTTGCGCGGCCGTTGCCACAGAGAGGTGTGCATTGATGGGAGATACGACCCGGAAGATGAAAGAGTTGGAAATGGATAGTGAAAAATTTGAAACACCCAGTCAAGCAATTGAAACCATCAAGGTAGAGAATGTTGTTGCTATTGGGAAAGAGAAGAAGTTGTCCATTTCTTCTTATAAACAAGCTCTAGAGGTGGTGAAGAACAAAGAGGCCCGAGGCTGGGGGAGGATCATTGACATAGTGGTAAAGGCAGACATGTTCGGGATTGGTTATCCAGATCAAGAGTCGTCTAGACCAAGCAGAGGACGTCGTCCGCCGTACATCTTTGTCAGTGCAGGAATGCTGGATTCTGATCATGCTTGTTCAGTGAGTGAAGAGATCGACCGCGACCGCGAGCTCGAGCTGTGGATAAAGTCGTGCGTACCAGGCGATTGGAAGGCCTCCAAAAGCATCACTGTCACTCATCCTGAAATGTAGTATTTCTGTGTTTCAATTGTTGTTTGCATGGAAGCCATACGTTTTGCCCGAAACGTAATGGTCCATTGTAAGGGCCATCTCATGTGTTTCATTGTGCAACATTTTGCATCAGTAATAAATGGATGTTTTTGTGATTAAAGCGGCGTTCCCTGTTTTTCACTTTTTGCAGTTTTAAAAATAAAAATAAAAATGGCAATGTTTTTATTCTCTTTCCTTTTGATTCCTTTGGTTCCGACCATAAAAATGATTACCCTCCTGATCTCATCGATAACAATTTGGTTACACCTCCATATGACTTCGACACTCCAAGCTATCATGCCGAGGAAGAAGGCGAAGAAGATTGTGATCTGTTGAAAGATTAACCAAGTTGTTAAGACAAGAGGAGAAGGTGATTCAACCACACGAGGAGCAAGTCAAGACTGTAATCCCAAGTACCGCCGAGGTCAGAGGGGAAATGGAAGTTGAGGCCGCTTCAGAGGCAAGTCAAGAACAGAATGGTAGCCCTGTTGAAAGAGCAGGTTGATATCTTCACCTGGTTGCATCAAGGTACACCAGGGTGGAATACCCATGTTGTGGGGCACGAGCTACCATGGAGAGAAGACTGTCCTCTAGAGGAGCAGGACACCGGTGCCACGTATTAGAGTGACTGTGTTTCATGATATGATTCATCGTAGAATCAAATGCTATGTTGATGACATGATAGCAAAGTCCCAAGCCGAAGAGGGGCATCCGGTGGATCTGGGGCAAATTGTTTGACCAGATCGAAACAACTCAGACTGAGGTTGAGTCTGAATCAGTGCACTTGTGGAGTGTGGTCCGGTAAGTTGCCTAGACTTATTGTGAACGAAAGAGGAGTCGAGGTCGATCCTGCTAAAAAAAAAGAGAAGAGAAAAAGAAAAACAATAATCGAAACGCCTGAACCGAAAAAAGAAGAAGATAAGAAAGAGATCAAACGGTCAGGTGGAATGATGATTGCCAAGGGGCATTTGATAAAAGAATGAGTAGCAGGAACCTCCGATTTCGATACCTTCCGGGGATGAACAATTGTTAATCTGGTACTTGATAGCCCTCAAGGGGTCTATGAGGTGTATTGTGTCAGCATGACGAGTCTTGTCGAAAAGAGCATGCAATTTACCTAAGCAAAAAGTTTATCGACTGTGAAACAATACACTCACTGCTCGAGAAAACTTGATGTACTTTGGCATAGGCTGCTCGCCGACTGAGACAGTATGCTGGTTCATACCACTTTATGGATGTCCAAGATGGATCTGATCAAGTATGTGCTTGAAAAAGCTAGCATTGACCGGACGGGTTGCAAGATGGAAAAGTAATTCTGAATAATTCATGGTATACAGTGACCCATTGATGATTCTCAACCAAGGAAGTTTGAGGTCCCTGATGAGGACATCTCGAGGTACTCAAATTGGAAGATTGAGAGTGACCGATCCCGGAGGAGGGGCCTGACCCTGAATCCGAACGGATTCTGATGTCTGATGGGGAGAGTTTAAAGTGAATGAGCTAGTGCTTCCCCGATAACAGTTGGACGCACCAACGATGGTGGCTGAGTACGAAGTTGGTATCCTGAGTGTCGTACTTCGATACATGTATCTACTGGGGCAACACCTTCCTCATTCAGTATGGGATGGAAGTGATATTGCCTGCTGGAGGATAGATCTCATTGTGGAGAGTCCAGGTGGACATAGAATTGAAAAAGGCCGAGCGGATAAGGACTCGGTACGACGCATGGAGCCTGATTGAGAGAAGAGTTCGACAGTTACTTGTCATGGGGCAGTTGTACCCAGTAAATGAAGAGTGTTGTTAACCGAGAAGTGCGACCTCGTGGGTAGCATGGAAGAGATGTGGTGTTGAAAAGGATCCTTCCTCCTCAAGACGATCGTGGGACAAGTGGATAAACAGTTACGAATGTCCATTCGTGGTCTAAAAGGTCTCCTCTGACAGAGCCTTGTTGTTGATGACCACGAATGATGAAGATTTTCCATTCCCTGTGAATGCGGATGCAGTTAGAAGATACTTCGTGAAAAAAAAAAAGAGACCCGCTGGACAAAAAGAATAAAAGAGTCCAGGCAAAAAAGGGCATCCCGGCGAAACGAAAAAAAAAAAGAGAAAAGGTTCGGGCAAAAGTTAGGGATAATAAAAGAAAAGAACTGTACACCCGGCAAGTCGAAAACCCCACAAGGGCGACTTGGGCAAAAAAGGGTATCCCGGTGGACTGAAACCCGAAAGGGCGGTCCAGGCAAAAGAGGGATTGAAACGAACAACTGCGTCCAGCATGATCGTTTGTGCTTGAGATATGGCGTGGATAGTCTCCGACAGAGATCGATTGGAAGCGTCTTATTCAGAAGACAGAAAGTGCGGGAAGTCTTGAGGACATATGAGGTGTAACCGAGATGGAACCCGATGAGATCACGGTTCCGCATTGCCAATAGGATAGATTTTTTCCTTTGTGCGCAATCACCTCTTTTCAGGGATTGCTTCCTGTGTGTTGCTCGGTTTTGAGCTATCTTTTTTCAGTCAAAAAAATGCGTGTTCAGTCAAATAGTTTTGTTTTTGTTTTCATTACCGCTTTGATTACGAAAACATCCGTTCGTTTTGATAAAGAATACTTGCATTTTGAAACATAGAGGTCCCTTCCGATGCATGCTTATAAGATTGAAATCTGGAAATCTTATTCGGAAGTTTGAGTGACCAAGATGTTGAAACGTGGGGCACGCCTGGGGCACGCTTTTATCTAACAATCTCTTGTGCAGGTGCTGTGAGATATCTTCATTCACTGGCAGGTAGTGATATGAACCCTTTTGGCAAAAGAAATCCCCACGGAGTCCAACCAGGGGCAAGGGATAGACGAACAATGAAAGGACGGTGAAGGATTACGACGACGATCCTGGAGGGTTAATCAAGAAGACTCTTCAAAGTCTAAGAACTGGAAAGTTTGTATGAATCCCAGGAATTCGATCTTCGTGGGATGAATCAGAAGAGTTCAGATGAGTCCGAGAGTTCTCAAAAGTGGGAAGTCAACACTGTGGTAGGATGGTGAACACCGCTGTTCGACGACTCGACAGGTGTTCCGTGTCCGATAGGCCGTATTTCTCCATTGGGTTTGAGAGTGTCATCTCCCTAGCAGATTCGAGATCGGTGCCTCCCCAGCAAGCCTGAAGGTTACCGTATCCCCAGCGGAGTTGTGATTCTGAAGCTGTCTTCCCAGCAGAGTTTGTGTTGATGGTTCTCCCCCAGCAAGGTCCCCAAGCGGATCGAGTCCGGTGAAATTATCCCTGGTAGAGATAAGCATGGGTTGCCTCCCCTAGCAGGGTGATCGCCAAGCAGTCCGGGTTCGATGGAGTTCATCCCCAGTGAAGATTGTCTTTCCCCGGCAGGGTGGAAATTGACGTGGCAATGAGATCCTCAGCACAGTCCCTGGAGTTCCCCGGTGTTGTCTCTGGAGGGGACGCGTGTTTATGCATTCATCATGTAAATAAACATAGCATATTGCATCATTAGTGCGTAGCCTTTCCATAATCATGGGGCATTACACTAAAAAAAAAACTCACGTATCTGCATTGCAAGCATATCCATTAGCCCGAGGCCGTGGTGAATTGACCAAGAATGGGTTGTTGGAAAGAGTTTAGCATCGCTTGGATCGATTTCAGAGTTGGGTTCCCCAGCAGGGTTGAGAGAAGTGGCCCCGCAAGTGAGTGGGTATCCCCAGCATTGTTACTCCCCAATTGGTAGCATCTTGCCAGCTTGGATCCATTTCCCTAGCAGATGTGGGTGTGTCTGATCTCTCCATGTAGGGTCTACCCCTTAAGCAGAAAGTGTCTACCATTTCTTTCTGCGCTCCCCACTGAGTTAGATCCTCGTGGATGAAGGTTGCTTCCGTTCCCTCCCTCACGGGACGGGTTTCCCTATCGAGTTTTTTCCTCGTTAGGATGAGTCTTGATTCAGTCTGCCTTTTTGGATCGATCCTAAATTGGCTCCCCGTTGACTGTTTCTTGTACTTCCCTGGGGCATAAATGAATAGTTGCTCACTAACCGGCACTCATTCATCTTATCCTCAGCGGAATTTGTTGGCCTCTACCTACAAACCGGTAGTTGTAAGTCCTATCTTTGTGGTTTTCTACCCAACCGGTAGTTGTAAAATCCCACTTTCATCCCCTAGCAGAGGTAACCTTTGTGGTTCATTCTGTCGGTTGGCTTCTACCTACAACCCGGTAGTTGTAAGTCCTATCTTTGTGGTTTTCTACCTACAAATCGGTAGTTGTAAAATCCCACTTTCATCCCCTTGGTGGAGTTAACCCTGTGTGCTCATCTTATCGATGACTGGTTACTTTTCCGTGGTTTTCTGCCTACTAACCGGTAGATGTAATCCCCTCTTTGCAGTTATCAGTACCCAGTTTGCGGTATTGATAGTCTTGTCCCATCTGGATACTTGCCTTGATCAAGCAGTATTGTCCCCAGTGGGTTTTCTCCCTTTCCTTTTGGATACTTGCTCCGAGTAAGCAACTTTATCCCCTTTTGATTGGTCATCTTTTGCATACCTATTCCTGGTACCCCGATGCCTTTCTTTTCGGTCGTTTATCCATTTAACAACCTATAACCCGGTTATGGATAATCTTCCATGCGAGGTTATTATCTACGTTTTGACGGCTATAGATAATATATCTCATGCACTCTCTGGTCAGTCTTTTGATTGTTTTCTCCAGCAGAGTAAGATTCGTATTCCTCGTGGAAACGGATGCCCATCCTTTAACAAGTTTGCCTTCGCTCTCTTCAGGATGATGTCGGTTGATTTATCCATTTAACAACCTGCAACCCGGTTATGGGTAATCTTCCATGCGAGTCTATTATCTACGTTTTGACGGCTATAGGTAATCTGTCTCACGCGCTCTTGGGTCGAAGTCGTTCTCCCCAGTCGAGTAAGATTCGTATTCCCTATGGAATCGAATGTCCATCCTCTAACAAGACTGCTTTTCTAGCCCTCTTCAGGATGTTGAGGGTTTTTGAACACAAACCAATTCACGTTTTGGTCGGTCACCCGTTTTCTGCCTACAACCCAGCATCCTTGGTGTTCCTTCCTGTCTACTCTCTGTCACGTCCTTCCTCCCTAGTGATTTTCCTCCTCTCCGTTGGTGTCGATAAACGTCGAGTTTTTCCCCATCATCCATTGATGATTTGGTTGTGTTCGCTCTCCCTAGAAGATTCCTCCTCTCCGTTGGTGTCGATAAACGTCGAGTTTTTCCCCATCATCCATTGATGATTTGGTTGTGTTCGCTCTCCCTAGAAGAGTTCTCCTCTCCGTTGGTGTCGATAAACGTCGAGTTTTTCCTATGCGTCCGTTGGTGTATAGTTGATATCTTTCCCCACAGGGTCGTCCCCAGTTGAACCTCCTCTCCGTTGGTGTCGATAAACGTCGAGTTTTTCCTGTGCGTCCTATGACGTATAGTTGCTTATTCCCCGCAGATCATTTGGTAATACCAGATGATTCCCCTCAGAAGTATTCCTCCTCTCCGTTGGTGTCGATAAACGTCGAGTTTTTCCTAGTCGTCCGATGACGTCTAGTCGTACCCTTCCCCAAGTGGATTTACCTCTCCGTTGGTTTCGATAAACGTTGTGTTTTTCTCATTCGTCCGATGACGTCTGATTGTATACCCTATTCCTAGTCATTCTTTAATGTCTGGTTGATTTCCCAGCCAGAATCCCCAGTAGACGTCCTATTTGGTGTCCGGTTGTGGTCTCCCTTTCGTCCTATGACGTCTGGCTGAGTTTTCTCCTTCTCCGTTGGTGTCGATAAACGTTGAGTCTCCCTTTCGTCCTATGACGTCTGGTTGAGTTTTCTCCTTCTCCGTTGGTGTCGATAAACGTTGAGTCTCCCTTTCGTCCTATGACGTCTGGTTGAGTTTTCTCCTTCTCCGTTGGTGTCGATAAACGTTGAGTCTCCCTTTCGTCCTATGACGTCTGGCTGAGTTTTCTCCTTCTCCGTTGGTGTCGATAAACGTTGAGTCTCCCTTTCGTCCTATGACGTCTGGCTGAGTTTTCTCCTTCTCCGTTGGTGTCGATAAACGTTGAGTCTCCCTTTCGTCCTATGACGTCTGGCTGAGTTTTCTCCTTCTCCGTTGGTGTCGATAAACGTCGAGCTTCTCCCTTTCGTCCTATGACGTCTGGTCGAGTCTTCCCATTCATTCATTAATGATTGGTTACCTCTCCGTTGGTCTTGGTAAACGTCGAGTTTTTCCTAGTCGTCCTATGACGTCTAGTTGTACCTTTCCCCAAGCTGGTTACCTCTCCGTTGGTTTCGGTAAACGTTGAGTTTTTCCCATTACGTCCGCTGACGTATGGTTGTATCCTTTCCTGGTTATCCCCAGTAGAGTTGAGTTACCTCTCCGTTGGTCTTGGTAAACGTTGAGTTTTTCCTAGTTGTCCGCTGGCATCTAGTTGAGATTTCTGTTCCCCAGTCATCGTGTGTCGATGTCTGGATGTGGTTGTGCTTTGGAAGAGAAGATAGAAAAGGAAAAAACAATAGAAAAATTTCCCAGCAGTGTGCAAATTTCTACGGTACTTGGTATTCAATCCCTGTTTACCCTGAAAGTCTGACAGCCGTTGCTCTCATCCATTCGGGTTCCCAGTTGATTGAATAGGGGCAGCTGTAGCACCTCAAATTTGCACCCTACCTTTTGTACATACATATTCATATTAGGTCATAACATAACATAGGCCATTGCATAACATTGCATTGTCCATTTGCCCAAGTGCAAGCCCACTGACCATTTGGGTCAAACTGATCAGGAGAATCAGTCAATCAAGCAAGTGAGTGCCATTTTCATTGGGACAAGGCCATAGGGTGGATTTATCAAGCTCATATGGTCCAAGGATCATTTTGAAGTGGTTTGGCCAAAGGTTGGATGCTCAGAAGTCACCAGTCATTGTTCAGTCAACCAGAAACCCTAGAAAGTCAACTGTGGTCAACTGTGCCCGATTTTATGGATTGGAAGGTGGGAAATGGTTTGAAAGGCCTCATTCATGTCCATGTGAGTCTCATTTGACATATCAAAGACCAAGGATGAAGATTGGGAGGTCAGACAGAAAATTTCCAAAAATAGCAGGTGACCTGTAATTTCAGCTGCCCAAAATGGAAACTTTTTCTCCTCAAAATAACTTCATCATACAAGCTTCAAATGGAATTTTGTCCAACATGAAAGTTGAAGATCTTGTTCTCACCTTTCCAAAAAGTCCAAGAACTCAAAAATCCCATGTGTGGTTTGCAAGATATGGCTCAGTGAATTTCAAAAAAGACCCGTAATCAGGAAGCCATAACTTCCACATGGATTGTCCAAATTGCAAGTTCTTTATATGCACAAACTCCATTTAATATGTACTTTCATGGTGCATAATTGGATTTCTTTGAAAATGCTTCATGCAAAAGGCCATTTTTGAAGTGAAACAATTAAAAGTGAGGGGCAAAATGGTCCAAAATGCAAAGTATGAGGAATTTGGGCATGAGACCTATGCCATTAGCTTCCAAATGATATTTGCAACTTGTTCAAAGTGATAATTGCTGCTGCAATGCTTCTAACCATTCCAAGGGCATAAGAGCCAAAATGCACATAAGCTCATTTTTGCTAAATCTCATTTTTCACTAATTGGGATTAAACTTGGATTAAGAGATTCATATATATACTTAATCTCTAACAGAATTGCACTGGTTAATCATTTTTCACAAATTCAGTAAAAAATCCACAAAGCAAATTCTCTCATCTCTCTCATTTTTGCTCTAACTTCCATAACATTTTCTGATCATCTTCATCAAGATTCCATCGATTTTGTGCGAATTTTCTGTTGATTTACAATTTACAGGTAATACTGAGCTTCTGTTGAGCGAGATCAAAGCAAAATCGTGGCTGATTCTTGCTGTTGCAAAACCTGCTTCTTCAAATGGCAGTCGTCGATTCTTGTTGATCCGTGCATCCCTGAGCTAGAAGGACATCACTATTCGCCTTCTGAAGCAATTTCCTGCATCTGTTTCTGCAAATTGGAGGCAAATCGCACGGTTCCGCACTGCTAGCTCCAAGAAAGGTTGGAATCAAAACTCGTAGTTGCTTCGATTTTGTTAGGGATATTGTAGAATGTTCATTGTAGAGCATGTAGAAACTTGTAGAATTGAAAATCGTTGTGGATTGATTGAGTAATTCGCGATTGAAGTTTATGTACCATAACCTATTTTTATCGATTCGCTTCACTCGTGAATTTCTAGACGAAATCACCTGCATATTTGTAATCCTGAAGCAACCCCGGTTCGATCGATGTATGGATTGTGGACTTTCGTTAACTTTTGACCAAAACCTAAAATCTGGAAAGAAGAACACGAAGAACAGCGAAGAACTTCATGAGTTCTGGGAATTTCGCTTGCTTCGATCCATATGCCTGCGTTTCCGTTTCAAACTTTTGTTTACCGCCCTGGACCATCCAATCATGTAGCGCCAACACATTAAAATTGGACGACGCCGTTTTGGTCCTGGAGACGCTATTTACGCTTTTGCCATTCTTTCATAAATTAATTAATTAAATCCTATTAAATCCAAAATAAATATTCAATAAATATTCTAAAAACTTCAAAAAATCATAAAATGACCAATAATCATCCAAATAAGTTGAGACTTTTTTTGATAATCTCCTTTTCTTCTCTATTATTTTTTAGACTTAAAAAATAAAATGTTGCTTGGTAGAAAAATTAATTGACATAGGGATATCCTTGATGTATACCATTTTCGCATGTTCCACCATTTTAATTATAAAATCATCATGCATAATCCAAATGACTTGAAATTTTAGGTGTAGATTCTTAGCACTCTTCGGGAATTTTTGGTATATGATTTGTATTTTTTGGACCTCTGGTCTTTTAGATATGATTTATTGAACTTGAGTGTGGAAACATGTGACACAATATGATATGTTGAGTTCCCTGATTTTTTTGCCATGATTCCCCTTGGCCTATGGCCTTAATTTTTTGCATGAGATGTCCTTACTATGTTAACATTCACTAGGATTTTTCGTGGATTTTTATAATCCATTTCTTAATTGATTAGGATTTTTGAGTGCTGCCTAGCATTTTAGGGCTTTACTTGTGTAACCTTTTGTATATATGTTGCCATATCCTCATACCTTACCCTATGATAATGAAAATTGGTAGAGTGTTTCTTAACACATTAAGCTACAAATTGGATTTGGTCCCATCCATTTACCATTTAATGCCACTGTTTACCATGTGATTGAAGTTAGCATACATTTTGTAGCTTCATTTGATTGTGTTTTTGCATGCCTTGTCATGTTGAATTAATTCCCATAGTTCCACTAGGCCAAATTGTATGAAAATTGACATGTAGCTTGTTGAATGTCCTCTGTTTAGGATATAATTTTTGTGGAATTTTCCATGCTGTTTTGATATTTTTTTGGATGTGATCTTGCTGGTTGCTCATATGTGGTTTACATTTGCTTCCTTTGCCTTACATGTTGCATAAATTGAAATAGGTGTATAGTTTGGATATGGGACCAATTGGAGTCCCTTTGTAATTGAAATATCTTGGTTTTGATCATGATTGGCTTGCTGTTTTGAGATTTTTCCCTCCTTTGGACCCTAGGCTTGGCCTAGTGGTCTAGTTACTTATGTTTGAGCTTGACTTTGACTTTTCAGGTTAAAAAGCTAATGCCTTAAGGAGGTTGATACATGATTGAGTTGAATTCATTTGACTAATTGTTTGTTTTGTAGGGCTTGGTTCACTTGACCTTTGTGCTAGGCATATGATGTACATCATTGTTTGATTGTTGATTGATTCTTATTGTTGTTATTTTGTTTATGTTGGGATGCTGATTCTGTTTGATTTTTCCAGGTACCCTTAGTTGCTCAGTTCTCTTAAGAACTTGCATTGCTTTGCTTATAAGCAATTAGCATTGAGGTATTGCACCTTCTTCTTCATGTAGTCTGGAGACCCGGCTGTTACCGGGCCGGGCAAATGTCTGAAGTCCTCCTTAAGAGGCAATGATTGTGGTTGTTTATTTTTCGTGCCAAGCAGGTGAAAGTCCTTTAAATAAGGCAATTGGTGGAAGGTAGGGATAAGCAATCTATCCCCCATTATTCTGTGAGTCTTCTCCTTGCTCCCATTACATGGTTGTAGCATTGAGATCCAAACCCAAGATCTATCGAGTCCAATTGGGGAAAGAGTTCCATCTTTCTGAACTCCCCCACATTCTTATATTTACATGCTCTCTCGGACCTGAGATAGAAGCAATGAGGCACACCCCTCATCACCTTTCATCTAGCTTCACCTTAGCCCCTCAATGGCAAGGTTAAGAGCTAACCTGACCCCGATACAGAGGCTTGTTTGTTGAGGTTGATATGACCCCTCGACTAAAGCCTAACCCTGATGTTTGAGCCTCTTGTTGGTATGTTTATTTCATGCTGTATGTGTTTGTGTGATGTGATTGTATCCCCTAGGTTTGCTAGACTCCGTGTAGTCTCGTTTGCATGTCAATTAAGGTAGCACGGTTCCTTCGTATAGGACTTCCTTTCTTGCTTGAGCTTTCCTAAAACACAAACAAACATTATCCCCTCTTAAGGATACGTCAACTCCTTCTACTACAGGTGAGTAAGTCTCCAAAGGTCGAGCATCAGGTAGATTGCGTAGTGACGTCGTCCACTTAAAAAATACAAACCAACAGGAATAGTTTAGCCGAACTACGGCAACTCTGATTCTCATGTCCAGATGAGATACGTAGGCACGAGATGCGATGTCTTGTCGAGTTTGACTAACAACTAACACTAATTCTTTTCTCTCGCCCTCGTTGCGATTGAGACCTTCCCTTTCTCTTGCCCTAGTTGCAATCGAGACCTTTCTTCTGCCTGTGTCTTTGTTTTGTCTTGCGTGTGTAGGAGATGGATGTAAGCCCAGCGATTGGCATTCCACATCCTTTGTGTTGTTGTGCGCTTGGAAGCTGATGTAAGTCCATCGAGTGGCATTCGGGTTCCAGTGTTGGTGTGTGTTTTGGTTCGGATGCTGATGTAAGTCCAGTGATTGGCATTCAGGCTCCACGTTTGCCTCTTTGTGCGTGTTTTGGTTCGGATGCTGATGTAAGCCCAGTGATTGGCATTCAGGCTCCACGTTTGCCTCTTTGTGTGTGTTCTGGTTCGGATGCTGATGTAAGTCCAGTGATTGGCATTCAGGCTCCACGTTTGCCTTTTCCTGTGTTTGTTTGTGTGCGTGTCAGCCGAGCTACGGATGCTCTGATTCTCCTTCGTCCAAAGGAGATACGTATGCATAGGATGCGACATCCTAGCGAGCATGTGTCGTTTCCCCAGTCCGAACTACTTTGACTCTGATGTCTATGCCTGGTAGACTAAGTAGGCCCAGGATGCGATATCCTGCCGAGTTCAGTCTTGTTTGTTTCTTGTGTCTCTTTCAGCCAGTGTGTGATTGTTTGAGCAGTGATTTTAGCAACCATTTTCCTTCCTATTGTGCGTGGATCCCGTCGAGTACGACGGATGCGTAGGGGTGCTAATACCTTCCCTTCGCATAACCGACTCCCGATCCCATTCTCTTTGGTCACGAGACCATGCTTTTTCCAGGTTTACTCTGAGCGTTTCCTTTCCCTCTTTTGGGATAAATAACGCACGGTGGCAGCTCTGTTGTTCTTGTTTTCCCGCCGGTTTTTCGCGTAATGCGACAACTTGTTGATGTTCAAACTCTCATTCTTCACCAGACACAGAATCTGGATTTGCGGAACTAAAAGCCGGTAAATGAAATTTCTTCACAAATAGTAAGTCTTTCATTTTCCCCTTTGTATTTGAATTAATCATTCAAACAAGTAAAATAGCCCTTAACTAAGAGCTCTGATACCACTTTGATGGGAAATTAAGACACAATAGTAAACCAAAACTCAACGGATATAAAATTCAGTATACTTGTAGGAACCTTGAGGATTAACAACAAATATAAGACGACAAAATCGAACAAACAAAGGCACAAAAAATACTGATATTTTTAACATGGAAACCCCCTTAGTGTGAGAGTAAAAACCATGAGTCGTCCAGACCAAATAAATATCTCCACGATAATCAATTTAAGGGTATAAGAGAGTCTTAAAGTGATTCACAAACTAGTGCTGACAACCGAAAATCACAAAGCAAACTAGTTTACAAATAAGAATAAAAAAGCTGAAAAATTACCCAAATTTGTAGCTTCAACGTGAAGCATATATTTCTCACCTTAGACATTGTTTTGAATTTCAGAACGGTCAAAAGTTATATACATTTGTTACGAACTTGCTCTCCAAATTTGAGCTTGATCTGACGGTTAATGAATCAGGGATCGTCAATTGAGAAAAACTAATTTCAGAAAAATAAGAATAAGGGCATGTTTGGATCTCTTCTCAATTTTAGTTTTTAAAATCTGTTTTATAAATCTATTTTATAAATTTGTTTTTGAGAAAATAAAATAAAAATAATTCATTTGATTATTCAATTTTTGAAAACTGTTTTAAAAATTAAAAAGTGAAAAAATATGTTTGATAGTATAATTTGTAAAAAGTATTTTTTTTTAAAATAGGACAATATAGCTGGTTTGATAATCTATATTTTAAAAATCTGTTTTACTAAATAAAAATAATTGTGATATATTTTTTGAAAATATTAAAGTTCAGCCAATATACATTTAAGTTCATTAAAATATTTTAAATAATTAATGATAAAATACACAATTCACTTAATGTATAAAGTTTATATTTGAGTGTTGGTTTGAATATATATACACAATTCACTTAATGTATAAAAATATACTAGTCACTTAATGAGGATTAATTAGAGAGAGAATAATTGAATGAGAATTTTAATTTTCATTAACAATATATGAGGATTAACAATAGATTGAGAGTGAAATATTACAATTAAAAAATATTGCAAGTAATTACTATAATCCGATTAATGAAACCGTATTTTTTTTCCATCTTACCTCAATTGAAAATTGAAAATCAAAACATATTTTGATAGTTTCAGTTTTTTAGATTTTAAAACACTGAATTTTAAAAGTACTTTTAGAAATAGTTTTGAGAAACAAATGTATCAAACAAGTTTTTTGTATTTCAATTTTTAAAAATCATAAAACTGTTTTTTAAAACTGTTTCAAACGGGCCCTAAGTTTCTGTACTATTTTCTCTCTTTTAAATCCTTATTTTGTCTCTATATCTCTCAATCCTAAATTTATCCTCTCCACTTAAATAACTGAGACAAATAGGCTAATCATATTTGAGCCTTTATCCACGTAGGAAGGGAGCCCAACCTAACACACAAAATGTTTAATCCAGACAAACCTCCTCACACATATCTCACACCCAAGGTTGATAAGGTAAAGCAAAACGACAATGGTAGAATCTAGAGATTGTAGATGAAGTGAAATTTCAAATTCAATCTCAAAACAAAAACTCAAAATGATTTTTGAAACTTTGAGAGAAAAGCGTGTTGTGCGTTATGAGAGATATTGAGAGAAAAAATATTTATGTATGTGCTAGAGATAGTGCACAAAACGAGAGAGAAAATACCCATTTGATTTGAGTCTGTTGGTGCAAAGGTAGAATGAATGATGAATGGAAATATTCTATTAAGAGAATGACGGCTACAAAACATGATAAAAGTTACAATGATTGTCACCCTATTTATAAGCTAAAACTAGGGTTACTAGAATAGGATAAAATACTAAAATACCCTCTAACAAACTTAGGGGCTAAGAAAATAGTACAACTAAATATGAATTACTTCTAATACCATCCCTTAATTCATATTCCATCAAAACTTGTAACACCAATTCCATCCCTTAATCTGAGAAATTGATCAGTCTTGATAGCTTTCGTCAGAACATCTGCCAACTGTTTCTGAGTGCTGCAGTGTACAACTTCTAACACTCCCCTCTGAACTTGATGTCTCAGAAAATGATACTTGGTCTCAATGTGCTTGCTTCTCCCATGCAACACTGGGTTTCTGGCAAGATTGATTGCAGACTTATTGTCAATCATCAACTTCAGAGGTTTGTTTACTTTAATCTTCAGATCATGCAATAGATTCAGAATCCACACAGCTTGGCATGCAGTAACAGCACCTACAATGTATTCAGCTTCACAAGTTGACAACGCCACAACATGTTGCTTCTTGGAACACCAAGAAATGAGACCTCCCAGAAATTTGAATAAGTACCCAGACGTACTTCTTCTGTCAACTCTGTCTCCACACCAATCAGAATCTGAATAACTCAGAAGTTCTGACTCATCCTTTCTTCCAGAAGGAAATAATACTCCATACTTCAGAGTTCCCTTGATATACCTCAGAATCCTGACAGCAGTTTGGTAATGGGACCACTTAGGTTTACTCATGAACCTACTAACCATCCCAACTGAATAGCAAATATCAGGTCTGGTATTGCACAAATACCTCAGAGAACCAACCAACTGTTTGAAGGTTGTAGTGTCCACATCCTTTCCATCAGAGTCAGAATCCAGTTTCTGATTTGTATCAGAAGGTGTGACAGCAATCTTACAATTCTTCAGATTAAATCTCTTCAGAAGTTCTAATTCATACTTGAGCTGATGCAAAATAATACCTTTCTCAGAGTATCTGAACTCCATCCCTAGAAAGTATGTCATTTTGCCTAGATCAGTCATTTCGAATTCATTCATCAGAACTTTCTTGAACTTGGCTATCTCCTGTTCAGAACTTCCAGTCAGTAGTATATCATCAACATATAAACATACCAGAGTCATATTTTCTTCAGAAGTATGCTGAACATAGACACCGTACTCCATCTCACATTTCTGAAAGCCTTGATTCTTGAAAAATGAATCAATCTTCTGATTCCAAGCTCTGGGCGCTTGTTTCAATCCATATAGAGCTTTGTATAATCTGTACACCATCCCTTCCTTATTCTTTTTCACAAATCCAGGAGGTTGTGACACGTAAACTTCTTCTTCTAATGGACCGTTTAGAAATGCAGATTTTACATCTAAATGCATCATAGGCCAATTCCTGTTAGCAGCTATTGCAATCACCATTCTGATTGTTTCATGTCTTGCTACAGGTGCAAACACTTCAGAGTAATCCAGCCCAGGTTTCTGTAGAAATCCTCTGGCTACCAACCTTGCTTTATGTTTGCCAATTGAACCATCTGGCTTTAACTTCTGCTTAAAAACCCATCTGACGCTGATGGCTTTCTTGTCTTTTGGAAGTTCTGTCAGCTTCCAAGTCTTGTTTCTCTCTATAGCATCAAGTTCTTCTTTCATGGCCTTCATCCAGAGCTTCTGCTTAAGAGCCTCTTCTGTACTTATGGGTTCAGAGTCTACTAACATGGCACACTGAATAACTTCTCCTTCAAAGTCTACTTCAGTGTCTTACAGCATGTCAAATTCTGCATATCTTCTGGGGATGTTTCTGATTCTTTGTGGTCTCTGAACTTGTTCAGAGTCTTGAGCTTCAGAGTTTCTAGCTTCAGATGGTTGACTTCCTCCAGAGCTTTGATCATCTTCAGGGTCTGGCATATTTCCAGAGTCTGAATTGCCACCAGAATCTGGATTACCATCAGAGTCTGGGTCATCAGAGTCTGGATCATCAGAGTCATCTTCATCTTCTGAGTCTTCTCCAGAGTCAGAATCACTATCAGAATCAGAATCAACGTCAGAGTTTACTCCAACTTCAGAAATTCTTAACTCTGACCTTTCTTCAGAAGTTCTAACATCAGAATCAGATTGAGACTTATCCCAATTCCAAACTTCTGATTCCTTCACAATCACATCTCTGCTGAATTCAATTTTATTGGTTTCTGGACAATAGAGCTTGTATGCACCTGTACTGTGGTACCCTATCAGAATCATCACTTTGCTTCTATCATCCAGCTTCTGTCTTCTGGCTTTTGGAACATGTTTATAGCAAACAGAACCAAACACCTTCAGATGACTAACACTTTTCTTATCTCCAGCCCACTTCTGTATTGGAACTATTTCCTTCAACTTCTTCGTAGGACATCAGTTGAGTACATACGTTGCGGTGGCAACAGCTTCTCCCCAGAGCTTCTGAGGAAGCTTCTTCTCCTTTAGCATGCTTCTCACCATATCAAGCAAAGTGCGGTTTCTTCTTTCAACAAGACCATTGTGTTGAGGGGTATAAGGAGCAGTAACCTCATGCTCAATTCCATTCTCCTCATAGAACATCTGGAACTCTTTGGAGCTATACTCACATCCACCGTCAGTTCTAAGAATCTTCAACTTCTGACCCTCTGATTCTCAACCTTCATTCTGAACTTCTTGAATTCATCAAACACCTCGTGTTTAAACTTAATAAGGGATACCCATATCATTCTTGTGAATTCATCAACAAATAACACAAAGTATTTATTCCCTCCAATCGATGCTACTGGAAATGGACCACACACATCAGAATGTACAACTCCTAAGGCATGTTTTGCTCTTGGAGCAGTTTCTGACGCAAATGGCAATCATGGTTGTTTTCCTTCCATGCAAACTTTGCATGACTTTTCAGGCTTCTTAATTGCAGGAATTCCATGTACCAACTTCTTTGAATTCAGATGTTTTAAGCTTCTGAAATTCAAATGACCAAATCTTCTGTGCCACAGCTCACTCTCCTTCTCAGCACTTGTTGCACTAAGACATTCTGAGTCTGCAGTTCTGACATTCACCTTGAATGTTCTATTCCTTCCCTGTTCTGACTCCATAATCAACTTCTGATTGCAGTCATACAGCTTCAGAAGATTGTCCTTCATGGTAACTGAAAAACCTTTTTCAATTAATTGTCCCACACTCATCAGATTGCTTCTGATGCCAGGTACATACCACACATTCTGAATCAATGCTGTTTTCCCATTGTTCAGAATCACTCTGACATTTCCCATACCTTCTGCATTAAGATATTTGTCATCAGCACATCTGATCTTTGTGCTCTTTTCAGAGTCAAAGTCAACCAGCCATTTCTTGTTTCCAGTAAGATGATTTGAACAACCAGTGTCCATATACCACCAGTCTATCAGATCCATATCATCAGATTCAGAGGCCATCAATAGCACAGATTCGTCATCAGAACTTCTGGCTATATTTGCTTCTTCTGATTTTCTCTCCTTGTTTGACCAACAGTCTCTAGCAAAGTGACCAAACTTCTTACAGCAGTAACATTGGATTTTCTTCTTGTCATACTTCTCTTTTCCCTTCTGAGCATTCTTTTGTCTATCAGAGGTTGAGCTTTCTGACTTCTGACCACCATCAGATCTTCTCCTGGCTTCTGACTACTTCTGATACCTCCTACCAGAAGTTGCTTTCAGAGCCTGCTGCTCTACTTCCCTTTCAGAAGTTCTCTAAGTCAAACGCAACTCTTGCGCTTCTAGACTGCTCTGCAGCTCTTCAACTCTCATGGTGCTCAGATCTTTAGAATGTTCTATTGCTACCACAATGTAATCAAATTGAGAGGTAAGGGATCTCAATACCTTCTCCATGATTGTTTCTTCAGAAAGAGTTTCTCCACACGCTTTCATCTCATTAGTGATCAGAATCACTCTGGAGATGTATTCAGAAACTTTCTCATTATTCTTCATGTTGAGATTCTCATATTGCTTTCTCAAGGACTGAAGCTTCACCTTCTTCACTGATGCGTCACCACCATAACATCTAACCAGTGTGTCCCACGCAGCCTTTGCTGTCGTTGAATCTGCAATCTTCTCAAACACATTTACATCAACACATTGATGAATGAAGAACAATGCTTTATGATCCTTCTTCCTTACTTCCTTCTGCACGTTTTTCTGTTCATCCGTCGCATCTGCTGCTACCGGAACATAACCATCAGTGACAAGATCTAGAACATCTTGAGCACCGAACAGTACACGCATTTGGATCATCCAACGATTCCAGTTTTTACCGTCAAATACTGGAAGTTTGGTGTTCATGTTGCCGTTTCCGTTCATCTTTCTACCTTGCACAGTACACTCAGATTTCTCACACAGTGTTTCCCAACCCACAGAATTAAAATTCTGATCAGATTTTGTTCAAGATTCAACACGAATCTAAGAATCAAAATCAAACACACAAGACCTCACGTTCACTCGTGTTTCCCGTGTTTCCCAATGAATCGGAACCGGAGCTCTAGATACCAATTGTTGGTGCAAAGGTAGAATGAATGATGAATGGAAATATTCTATTAAGAGAATGACGGCTACAAAACATGATAAAAGTTACAATGATTGTCACCCTATTTATAAGCTAAAACTAGGGTTACTAGAATAGGATAAAATACTAAAATACCCTCTAACAAACTTAGGGGCTAAGAAAATAGTACAACTAAATATGAATTACTTCTAATAGAGTCAAGAGAAAATGGTATGGTTTGAGTCGAGCGAGTGAATGATTTGAATCAAGAACTAGAAAAATCATAAAGCTACATCATTGATTCGAGTCACTTGATTTGAGTCAGACAAACCCGTGATTTGAGTCACGGATACATAACCAAAATCTAAAACATGCATGTAATTTTTTATTTGAGTCATGCTATTTTGTGATTTGAATCAAGACCTCCATGATTCGAGTCAAGCTTTTGTATGATTTGAATCATAAATACATAAGTAAAATCTTATTTGAAGTTTCAATTTTTGATTTAGGTCAGACTATTTCATGTTTCGAATCAAAAAATACATAATCAAAATTTGGTTTTCACATCAGTTTTTGATTCGAGTCAACCAATTATATGATTCAAATCACGCTTCAAAATTTTCAATTTTTAAGAAAGGTGAAATGTTTATATGAATCGAGACTTGGTGAGATTTGAATCATGCATTCATGTGGATCTTCATCTAAATATCCGACTAATTGACTAGAACTATATTATGTCGACTTTAAGCAAATAGTTTGATTTATGCATACATAAAAATGGTTTAGCACTTAACTCATGAATACGCAACTATGTGAGAAGACTCAATTACGACAAACAAATCAAAAGACTAAACAAGCAAGAAAACATAAACCGAGGAAAATTCTAGGAGACAGAGCAACTTCACTAACGTTCTTCGTTGACCTTATACTATTTTTTGAATTTCTGCAACTTTGATTTTTACTAGTCTCGAAATACGATTTCCTTCTAATTACTTGAGGTTTTAAGCATACTTCTACATGACCATTTGTTTAGTTTTTATTGGGTGTGTAGAAACTTCTATTATAGTATTTTTGAGAAGACATTGACTACATAGTAATAATAATAATAATAATTTTGTATTATCGTCTACTTAAAAAAATCTCCTACCATTATGAATATGATTATTATATTTTTTATACTTTTGGATTTATTCTTGTGTATGTATTAAAAATTTCTTTATATTTTCTAGAAGTTTCTATTATAGTGTTTTTGAGAAGACATTGACTACATAATAATAATAATAATAATAATAATAATAATAATAATAATAATAATAATTTTGTATTATCTTCTACTTAAAAAAATCTCCTACCATTATGTCAATAATTATTTTTTATTTTTTATTATTATAGGGTCAACAATCATGTGATTCGACCAACAATACATCGATCTATTTTTTCCTAGCATAAATCTATTAGTATGTTCGAAATATGATTTGAATTGACTTTAAGATAAAAAATTATCTGATTTAAAGATAAAACTACCCACAATTAAATTATATTTTATATGATTAATTAATTTTTTATTTTATTTTGATTCAGCATGATTAATTAATTAAGAAAATATGACTTTATCTAATAAAATTGTTGCGGTTTAGTTTGGATAAGTATTTGGATATCCAACTTACAAATTGTAAATATCTTTCTTAATTTTATAAACATACGATAAAATAATGATTCTTGATACAATATATAAAGTATAATATATTAAAATTAATATTTAAAAATCATAACAATCAATTATATTTAAAGCAAATGAAATAGTTAAGAAAAGAAGATTAAATAAAAAATACTTAATAGTATTAAAATAAATTAAACATAATAACTAATACAATATATTATATTAATACAAATAAGTAAATATTAAAATGTATGTTGATTCATTTTGATATTTAAAAATAAATCTAAAAGTAAAAAATAATCCAAGAAATTTTCACAAAATGACATTTAAATACATTAGATAATATTTGATTTTGTGCGGTTTTTAATTTTTTATTT
Source organism: Lathyrus oleraceus (assembly GCF_024323335.1). NCBI lineage: Eukaryota > Viridiplantae > Streptophyta > Magnoliopsida > Fabales > Fabaceae > Lathyrus > Lathyrus oleraceus. The sequence continues at coordinate 514,076,233 of NC_066583.1, forward strand.
AAATTTTTTGAATTTGAAAAATGATAACATATTTATTAATATTTTATTGCATAAATTAGTTAAATTCAGTGATTTTAATTTATGTGTCCATTACTTTTTTTTTTAAATCCCATGCATATATCCAAATTACTGATTAAAGTTTTTTTATTAAAACGTTTATCAAGAATTATAGTATATTTCTACGGTTTAACACTATTCATGTTTCGAAACCACATGGTGATAACTTAAAGTATTCATGTCGTTCATAGAGCAAAAATCAGAAAAAATGAAAAATTATCAGAGCCTGGTTTCGATCCAGGGACCTGTGGGTTATGGGCTCACCACGCTTCCGCTGCGCCACTCTGATTTATTGTTACTGATATTTTAAAGTTTATATTTATTAACATATTTAAACATTACAAATGCTAGTATTTAGTAGATTCTGACAAATATTTGTTAGAAACATGTAATCAGGGTAACGTTCCGACAAGTTACTGTTTTGACCATTTCTGCCACTTGGGTTTAGTTTTTTATGACTGAAATCTAACAAGAGTTGTCAAAAAGAATAATCAGAATCAATACATAAAGATATTGTTTTTTCTGTTAAATATATTTATTTTATTATGCTCTTAAGTTAAAAAGGATGTGTTATAATAGAAGAAGTTCAAAATTGTACCACTAGCTAGTAGTATAGTATAGGGATAGTTACAATTACAATGAACTTGACAACAAAATTCCAGTATTTTATGTGAAGCACATAGTGTTGAATATTTTAGAGAAAAAAAATTGTTTTCCTTAACTATTTCTCGGATCTATTTTGTTCCCTTTTAAAAGTAGTATTTTGATTCTTTAATTCTATAAAGTGGACCGTGTTATTTTCATTAGTTCATTAGTCAAAATCAATATATAAAGTTATGTGTCACTGTTGTAGAATGAAAATACATATTTAGATTTATTTTAGTGACTGAATTAGCGACGGAAAAAGTCGTCAATAATTAAAAAAATTATGAATCTTAATAGTTGCTCTTCGTTTTTTTTCATCTTCTTCAAATTTTTTCAAAAATGTTGGAATCATTAGAATTTAAAATACAAATTGAAATTGAATGCTTCGGTTAAACACAAACCTCCCATTTATTCATACCGAAAATAATAAGCATAACCCATACCACTTTTTCATGAGGTAATAGGCATAACCCATTTACTATCATGATCACTTTTTTCACGATATAATCCATTTACTATCATGATCACTTTTTTCATGATTTTTAAAATCTGGGTTTAAAATTTTCAATAATCTTTAAAGCTTCAATTTTGAATATGGTTTTGTGAAGAATAGAAATCGAAAGTAAGAGATTGTTTTACAAAACCGAAATCGGAAATAAATGATTGTTTTGCAAAACCAAAATCCAAAGAAAGGGATTTTTTATGAAATCGAAATTGAAACAAATTATTTTACGAAGTCCAACTTGAAAGAAAGGGGTTGTTGTGTTTTTGGGTTTGAGAAACAACACTTTGTGTTCGTAGATGTTCATATTTTGATGTCTTTAATTTCAGTGACTCATTTTTAAACGGACTTGATGTCTTTAAAATATGTGATGTGTGTCATACCCCAAAATTTACCATACCCTTCATTCAACTTCATCTGGCTCATGCTTTCAAATTCATATGCATTTCATCTCCCTAAGCATTCATCAGGAAATTCATTCATCTGCATACAATCATGCATCCATTAGTTCAAAGGGTTGCCATTTGATTGACTCAATATTGGGTTTTAGCCGGATGATTAGATTGATATTGTGACTTTTGATGCAAGATATAATGAATTCCATTGGATGTTATTTAATCAAGGCTTAACTCTATGGCAAGTCATATGGTATAAGGGCCTCTTGATGGGCTCACTTGGAAAAGAAAATATTATGGTACATTTGACTTTTTAGTCAAAGTCAACTTTGAAAGTTGATTTTTTGACCTAATTCTTAGAAGTCTCCCCATTTCATGTTCAAGCTATGAATATTGAATTAATACACATCATAAGGAGAAAGGGTTTGAAAGGCATTCATGACCTAGTTGACTTTTGGTCAACTGTTGACTTCTGGTCAAGTAGTTGACCAAGTCTGTTGGAGTTCTTCCTTTAACTTGGGCTAGTTTTTGGTATGGGTGTGTTTATCAGTAATTTCTGACAAACAACCGCTAGTCCTCCAATATTATTAATCTTGGTAACTTACAAGATCGCCTAGATTGATCCTAGGACATGTGTCTCAAGAACTAGTGTTATGGTGATTTGATTCATGATTAAGTTTGTTTCTGGTTTATGAATGGTAATTAGGGTTCTTTATCTAGCGTTAATGGTACAAAGTAAAGAGTGTTTCGACAATAACTCTAAACGAAATTTAAAGGCTTGTGACTTTAAAGATGAAGGACAAATGGCACTAATTATGTAAAAAGGCTTTTTTAAGATAACAAAGGTAATTGGCAAAAGTAAAGATAAATAACTTGAAGTAAAAGGTTTTGAGTTTGAAAAAGTGTTGGAAATAAAGGTTTGGCGAAATGTAAATGCAAAGGTAAAATCAATGACGAAAGACTTTGAGGATAAAGGCAATTCGACAGAAGGCTTAAATAGAAATAAAGACAGTAAATGGTTTAATTTAAGTAACTTGCATTAAAAGATAACATGAGATGAAATCATGGTGTTCTTCATACATACATTTTCAGCAAAGACTCGCTTCTCTCGCTCCGGTACTTTGAGTATTTTTAGTGAATTTTGTATATCAGTTTGAACACACGAAATCTAAAAACTAAGACTCCTATTTATAACAATTCGACCCTAACGGTCTCTACACAGATGATTGCCACGTTCGACATTTTCAAGCGCTGCGTGTCTCAGATGCTTCCACGCGTTCGCCTGACAAAACTACTTCGTTTGAATTTCAAATCTTTCCCGCTCGATGCTTCGAATCTGCCAAACGCTGATGTCGAAGAGAACTTGTGGAGATCCTAAAATCTTCTAAGTCTTAAGCTTCGACAAAAAGGTCCTTTCTCCCAAGGTCCTTTCGTTCTTGTCCAACTTTAGACAAACCTTATTTAGCTTGGTTGACGAAAGTTGAGAAAAAGAAAGCTCAATTTTGGAAAGAATTGGGCATATTCGACCTGATTCAGATGTCGAAACTAGGGTTTAGCTACTGCCAACCTTTGTTACTATCTAGTATGTATTTCTGGGATAGTACGTATAATACTTTTCATCTCCCATGTGGAATGATAACTCTTACGCTCTTCGACGTAGCTGCTATTTTTGGACTCCCTCCGACAGGAGAAACCTTCGACCCCTATCAAGACTGCGAAAACTTAATTGACTTTAACGTCAAGAATGCTTCGTTCAGCACTTATATTAGTTTATATCATGCTGATAGGGAAAAAGTTTCCGACGTAGAACATATAACATTCTTGGGTATGTGGTTATCCAAGTTTTTCTTCTGTTGTAAATCTCTGCAAGTTGCAAAGAGATTTCTAACACTTGTTAATCAATTGCACGTTGGTCGAAAGGTGTGTTTAAGTGAACTCCTATTGGCTAGTTTGTATGAGAGTCTAGGGTCTGCTAGTGCCAAGTTAAAGGAGTATAGGGCTGGTACAAACTTATTACTATCTGGGCCTTATTGGCTTCTTCAATTGTGGCTCAATGCCACCTTCGAACCCTCTTTACCAACACATGGAAATGTTGATGAAAATGCCCCAGAGATAGTAAATTGAAGCATCGAAGGCACCAGACTCCTTCATTTGACTCCAGTTGATGATGTTGACAATCTGCAAACTTCCCTCACCAAATATACCCTGATGTTCTCGAAGCGTCACAATTTCTCTCCTTCGATGGCTCCATTTGTCAGTCGAACCCATGGTCCTTCCTGGTTCACTGCTTCGCTTGAAGATGTTGTTAAGGACGCCAACACAGAGATCGAAGATATATGGCGTGCATTTCTTTTCCCAAGGCTGCTTGTTTCAAGGATCCTGCCAGTGAAGAGCCATGTTTGCATGTTGGCTTACCAACCTAACTTTGTCTCTCGACAATTTGGGTTGTGTCAACTCATTCTTGTCTCTCTATTCAATCGAAAGCGCGAGATATGTTGTGCAGGGACTGATTAGAGCGCTCGAGACATTGCAACACACAAGGAATTCCATGCAAACTTTGCTGAATTTCAATTAATAGCATACCAACCGTCATTCCACTCTACCAATGGGTTCGCCACTTGGTGGACAAATTTCTATTCCAAGAACATGTTTACTACTGCTGAAATCAAGGAACGTCTAACGAATGCCTTTTCATCTTTGCAGGAAAATGTCTACAATGGTAAGCTTAAACATTCTGAAGAAATCCAAGCATTGCAAAAGTACTTTGAAACTGTCTATAACCCAATGGAACTTGTTCAAACCGTCTGTTACGCAACACCAGTTTTAAAAGAGAAATTTGAAAAATGAATTTCCAAAAAGAAATTTCCCAAAGCTGTAAAACCTGAATCTAAATATGATTTGGCCTTTGAGTGTGAACCACCCAAATTTCCAAATTTACCCAGTGCAGACTTTGCTTTGTCATTTTTCCCCCTTACCCAGATTGGTTCGCATGTGAGAACATTTTTAATGAATTGAAAAATGACCAACAAAGACCTGCTAAAAGAGTAGTTGCAACCAAACATACCTTAGATAGTTTCAAAGGCTTTCTTCACTTTGACTTGGATGCAGTGAGAATTACCTCTCTGACATGTGGAGGTGTGGAATGTTTGGATTTCTTGGTTTTACAACTCCCTTTCGTCTTTTGCTAATCTTTTAAACATTGCATGTTTCGATTAACTCACATTCTTCTTTAGCTGTTGAAAGGAAGGTGGTGAAGAAAGAGAAGCCTGTGGCAAAAGCTAGTTCGAATACTACTTCTAAGCCAACTACCTCTTCGAGCCAGGGAGCCCCTTCTGCCAAGGTTGCTGCTCCAAAAAAACAAAGAAGAGTTCAAAGGTATTACATCAAATAACTTCTCTGTCTCTTTCGTATTTTTCTAATTGTTTATAATTTTACTTCTTTCAAGGTAGTGGCAATCCTCCTTTAACGCCAAAGAAAAGAAAAGTCCCAACTAAAAGTGCAACCCTTGTCGAAGAAGATGGAGAAGAAACTCCTCCAACTCCACTTGAGAAGAAATAGAAAAGGAATAAGGCAACAGTTTCCCCTTACCAAACAACCAAACAACAAGGTGTCGAAATCAAGATTCTCCCTCCTCCTTCAAAGGAAAATCAATCCCAACCCTCTGGTGGCGCAGTGCTAGAGCACATTGGGAGTAATTCTTCCGACCCTGAGGCTCAACAGGTGAACTTCTATCCTGAGTCTTTTATCTTTCGATAAAATTCTTTTTTATTCTAGCACTTTGTTTTCAGGAAATACCTATCACTCCCCTCATCTCTACTGCCAATCAGAATGATCCTTCGAGCAGTATGAATCCATCTCCTCCTCCGACAATCAGCGGTGTTGTTCAAAACAAAGGATCTTCGACTAGAGCATAAAATCTCGAAGCAGATAATGTCCAGAACGAACAAGAAACCTCTTCTCCTGGAGAAGATGGTAAAAAGGATTCGAAGCAAGCTGAAGAGAAGGATTCATAAGAGAAAGAAGATTCTGAGGATACTCCTAGTAACTCTCCTCCAAGAGTTACGTTCCCTTCAGATTATGCTGACGAAGATGATCAGGATTCTGATGAGATTGAGGGGTACTTTCAACAAGATGAAGACATGAGTGAGGGAGAAGCCGATCCTGAAGGAAATCAGACTGGAACTGATGATGCTATTGTTGAAACAGTCCCAGATCCAACTAATGTTCGATCATCCACAATCCAGACTTCGCCTATATCACTTACTGAGGAGGAGAAAAATGCTTTGAAACAAAATGATCCCCTCAAGTATGTAAGGTTGATGATGGCTCAAAGAGAATCTTTCTCAGAAAAAAGCATTTCTGGAGCTTCGACCCATTCTGGTGCTAGTGCAAACGAAGCATCATATGACGAACTCCTTAAGCAGGTGAAGAAGGTTATTTTTGATGTAGATCTCTTTGAAGAATTGAAGAAAGATGTGGGAGTAAGCTTTGGCATAAAGAAGTTGATAAGCAAGATCAACATCACTGCTTGCCTCACTGATATAGGTGAAGCCCTTATCGACATCCATAACCTCATTGACCAAGTTTGTGCTGAATACCGTAAGGAGGTGGATGCCAAAGCAAAGCTTCAATCAACCGAACAAGCTCAAGCTACTGAGTTTGATAACGCCCTTCGAACTTCAAAAGCCTCTGAGGAGTTAGCCGCTTCCAGAAAATCAGCCCAAGCAGAATTCGACACCTATACTGCTTCGATACGACTCTGGGAATCTCTCATTGCAGAATTGCAGAAGAAAATTTCTGATGCTAAGGCGAAGCAGGCTGCTATCCAAGGCTTGGATAGTACTGAAGCTGATAATCTGGCGAAGCAGAGCGTAGATCACGTCAAAAAGGCTACTGCTATGAATGAATTGCACGCCTCAGAGGGGTTCAAGCTGTTGTTCAGTACAAGATAGGCTTGGCGAAGATAAAGTATGACTGGATGAAGGCCACTATCCCTTTCTGATTTTCACTTGTATTCGTTCTATTCGACTTTTGTTTGTTTGTAATTCGATTAAGACAAAGCCATCTTGGCAAAATTTGAAGTTTTAAATATATTCACCATCTTGGCTATGATAGTTCTTTGCTTACTACGTGTCGCATCCTGCGAAAAATCAACCGGCGAGACTCGAATAAAAACACAACACAGAGCCGCCACTGCGCGTTATTTATCCCAAGACAGGGAAAGGAAACGCTCAGAGAAACCTGGAAAGGAAATGGTCTCGCGACCAAAGAGAATGGGTTCGGGAGTCGGTTACGTGAGGGGAAGGTATTAGCACCCCTCACGTCCGTCGTACTCGACGGGATCCACGTTCTAAAATAAAGAATAGGTTGCTAAACATCACACACACACACGGGGAACGCAGGTGGGGTTAAGAGGAACGAGCTCGATAAGGTATCGCACCTTATGCCTACATATCTTGTCTGGAACAAGAATCAGAGCCACTGTAGTTCGGCTTACGCACGCCAAACAACACAAAACAATCAAACAGATGGCAAACATGGAGCCCGACAACCACTGGATGGAATTACGTCGGCATCCGAACCAAAACGCACTCAAAAGGGCAAACGTGGAGCCCGACAGCCAATCACTGGGCTTACGTCAGCATCCGAACCCAAACAAGACAAACAGCACATAACAAGCAAACAAACAAACAACAACTGGCTAAGGAGTCGGGGACTCGAGCCTAGCAAGTGTCAAACAACATACACAAATAAATAAAAAGGCGCCCGGAGTGGTCTCGCACGACCACCTGCCTACATACCTTGTCTGGAACAAGGATCAGGGCGATGTAGTTCCCCTCAACAGGGGAGAAACTCTCCTAACCAGAAACCAGGGGAAGACACGACACTAGGGAGACTACGACTCGAGCCTAGGTGTTGTCATGCAAAGTCACCTAAGTTCAGGTTTCTATCCTACTTGCATAAGCAAGCCTATCCTAACCAGGAAAGGAGCAAGCACACAAACAAACAACATACAAGCATACATCAGATGAGAACAGGCATCTCAAACAAGCATGTCAATCAGATATCCACACAGCACCCACTATAACCAAACAAGGGGGCTCAATCAATCAGGTTTGACTGCCTCAGCAAGTCATCTGTACAGGCTGTGTTTGCTCTTAACCTTGCCATTACGAGGCTAAGGTGAAGCAGATGAAAGGATGAAGTGAGGATAAGACCTCACAGCTCTTATCCCTGACCAGGGAGAGCTTCTGACAAATGAGCATGGGTTCAGAATAGGGGAACCCTTCTATACTCGAAGACTCTGACACAACAGATCTTGGGCTTGGATCTCAATGCTACAACCATGTAATGGGAGCAAGGAGAAGACTCACAGAATAGTGGGGGACAGACTGCTTATCCCTAACTTCCACCAATTGCCTTCTTTAAAGGACTTTTCCTGCTTGGGACAAAATGTAAACATACACAATCATTGCCTCTTAAGGAGGACTTCAGACAGTTTGCCCGGTCAAATAACAGACCGGGTCTCCAGACTACATGAAGTTAGAAAGTTATACCTCTATACAAGTTGCTTAAGCAAAGCAAAGCAAAAGTTCACAAGGAACTGAGCAACTAAAGTACCTGGAAACAATCAAACACAGTTAGTAATCAGACAGACAAACCATAAACAACAAAGTGTTCAATCAATTAATCTATACAGACTAATGCACAACAAGGCAAGCTCAAAGCTCAAGCCCAAGCTTCACAATCCTACAAAACAATGTTATGTTAGTGTACAAACATCAAACAACATCAATTGCATTTAACTTGATTCATTCTCCATGTGCATTATGCTTTTGATCCTGAAAAATCAAGCAAACATTAGCAACAAGACCACTAGGCCAAGCCTAGGGTCCAAAGGCAAGAAAAATTCCTAAACAGCAAGGTATTCTCAAACCAAAGTCAAATTAATGTCAAACAAGAGCAAACACCATTGGTCTCATGTTTATATCATTCATCATGCTCATGTTATGCACAAAACAATCCACATTGGTCCAAATGAAGCATCAAACATGCAAACAGAACTATTGCATTCAATTCCACATCAAAGCAATTCCAAAAATTCTCAAATAATTTACACCTAAACAGGGGATGTTCAAGGTCTACCATGTCAAATTTGAGCTCAATTGGGCAAATGGAACCATGTCAATGAAAATCAACAAAAACAGACACAATTATAGGCTCCAAATCACAACATCAACACATGCTTCCACTTCAAAAATTCATAACTCAATGAAAACAATAAAGAAATGGATGAGACCAAACCAGGGGTGTCACATTATGTGTCTATTACAAGCATGCCAAATTTCATGATCATACAATATCATATGAGCACTTCACAATGAATCTACCAACCTATGTCACACAAGCTTGCACAATTGACCAACAGAAATGAAAAATCACAATCAATTTGAAAATGCTATGTAAAATTCCACAAAAATTCACAAAGCATCTTAACATGTTAATGATTCACCATGCAAAATTTCATTTCATTCCAACAAGTATAGGCCACTCAAAAAAATCCAGCAAATTGACATAATGAGGTGTGACACAAATTGTCACACCTAAGTTCAATAATTTGCTGCTCAATGACCAGGTATCACAAATTCATGAAATTTACATGTAAATCTCCATCAGCCAGTCCACAATCATCACAAAAATTTTCAAGCATTTATTTTAGAATATGAGGATTTCATGAACAAAATGGCACAATGTATCAAAATATAGCACATGTTAAAGAAACCTAAGTCAAACACAATTCACACCATGCACAACTTCAACCAATAGGTCAAAAAAATTCTACAGTCAACAAGGAAGTCAACACAAAAATTCTCACATTTTTCTGAATTTTCTACAATTTTTTATGATTTTTTTAATGTGTTATGAATTTTTTAAGAATTTTATGTTAATTAATTAAAATTGCCAATGGCAATCTTGTAAATAAACCGCGCGGGGAGGGAAACACGGTATTTGAAATTTTGAACAGAATTATGGATCTAGAGCCTAAAACTCTCAGAACTGCATTGTCTCTCTCGCGCGCCATTATCACGTCCATCAACGGTAGCTTCGACTTTGCTCATTTCTTCACCAAAATTAACAAACTAATAACCGTTGGAATGGTCTGAATGTGAGGATCTCAAATACGTAATCAATTCATCCTAATTCTAACTATACAATTCAGATCGAACAATTTAAGTTTTGCATTCAAACCTACAAATCAAGATATCTTGCTCTACAGTTCATCATTTCAAAAACTACACCTAGCACGATCATCTACACGGAAAGAACTATAGAACGCATATCACAATTCCAAAAATCAAGAGATTCGAATTTTGAGCACCTGGAATGGCAGCGTTGGAATCGGTGTTCTTGAGCTTCAATTACCACAAACAGTCGAAGAATGACGATGAGGAAGGTGGATAGAAGCGTTTGCCTAGCTCGAACCTGCTCCAGTTATGAGGAATCGGAATTTGCCATGGAAGGCTTCACTTGCAACAGTCGCAATCGGCAAGGCTTTTGATGGTGATTTCCAAAAACAGCAAAAATAGATGATGATTGGAGATGGCAGCAAAAGGAATTTCGCAAATTGAGCAAGAATTGGGAGAGTTTTGGTCAATTGAAGTTCTTGTGTTCTTGAGAGAATGTGATGAATTTGGAGAATTTCATATCTGTTTTGGGGAATTGTGATTTTCTGTTATGATTAGAATGAGATTAGGTTTATATATGTGTACTTAATCATCCCTTAATCATGTAATTATGCAAATTGGAATTGTTAAGTGAAAGTGTAATTTCCAAAGTGAGGGCAAAATGGGAATTTCCAAGGCCAGCTCATTGCCACCTGTTTTGACAGCTCACACAACTTCCAAATGTCATGTGTGAGCTGTTGAAACTTGTCTCATGCTCATTGGTTGTGTAATTCTCAAATTCACCTTGTGTTTGCATTTTGTCCATTTTTGCCATTTCATTTTTCAAGCCAAATCCCAAACCATGAAGCCTAGCCATGAAGTGATGATTCCAACAAATTTTAAATACCATTCATGAGGTGCTGCAAAAATCCCCACTCAAAAATTCCAATTATTTTGAAAGTTGGACAATTTTGCCCTTGGTCCAATTTAACTGTCCAGTTGAAAATTGACTTTTTGCATTGACCACTTTTAGAAAAATCCAATTATGCACCATGAAAGTACATGTCAAATGGAGTTTGTGCATATAAAGAACTTGCAATTTGGACAAACCATGTGGAAATTATGGCCTCCTGATTATGGGTCATTTTTGAATTTCACTGAGCCCTAATTTTCCAACCATACATGGGATTTTCAAGTTCTTGGACTTTTTGGAAAGGTGAGAACAAGATCTACAACTTTCATGTTGAATAATTTTTCATTTGAAGCTTCCTTGGACACGTGGCTTTGGGGTCAAAAACTTTCCATTTTTGGAAACTTCCATTACAAGTCACTTTCTATTTTTGGCAGTTTTTGTCCTGACTTGATTTTCTTCATTCTTAAGCTTTGATATGTCAAATAACACTTGTTCCAACATGAATGAAGTGTATCCAACTCATTTCCACCTCCAAATCCATCAGATCATGTACAGCTGACCACAGTTGACTTTTCAACTGACAGATGAATCTGGCCAAGCATAGATCAATCTGAGCCCCATTCTCCTGATGAAATGGCTCAAGGGTGAAACCCTAGCCTCAATTATCTCCATAGAATCACATAATGAACCCCATAACCATCATAGACCCCATCTCCTGATCCAGCCCTGATTGGCCCAATGCAACTGATTAGGGTTGACCAGTGGTCAAAACCCTAATCTCCAGGAATCTTCTTCAATCTTCTGATGACATCCAACCATGATGATGATGATGTATCATTGCAATCAAGATGAAGACCAACATCCATTGAGAATCATGAAACCCTAATTCACTGCCCAATCCTCAGATGGCCAATAATCAGTCAATAAACCCTAGGCTTGCACTCTGACTTCTTTATCTTCTGATCAAGACTTGGGAGAATGGCTTGCACAATGTAACCACATGATATGCAATATGCAATGCCTAATGACCTAAAATGATATGCTATATGTTAATGCTAGTCCCAAGAGAAGAGGGCAAATTTTGAGGTGTTACAGCTGCCCCTATTCAATCCACTGTGAACCTGTCGATACGAAATAGCCTCGGCTTTCGGATGATCAGGATGAAGAGTGATTGAATACCAAGAACAGACGAACAATTTGCACTCTGATGGGATATAATTAACAACGCCTGTCAGCATCGGCGAAGAAACAAACTTGAAGGAAAAAACCCGTCTGGAACGGAGAAAGTCGGCCTGATCACCGAAACAACGTCGACCTGGGTACCAAAATAAATGGTAACGCAGGGATAACTATGACATGAACGCCACATCCGCTGGGGATTGTTATTTTCTTTTTCTGCTTTTCTTGAACCCCAAAAATTTTCTTATTGCGCAACGATCCCAGATCACTGCATTTGAACCCCAAAATCTTCTTTCCTTGTGATAACTCCGCTAGCAATCGTCGGAAATAACACCAATCACCACTCTGATGGCGACATATCGGAGGGTACACCTTCAACCAGACACTGACAGATGACCGGGAAGAAACTCGATGTTTACAGGCATCGAACGATGATGTTTTACAGGACACCAAAGAAAACTCGACCAAACATTAAACAATGACTGGGAGAAAACTCGATGTTTACAGGCATCAGACAATGATGTTTACCAGACATCGAACAATGATGTTGACAGGACATCGAACAAGGATGTTGACAGGACATCGAACAATGATATGGACAGGCATCAAACAATGATGTTTACAGGCATCAGACAATGATGTTTACAGGCATCAGACAATGATGTTGACAGGCATCGAACAATGATGTTGACAGGCATCAGACAATGATGTTTACAGGCATCAAACAATGATGTTTACAGGCATCAAACAATGATGTTTACAGGCATCAAACAATGATGTTTACAGGCATCAAACAATGATGTTTACAGGCATCAAACAATGATGTTTACAGGCATCAAACAATGATGTTTACAGGCATCAAACAATGATGTTTACAGGCATCAAACAATGATGTTTACATGCATCAAACAATGATGTTTACAGGCATCAAACAATGATGTTTACAGGCATCAAACAATGATGTTTACAGGCATCAAACAATGACCAACCAGACACTTACTGATGACTGGGAAATAACTCGACGTTTACTGAACATCAAAGGATGATGTTGACTGGACACCAAAGAAAGCTCGACCAGACACTTACTGATGACTGGGAAATACTGTTGTTCCAAACTCACAATGCTGAACTCCTCGGAGTATCGTCTTCACTGTCCGGCAAAACCAATCCTCAAGCGGTAACCACGGCTCGAATCGCGCTGATCGCGTAACGTCCTCTGATTTTATTTCCATCTCTGTCCGACGGAAACATTTCCTCCAATATCGCACTACTGGGGAACATCGCTGATCTGACGTCATGATGCTAAACCCCTCAGAGTAACATCTTCACCATCTGATGAAACCGAACCTCCAAGCGGTAACCACGGCTTGAATCGCGCTGATCGCGTAACCTTTCCATCTCTGCCCGACGGAAAAAATATCCTCCAGTATCGCACTACTGGGGAATCTTTGATCGAATCCTGAGGCCAAACTCCTTGGAGTAACACCTCCGCTATCTGGCAAAAACCACTTCTCAAACAGTAACCACGGCTTGAGACTAGCTTTTGCTTGCAATGATGCATGATTGATTTTTCTGCGTAATGCTCCATAATCATGGAAATGCTACGCGATTTATTATTTTTCTATGCAATATGCTATGCTATTCTTCATGATGAATGCATAAAAAGCATCCCCCTCAAGGGACTCTTCTGGGGAGCACGAGGCACTCTGCTGAGGAACTCGTCTCTGCTCCGACTCCACCCTGCTGAGGAATAATGCTGCTGCTGAAAAAGGTAACCCTTGCTGGGGGAAAAAACCTCCTTTGCACCCAATCCGCTCGAGGATATTGCTAGGGATAAGCACCACCAACACTCTGTGGGGATACATCGGTCTTTGACTTGCTAGGGATATCAATCCTGACTCTTCTTCGGGAAAACCCTCACAGATACCTGACGACTTCACTGGGGAATGCTCTCAGATACTCTGCTGGGGAAATAGCAATCTCCAGGCCTGTCGACTGGGGAAAGTATCAATCTAACACCTGCTGGGCAACCATCCTGACCCTGCTAGGGAAACACACTACTCCGCTGGGGACTGTAGCGGTGTATTCGTCGCTATATGATTTATCGATTAAACCATAAGCAAAGCATACAATGATTTTCGAGTCGCCACCGCACTTTTATTTATCCAAAGGACTGGCTAAAAAGCGAACAAAAGCCTAAGAAGTTTTACACGTAGAAAACTAATAAAAGATCAGAGAGTCTGGGTAAGGGGTAAATTACGCAATGGGAAGGTGTTAGGCACCCACTACGTCCTAGGTACTCCTAGGGAGCCCTTTTCACACTTGTTGTACTAAATTGTTATTTGTTATGACATAAGTATTGTGCAAACATGATTGGGATGATGAGAAAAGAATATACAATTTTATTATTGGGTTTGAACGGATGAACCCGCTGCCTACGTACCTTCCATCAAAGGTAAGGATCAAAACGCCGTAGTTCGGCTAAAAGATTTCAAAAAGGTTGATGGATTCAATTTTAAACAATAGCACTGAGGCTTTTCATTATCAATGGGAGAAAACTCGACCAAGACCAACATCCACCATGTGAGGATAGCTTCGACGCACTAGAGGGGTTAACCCTGTTTTCAGTACGGAAGTCTTATAGTCGACTCACTAAAGATAAGGTGAGGTTTACATCAACCACAATGATAATTGAAACCTATGGCTAATGCATGAAAAGATTAACAATGGACAGAGCCAAAACAAGTGAATGGGTGAAGTTAATTGATTGTGATTATGAAAATGAAGTCAAAGTATGATTAAGATTGATTTGAAAGAAGTATTATGAAATGGAGTTTGAAAAAAAGTCAAGGACTTGGGTCCAGGTTTTTAGTTAGAAAACATGAAGATGTTTGCACAACACTTATGTCAAGTTTGAATTCAAAGTGTGAAAAGGTTTAGGACATAATGAGAATGAATGGATGAAGATGGATTGTAAAACTTCCTAGAAGGGTTCACTTCTTGAAATCATATTGAAGATGATTCAAGTGTGTCCTTTGGAATGCAATGGATAATAATAAACAAACAAAGAAAGCAAAAAGCGGATATCGGATGCCAATCACTGGTCTTATACCAATCTCCTAAAACAAAACGGGATATCAGATGCCACTCAATGGACTTACACTAATCTCCACATGCAAAGAAATAAAAGGCGGATACCGGATACCAATAAATGGATTTACACCAGTCTCCTAAAACAGAAATGGATATCAGATGCCACTCAATGGACTTACACTAATCTCCTCAAAAGAAAAACAAAGATGAGAAACGGAAGCTAACTGCCAATCTGTCTGGACTTAGGTTAACTCCACAAATATGCTCATAGGAATACCAATGCCACGTTGCAGGGACTTACAGTGAATCCTCACATACAAGAACAAAAGCAACAATATGATCACAGGAATGCAAATGCCAACTTGCAGGGACTTACAGTTGCAACCTCACATAAACAGAGAAAGCAAAACATGGATGTCAGATGCCAATCTGTCTGGACTTACTCTAACATACACAGTATGATCCTAGGAAAACAAATGCCAACTTGCAGGGACTTACAGTTGTATCCTCACATACAAGTAAACAAAGGAACAATATGATCACAGGAATGCAAATGCCAACTTACAGGGACTTATAATTGCAACCTCTCACACAAACAGATAAACAAACTATGATCACAGGAAAGCAGATGCCAACTTACAGGGACTTATAACTGCAACCTCACATACAAACAAACAGATCAAATTATGATCACAGGATAACAGATGCCAACTTACAGGGACTTATAACTGTATCCTCACATACAATCAAACAGGTCAAATTATGATCACAGGACAACAGATGCCAACTTACAGGGACTTATAACTGTATCCTCACATACAAACAGAGCAACAGAAGATATGAGTGACCAATGAGGTCTTACACTCTATCCTTCCATATCATAGGAGCAAATGCCAAAACAATGGACTTACAATTGTCCTCAATGGGCAAACAACAATAATAAAAGTCATACAGACAAATGATATGATCATGCACTAATGGCAATTGATGATGATAAATGCATAACATACAAGCAAACATGTGCATATGAAGCAATCAATCAATCAATGAATAGCAAACAGCACACTCTATAGCCAAACAATGGGGGGCTCACACAAGAGGGTTTGACTTTGAAAGTCCACTGTAATAGGTGAAGGTCGCTCTTAACCTTGCCATTGAGAGGCTAAGGTGAAGCAGATGAATAGGAGATGAGGGGTGTGCCTCATTGCTTCTATCCCTAATCAGGGAGAGCATATCAGAAAGTGTGGGAGTTCAGAAAGTAGGAACTCTCTCCACATTATTGACTCGAGTAGATCTTGGGTTTTTATCTCAATGCTTCAACCATGTAATGGGAGCAAAGAGAGGACACACTGAATAGTGGGGGATAGATTGCTTATCCCTACCTTCCACCAATTGCCTTACTTGAAGGACTTTTCCTGCTTGGGACAATTTTAAACACACACAGGCATTGCCTCTTAAGGAGGACTTCAGACAGTTTGCCCGGTCAAATAACAGACCGGGTCTCCAGACTACATGAAGAAGAAAGGTTTATACCTCAAAAGCAATTGCTAAATAGCAAAGCAAGCAAGTTCAAAGAACTTAAGCAACTAAAGTACCTGAAAAAGTCAAACTTATTAGTAAACAAGTCAACAGTTCAAACCAAAAGAAATGGATAAACAACAGTCAACCATAAACAGAGGTGCCAAGGCACAAAGCCAAACTCATATGAGTCACACCTACAAAACAAGGGTTAGCACAATATATAATCCAACTCAGTCAAATTTGAATGATCTTTGAGGCATTGGTGCTTAACCTGAAACAATAGCTCAATTGTAAGCTTAAAAGACCACTAGGACTAGCCTAGGGTCAAAGATGAAAGAAAAAAGTCAAACAGCAAAGGAAGGTCAACCCAATTCATGTTCAAACATTTAAGAAGCAATCTCAATTGGATTCACAATCAAATCATGCACCATTGTCATTTCATACACCAAGAAATGCAAAGCATGGCAAGAGAGGCATACAAAAAGGTCAACAGCAAGACTTCATTCAAAAGTCAACCCAAACAATCTCAAAAATTATCAAATAAATCACATTCAATCCTAACACCTAGCATGGCAAGCATGTCAAATTTCATTGCATTTGGATGAGAGGAAGGCAGTCAATTAAAATCATGAAGTCAAACCAAATTCAAGTAAGCATAATGAAAGTCAACAAGCATGGGTCAACTTCAAAAAATCATATCAATTTGAAAACAGCAGAGAAATGAGTGAGATTAACACCAATGCAAAGCTTGGGATGTCTAGTTATCACATATGAAATTTCATGGTCATACAATATAGTATGAGGATTTCACAAATGAAATGGCAATGTGTAGCACAAAAAGTCAACCATAGACTAGGCAGGGAAGAAAATTCACAATCAAATGGAAAACCAGCACAATTAATTCCAAGAAAATTCATACACAAACTAGACATGTGATAGATGATTCATGCAAAAAATTGGGTCATTTGGATGTGAGGAAGCATGTGAACAAAAATTGGGAAAATGCATATCATTCATGTAGCACCAAATGTAACACTTCACTTCAAAAAATCAAAGCTCACACATCACAAATGAGAAATGCATAAACTCTATATGGAAACAAAGGTCAATGAGTCTAGTTTCACCAAAAAAAATTTCAAGCTCATTGGATGCAACATCATTATTTCACAATTGAAATGGCAAGAGATATCAATTTTGTCACATTTCACAAACCCTAGAGCCATTTAATATCCATCCAAGCAAAAAATTAATAAAATTCATGATAAAATAGAGGACATGCTTGTGAACATGATGAAAAAAGTTTCATAATTTTTGGATGAATAATGAATCAAATATGAATTATAGAAGTGGAGGAACAATTGGAACAAAACATGAACAAAAGCATGGCATAATGGTCAACGCAATGGTCAACAGTGGCACTATTGTAAATAGGCGCCCCACTAACTAAAGCTGTGCGTTTTGGCCCAGAATTTGAAATAATTTCATTGGTTGGTGAGGAGAAGGGGCCATGCACGTGAGAATGTGAAGAAAAATTCTGGGCAAACATTTTGAAAGCTAGGGTTTCACATCTTCATCCCCAATTTGAGTTTCACAATTTTTCTCCAGAATTTAAAATTGGCCATACCATTGTATTCATCAAACATCATACAACAACATCCTAACATTGGTTTTTATTGATTTGAGCTATCCATCAAGTTATATGCAAAATAAGTTTGGCTCATCTATGTTTATTTCAAAATAACTCAAACATCATTTGACCATTACCAAAACTAAGGCCAGCATTAAACTCAGCATTGAAAGACCTATTCAAAACATGTGTCAATTTTAAAAAAGGTGGAAGTGGAAAACTCACCAGTTTGGAAGAGCAGTTGTGTTGCTGATGCCTTTTGGTGGTTTTGAAGTGAACAGCTGCACCTTAGGGTCCCAGATGATGATTGATGAAGTTAGCTTTGCTTGAGATGGCTTGTTTTTGGCATCAATTTTGGACTGTCATGGCTGAGGCCTTTTCTAAAACAGTGCTAGAACAAATGCTTCCAAGTGTGAAAAATGTGATTGCAATGTGCTCATGATGTTGCCTTGATGATGAACCAACAAAACAAAGTCAAGGTGTTTGGAGTTTGTGGACTGAAAAATGAGAAAGTGTCAAGGTGTGTTTTTTGAGTGAATGAGAGAACCAATGCTGTTTCTTGTTGGTTTGATGATGCTAGTTCATTTTCATGACAGGAAGTGGTGAGGGTATGGTCAAGCCAGGTTTAGGTTTATGACTTTTGCTGCAGTTGGATGGTGGTAGCAGGTTTTGTTCCTTTGTTTGGACAGATAATGCTAAATGCCAAGGTTGAGAATGGAGATGAAAGAATGAGATTGGTTTGGTTGGCTGCAGAGCTGGTTAGTGACAAAGAATGAAGTCTGGTTTGCTGTTGGATATTTCTCTTGGCATGGCAGGGTTTGTGATGATGAATAGATGGTCCAAATGCAAGGCTTGGTTTACTGCTGTTGGATGTTAGCAGGATCCAATTTCTTTTTCAAGTTTTTTAGCTTTTGGTCAAATGGTTTTCCTGCTGCCCTTGCTGCTACTGTCTTCGAAAGGACAGAAAATGCATCACCCAAAAAATAAACTGCTGTTGGGTCCTGCTTTTTGGTGGCAAGGCAATGTCCTTCAATTGTGGTTTTTCATGCTGCCATTGCTGCTATCAGTGACAGAAAATTATGGGCAATCCTGCTGCCTTCTGGTTCTAGGCATGGCTGTAGGATGAATTCCATGAAAACATGTACTTGCTCTCCACTTTTTAAGCAACTAAGCATGGCCTTCTATTGTTGTTGGTTTAGGCTGCAAGATGAGGTCTCTAATGACAGAAAAATGAGGTTTAAGTTTCTGTTTGAAGGTATCAAGGCAAAGCATGGTGGATGGTATGGACAAGTATGGTGAAATTGTACTTTTCTTACAATTCAAGCAACCAAGCAATGGCCTCATGTACTGCATATTTTGACTTTGCAAACACATTCTAAATGACATTTCTGAGCTTTCCCAATTGGCCAAATGTTGAAAAAATGTTTATATCAAAAAGTCAACTCTTGGTCAAACTTGCATTTAAATGAGAAATGTCAAAATATGCCATTTTGATTGGTGAAGTTTTGGCACATGAAATTTATATTTTTGGAAAGAGGGGATCAAATGTGACTTGTAGGAAAAAACCCCACCAAAATTGGCCAAACGGTTTGGGAGATATGGCCTTTTGAAGTTCAAGATTTTCTGAAATCGATTCGATCATAACTTGCCAACCACACATGGGAATTGAGAGTTCTAGGACTTTTTGGAAATGGGAGAACATGATCTTCAACTTTCATGTTGGGCAAAAATTCATTTGAAGCTTGTATCATGATGTAAGTTTGAGGATCAAGACTTTCCATTTATGGCAGGTTTCAGTTACAGGTCTAGTTTCCATTTCTGGAAATTTTCTGTTTGACTTCAAATTCTTCCATGATGAGGTTGGACATGACATATGAGGCTTGTATAGACATGAATGAACTCCTTCAAATCAATTCCATCCATCAAATCACTGATTAAATGGCCAGTTGACCAAGTTTGACTTTCTGTTGACTTTTCTAGGGTTTTGCATGATTGAACCACTTCTGATGAATTCCAGACCCTAATTCCTTGAGACCTTGATTTCCAATGATGTCCCAAGTTGTGTGAACTCTTGATTATTGGTCATGGTGCCCAAATTCTGCAAGAATGGCCATCATCAATTGCTTTGACTGACTGTTGACTGTCTTTGACCTAATTGCTGATAATTGCTTCAACTGCAAGCAACAAGGTTAGACTGACAATATTTTTGTACTTTTTGGATGATAAACATATGAAAAGCAATAATATACAAATGCAAAACATGCTTGGTGATCAAGAACCACACACACAAGGCAACCTACCCACTAGGAGGGAAGCAAAGGCATGCAATGATCCTTGAGGCTATGATATGAGATGATATGGGCCATGAGGGATCTTAGGGCCAAAATTGGGGTCTTACAGATGCCCCTATTTAAGGTCATGCTAGCCGGAGAAGTGAAGTTTAGAAATCTTCATCTCGACGCGGTAGAATGGGCTTAAATAACAGTAATGAGACAAATTTTGGTCCCTAAGAGACCTCATGATGCAAATGTATGTATGCAAAAGACACAAATTCTGTGGGGAATATGGTTAACACAGAAGAAAAGACGATCCTATCGGAGTAATACACTCACCAGGAACAGAGACTCTGACAAGACTTTAGTTGGGGATAAACAACACTGACACAGCGTGAACAAGACACGACTCTGATTAGAAGATAACAGAAAACAGACTGTAGGCCTCACTGGGGAGTGAAGGACTCACACTGGGAAAAGAAATCCAAAGGAAAATAAATCCATTGGAGAGACACAAGCTGACTCTTGGGGAGAAGCAACGGGAAAACTTCACTGAGGAAGCACCAAAGAATGAGGTGTTACCGGTATGAGGGTAACAAAAAATCAGGAAGGAACACCAAGGATACCGGGTTGTAGGTATGTAACAGGTGACCGACCAAAGACGTGAATTGGTGTGTGTTCCAAAACACTCATCACCCTGAAGAGAGCGAAAGCAAACTTGTTTATAGGATGGATATTTGATTCTGTAAAGAATGCAAATCTTACTCAGTTGGGGAAACAAACAAAGTGTTCGACAAGAGAGTGCATGAGATATATTATCTATAGCCGTCAAAACGTAGATAATGTACTCGCATGGAAAGTTATCCTGAACCGGGTTGTAGGTTGTTTGTAGGATAAAATCCGAAGACGTGAATTGGTTTGTGTTCCAAAACACTCATCACCCTGAAGAAAGCTAGAACAGCAGACTTGTTTATAGGATGGACATTCGATTCCACAAGGAATACGAATCTGACTAAAGGAAGATTATCCTGAACCGGGTTGTAGGTTGTTTGTAGGATAAAATCCGAAGACGTGAATTGGCTTGTGTTCCAAAACACTCATCACCCTGAAGAAAGCTAGAACAGCAGACTTGTTTATAGGATGGACATTCGATTCCACAAGGAATACGAATCTGACTCTGCGGAGAAAACAATCAAAAGATTGACTCGAGAGTGAACGAGATATAATATCCATTACCGTCAGAACGTGGATGGAATACTCACAAAGGAAGATTATCCTGAACCGGGTCGTAGGTTGTTTATAGGATAAAATCCGAAATCGTGAATTGGTTTTGTGTTCCAAGACACTCATCACCCTGAAGAAAGCTAGAAAAGCAGACTTGTTTATAGGATGGGCATTCGATTCCACAACGGGAAAACGAATCTTACTCGACTGGGGAAGATCAACAAAGGATTCCGACCAAAGAGCGCATGAGACATATTATTCATAGCCGTCAAAACGTGAATAATAACCTCGCATGGAAGATTATCCTTAACCGGGTTGTAGGCTGTTTATAGGATAGAAATCCGAAAAGAAAGGCATCAGGATACCAGAATAGGTATATAATGATGACCAATCAAAAGGAGCAACAGACATTACCGACAAAAGGGTAAATGAAAGGCGATCTGCTGAGGATTCACTGGTGAAAACCAATGATCCAGGGAACACAATCACTGACACAAGGTGAAAGGACCCACTGGGGATAAAATTTCTAGCATACGGCAATTATCCACAAAAGACTTGCGAGGGATATAAGTGCTGATCTGAGCAACTTATCCAAGCAAAGGAAAAATCAACATCAAGAACTAGATGAAGATAACCACAAGGGAAATTGTCATCGGTTGAGATGAACAACAAAGTTAACTCTGCAAGTGGAGAAAACAGGGTTTATGACTACCGGTTTGTAAGTAGAAAAACCGCAAAGATAGGACTTACGACTGCTGGTTCGTAGGCAGAGGGCCAAAAAGGGTGGAGATGACCACAAAATTAGGGTTTACATCTACCGAATACGGGATAGAAGACCAACAACTCCACATGGGGATAGAACGAATCACAAATCCGCACGGGAAACCAAAATAGGGTTTATAACAAACCACAAACTGCTGGAGAGCAGGAAAATAGGATTTACAACTACCGACTGTTAGGTAGAAAACCAAAACTCTGGCTGGAGAATAAAAGGTGTATAACCACAAATTCTGTCAAGAAAGCCAGGAAAAGTAGGACTTATAACCACAGGTATGAGGGTAGCGGCCCAAAATTACTTCGCTGGGGAACAACCCACTGGGAAGCACAAGACATTTGACAAATAGCCAATTCGGGAATAATCCGAAAAGACAGACTGAATCAAGACACGTCCTAATGAGGATGTAACTCAAATAGGAACATCCATCCCAATATATGTGTTGGGAGGAAACAGAAGAAACCGTCATCCACGAGGATATATCTCAGTGGGGAACTGCAGAAGGAAAGGCAACATTTTCTGCTTATGGGGTTGACTCTATATGGAGAGATTTTGACACCCGACATCTGCTTGGGGAGATCTATAAAGAGATCTGTATTGCCCATTGCAGGAGACACGACAAACAAAAGATATATGGCAAGAAATGCAACATGAATATCTGAATGTTTTTGAGTATGCATGAATATGCGTGATTTATGTTTGATGAATGCTGACAAAACAGACAATTCTAACACAAACAGGTTCAGGAATCAAAACGTCCGGTATTATACTTCCAGGGGAACAACCAGCTGGAGAACCAATCTGCGGAGATCTTCATGCTGTAAAGCAAAGATCTGCGGGTACTGCTGAAGAAGCAGAGGATCAGAGATATCAGGAAACAAACCAATCAGGGTACAGAAAGTCACAATGGGCAAAGCAGCCACCAAGACGAATCTGTAGGGGAACAAGAGAAGTCCCAAAGTATCTGCAGGGGATCTCAGTGTCAACTGAGAAACAAAAGGATGCATTGCACAAGCACGAACTGTTGTAGAAGCAAATCCACATAACTCCGCTGGGGAACAACCCACTGAGGGAGAGTGATATCATCCAAATAGAATCTAACTGCATAAGCAACTCTACTGGGGAAAACTGTCGGCTACTCTCTTGGGGAACAACCCACTGAGGGAGGACAGATCAAACAAGTAGATTCTGCAACGAACCACTCTACTTGGGAAAGAATATGCATAGCAAACTGATCACAACAAGTAGATTCTGCAATATAAGCCACTCTACTGGGGATCACAAACAGTCAGGAAATTAATCCGTTCTCTGGATGGTAGAGCCATCATCCGACCATACCGGGGATTGAAGGAGTACTCAACAGGCGAAATTGCCATAACAAATACTCTGCAGACTATGCTGAGAAAAAAGATGGTTGAAAACACTGGGATGTCGACCCAATCAACCGCTGAATAGGAAAATAAATCCTGCTCTGCTGAAGAGAACAAACTCTGATGGAGAGATAGCAACAATTCCGCAGACGACTTCGCCGGGGAAAAGGTAAAGTACCGGGTATCAAACCGCCGGCTTACCGAGTCTTCAAAAGAAAGCGATCGTGCTGAGGAGACAACTCCGCTGGCAACTGCATTGGGAAGAGTGATAACAACTCTGCTCGCGAATCCGATGGGGATATCAATAACAGCTCTACTCATGACTGCCGAGGAGACAAATAAAGTCTGGGGCATACGACCCACTGGAGAAAGTGACGGGGCACCAAGATGACAAACCATCAACCGCCGAAACTCACAAGGAAACACCCATGCTGGGAAAACTGCTGCTGGAGAAAACGAAGTCTTCAACAACACTCTGCTTGCGACTATACTGGGGGAACAACCCCAACAACAACTCTATTCGAGGAACAACCCCAACAAAGATCTGAAGAAAGAAAATACCACCAAACCAGGAATATGAACCAATGTCCTACCTGTTGGAAATCATGCCACCCTCGGGAGAGCACTGAGATATTCTTGAGTATCCTTTCAATCTTGTGAATGTTCACTTGTTTAAAACAATTTTTTTGAAAAATTTTGATTTGTTTAAAACAATGATATTTTATCAATTTAAAACACGCAAAACATTTGTTGAATTGAAACAAATAAGAGTGCAAATAATTGGATAAAAGCTCAAATTGATTTGATGGAATGGTAGCCTGCAAATGGCAAGACTCCATAGATCTGTACAAATTTGAAATCAGTGATATATATTGGAAGAGGGCTACATTGAACATAATGATCCTTTCTCTACCAATTTGAATCTCGATGTATCCGAAGCTTCGGTTGACGACGAATCGAGAATCTTCTGACGAAATGACGACCGATAAACCAGAAAGTCTTGTCAGGATGCAGTTATTTGCCAAATCCCTAATTTTTGCCTAGATTGCCCCAGGGTGAGGTACTCAATCTAGCGGGATGCAAATATTCTCTTTTTTCAAGTCTCTAATTTTTGCCTGGATTACCCTTGCGGGTTCTCCACCGAGACGCTTATTTTTGCCTAAGCCGCCCTTTCGGGTTTTCAACTTAGCGAGCTATTCTGTTTTTTCATTTGCATATACTTTTTTTTTTTTTTTTTTTTTTTTTTTAGGCAAAGTATCTCTTGACTGCATCCGAATTCACAGGACGAGTGAAATCCTCCCCATCCATTGTTGTAAGCATCAAAGCACCGCCTGAAAAGGCTCTCTTAACAACATATGGACCCTCGTAGTTTGGAGTCCACTTGCCCCTGGAATCGGGCGCGAAAGACAAAACTTTCTTGAGCACGAGGTCACCTTCTCGGAACACACGAGGCTTGACCTTCTTATCGAATGCTTTCTTCATTCTCTGCTGATATAACTGACCATGACACATGGCAGTTAATCGCTTCTCTTCGATCAAATTCAACTGGTCATAACGACTCTGAATCCATTCAGCATCAGGCAACTTGGCTTCCATCAAGACTCGCATTGATGGGATCTCCACCTCTACTGGGAGAACGGCTTCCATGCCATAAACAAGAGAAAAAGGGGTTGCCCCTGTTGAAGTGCGTACAGACGTACGGTATCCATGCAAAGCAAATGGCAGCATCTCATGCCAATCTTTGTACGTGACAGTCATCTTCTGGATGATCCTCTTGATATTCTTGTTAGCAGCTTCAACAGCCCCATTCATCTTAGGTCTGTAAGGAGAGGAGTTATGGTGTGCAATCTTGAATTCAGCGCACAACTCATCCATCATCTTATTGTTCAGATTGGATCCATTATCAGTAATGATCCTCTCTGGCACACCATAACGGCAAATCAGCTGGTTCTTGATAAACTTCACAACCACCTGTCTGGTTACATTCGCGTATGAAGCGGCTTCAACCCATTTGGTGAAGTAATCAATCGCTACGAGAATAAACCGATGCCCGTTGGATGCTTTCGGCTCAATCATGCCGATCATGTCGATTCCCCACATAGAGAAAGGCCATGGTGATGAAATCACATTCAGGAGTGTCGGAGGAATATGAATCTTATCCGCATAAATTTGACACTTGTGACATTTCTTCACATACTTGCAACAGTCAGACTCCATTGTCAGCCAATAATAGCCCGCTCTCAACATTTTCTTAGCCATGGCATGTCCATTGGAATGAGTACCAAATGAACCCTCATGGACCTCAGTCATCAATAGGTTTGCTTCGTGTCTATCCACGCATCTGAGCAAAACCATATCGAAATTCCTCTTATACAGCACTTCACCACTGAGGTAGAAACTGCCTGACAACCTTCTCAAAGCTTTCCTATCTTTCACAGATGCCCCAGGCGGGTAGACCTGGTTCTGGAGGAAATTTTTGATATCAAAATACCAAGGCTTGTCATCTTTCACTTCTTCGATTGCAAATATGTGAGCGGGTCTGTCCAAGCGCATCACAGTAATATTGGGGACATCATTCCACCATCTGACCACTATCATGGAAGCAAGCGTTGCAAGAGCATCCGCCATCCGATTATCCTCTCGAGGAATGTGATAAAATTCAACTTCTGTAAAGAATGTTGAAATTCTCCTTGCGTAATCTCTGTACGGAATGAGACTTGGCTGGTTCGTCTCCCATTCACCCTTGATCTGATTGATAACTAGGGCCGAATCACCATAGACATCAAGATACTTGATTCTCAAATCAATGCATTCTTCAAGTCCCATTATACAGGCTTCATACTCCGCCATGTTGTTCGTGCATTTGAAAGTTAGCCTTGCTGTAAACGGAATGTGTGAACTTTGAGGAGTGATAATCACTGCCCCAATTCCATTTCCATATTGATTAACAGCGCCATCAAACACCATCGTCCATCTGGAACCAGGTTCTGGACCTTCATCAAGTGTAGGCTCATCGCAATCTTTCATCTTCAAATACAGAATTTCCTCGTCAGGGAAGTCATACTGAACAGACTGATGATCTTCAATCGGCTGGTGCGCTAGATGGTCAGCCAAGATACTACCTTTGATAGCTTTCTGAGCTCGATACTCAATATCATACTCAGACAACAACATCTGCCAACGGGCAATCCTCCCAGTTAAAGCAGGCTTCTCGAAGATATACTTAATTGGGTCCATTCTGGATATCAACCAAGTTGTATGATTTATCATGTACTGGCGCAAACGCTTAGCAGCCCAAGCTAAAGCACAGCACGTCTTCTCAAGTGTAGAGTATCGAGACTCACAATCAGTAAACTTCTTACTGAGGTAGTATATAGCAAACTCCTTCTTCCCTGATTCGTCTTGTTGACCGAGTACACAACCCATCGAGTCTTCAAGAACTGTTAAGTACATGATCAGAGGTCTTCCTTCTACAGGCGGAGACAAAATCGGAGGTTCGGACAGATAATCTTTGATACTGTCGAAAGCTTTCTGGCAATCCTCGGTCCAATCATGAGACTGATCTTTCCGGAGGAGCTTGAATATCGGCGCACATGTGGCAGTCATGTGGGATATAAATCTGGAAACGTAATTCAAACGGCCAAGAAAACCTCGGACTTGCTTCTCAGTTTTGGGTGCAGGCATCTCTTGTATTGCTTTGACCTTTGCAGGATCAACCTCAATACCTCTTTCGCTTACCACAAAACCCAACAACTTGCCGGAACGGACTCCAAATGTACATTTGTTCGGATTCAGGCGAAGTTTGAACTTTCTCAAACGCTGAAAAAGCTTCAACAAATGCTCAACATGCTCAACTTCCGTTCGGGACTTAGCGATCATATCATCAACATAGACTTCTATCTCCTTGTGCATCATGTCATGAAACAAGGTAGTCATAGCTCGTTGATACGTGGCTCCGGCGTTCTTCAAACCGAAGGGCATCACTCGATAACAGAATGTTCCCCAAGGTGTGATGAATGTTGTCTTCTCCATATCCTCTGGTGCCATCTTGATTTGATTATATCCAGAAAATCCGTCCATAAAGGAAAAGACTTTGAATTTAGCTGTATTGTCTACCAACATGTCAATGTGTGGTAGAGGAAAATCATCTTTTGGACTAGCTTTATTCAAATCTCTGTAGTCGACGCACATACGGACCTTTCCGTCCTTCTTAGGAACAGGCACAATATTGGCCACCCATTGAGGATATGTAGAAGTCACCAGAAACCCCGCATCAATTTGCTTCTGAACTTCTTCTTTGATCTTTACTGCCATATCTGGATGAGTTCTTCTGAGCTTCTGCTTCACAGGCACGCACTCAGGCTTCAAAGGCAGGAAATGTTGCACAATATCTGTATCTAAACCCGGCATGTCTTCATAGGACCAAGCAAAGATATCTGAATATTCTCGTAGCAAACTGACCAAATCTTCCTTGACAGACCCTTCGAGAAGTGCCCCGATCTTCACCAGACGAACACAATCCTCAGACCCCAAGTTGACTGTTTCCAAGTCTTCGAGATGCGGCTGAATGATCTTCTCTTCGTGCTCAAGAAGACGGGTAATCTCATCAGGAATCCCCTCAACGTCATCTTCTTCTGCCTCAAATACAGGGAATTCAAAATTGGGAGATGGCGTTGGATCATTATGTTCAATGGGTTTTAGGATCAATCTGCATAATGATTTTGGTTAAGGAAAAAACTTCAGCATTTAAACAAGCAAACCATTATGCAGATGAAAAAATGTTTGCTCTTTTTTTTTTTTTTTTTTTATGGTTTTTTTTTTTTTTTTTTTTGTGATCACTGATTTCATGCAGAAAAGCAAAAAGTGAAAACAAAGGAAAAACAAATGTTAAACAATGCATTAATTGAATGAAAACATCATTGTATTAAATGCTGCCAACAATGTCATCACTTCTCCTTTTGGCATGGGAGAAGGTTTTAAACAAAATGAACAATTTACTCTGATCTATGGATGACTGTAGGAACATCTACAGCGATCCAATTGTGGCAGACACCACCAGGAATAACAAAATTGTTCAAGTCTTCTGCATCTTCTTCTTCAATGATAGCAGCAACTTCCTCTTCTTCAGGTTGATCAGCATGGATGAATCCTCCACTTGTGAACAGCCCTTGCTCATTGCATGCCCCAGAACCATAGCCAATGCCAGCCCGGGATCGGTTATCTTCAAGTTCAAGCACTTTCCCCAATCCAGCAACTGCACCACATTCAATGGCCAGCTTAGCATCACGGTAGGAAGTGAATGAAGGAGACTTCTTCTCGATTGGTTCATCAATAGATAAAGCTTGGAACTGAGTTCCAACTTCATCCTCTGCGTCAATGTACAAGAAAGAAGACAGATGGCTAACCAGGAGAGCCTTTTCTCCCCCTACTACGACCAATTTCTTGTTCTTCACCAATTTCAGCTTCTGGTGTAGGGTGGATGTCACGGCGCCAGCCTCGTGAATCCATGGTCTGCCTAAGAGACAGCTGTAAGATGGGTGGATATCCATTACTTGGAAAGTGACTTGGAAATCACTTGGTCCTATCTTGATAGGGAGATCAACTTCCCCAATCACGGTCTTGCGCGACCCATCAAACGCCTTCACAACAATCCCACTCTGCCTCATAGGAGGACCTTGATATGATAGTCGAGAGAGTGTGGATTTTGGCAATACATTAAGAGAAGATCCAGTGTCCACCAACACATTGGACATTGCATCAGATTTGCAATTCATAGCACCAATCCATAGATGAGTAACGCGAATAGAGCCTCAAAGGCACCCTCACTCATGGCCTTCCCATAAAAGGTAGCTTGGGCAATGAGGAACTCGGAAGGAAAACCCTGAATTCCGCCTTTGGTAGTCAGATTAGCTCTAATCAGATCTTCATCTATATGCAACAAGCTAGCAATATCTCGAGCAGATGGAATACTCTCTAAGCCACTGAACGGCACTTGATCCAGAATTGGAATCCCAATGAGATGAGAATACTCCTCCAAGGTTGGCAATAGCTGGAAGTCCGGAAATAAGAAGCAGTGATGCAACGGATCGTAGAACTGAGCCAGAGTACTCATCAACCCTTCGTCAACCTGAGTGGTGAGCAGTGGTAGAAGCTTCCCATAGCGAGCTTTGAAACCCAAGGGATCTAGTACATACGATGTCAGATTCCTTAACTCTTTTACATCGGGCTGTCTAAAGTTGTACTTCTTTGTATGCCTCTTTGGTCTTTCCATGTCTGAAAATTTTGCAAATAAACCCTTTTTTAAGTTCCTCGAAAATCTTTTTTTTTGTGATGACATGAATGCGGATGAATGCGTGAATGCATGAATGCAACAAACACACTCAAGGATCAAGCAAAGCACACCAAACAAAGGTCGTGGGAAAGCTCTATGTATCCCTAATATCAATCATCCATTTTGGTGGATTTAGGTTTTCACCTTATCGACACCCAAGTTCCATTGATATTAACGGTACATGAACCGGTTCAGACATTCTTAATATCAACCAGCCGCTTTGGTGGATTTTAGGTTTTACACCTGATCCGGGATCCATTGATATTAACAATGTTTGAACGACTCAACCACGAATCACGGGTTTGTTGAGAGTCACGAGCATGGAGTCTCGGTTAAGAACCACCCAAAGGGAGTGTACTAGGGTTTAAACCTGCCAGACATGTTCTATCAGAGGTTCCCATAATCATCGTTCCATCTTTCGAATATTATCGGAGGAACGAATACTCGTATTCCAAGAATATTCTCAAGAGAAACTCTCATGAGTGTAGTATCGCGTGACAATCGTATCAGAACTGACATCTGAACGACCTCCGCACTACGGTCCTAGAAAATAGGCCAAGATGGGCTTGGTAAGCTAAGGTCCTTGGCTTCTGCGGAACATGATTGAAAGAATAATGCCTAACCACAAATAACTTGTGTGACATTATTAATCCAACATGACCTCCACCAAGTGAATGGACTCGCAAGTCAACTGGCTAAGGAATACTCCACACCAGTCAACAAGACTATGCCATTCTCCTATCCTAGAGTGCACTCGAGTTCGGGTATAGAACTCATCTCACAGATCACCAAAGCAAACAGCAATTGTATATCAAGCAATTCAAACATTACAATCAATACAGTTATCCCAAATTGTACAAAATATGTCAAATAACAGATAATAATATAGCACAACAAGGGTGAAAAGTAGGCAATACCACCAAGGATCGATAGTCTCCCCAGCAGAGTCGCCACTTTTCTGTAGCGGTGTATTCGTCGCTATATGATTTATCGATTAAACCATAAGCAAAGCATACAATGATTTTCGAGTCGCCACCGCACTTTTATTTATCCAAAGGACTGGCTAAAAAGCGAACAAAAGCCTAAGAAGTTTTACACGTAGAAAACTAATAAAAGATCAGAGAGTCTGGGTAAGGGGTAAATTACGCAATGGGAAGGTGTTAGGCACCCACTACGTCCTAGGTACTCCTAGGGAGCCCTTTTCACACTTGTTGTACTAAATTGTTATTTGTTATGACATAAGTATTGTGCAAACATGATTGGGATGATGAGAAAAGAATATACAATTTTATTATTGGGTTTGAACGGATGAACCCGCTGCCTACGTACCTTCCATCAAAGGTAAGGATCAAAACGCCGTAGTTCGGCTAAAAGATTTCAAAAAGGTTGATGGATTCAATTTTAAACAATAGCACTGAGGCTTTTCATTATCAATGGGAGAAAACTCGACCAAGACCAACATCCACCATGTGAGGATAGCTTCGACGCACTAGAGGGGTTAACCCTGTTTTCAGTACGGAAGTCTTATAGTCGACTCACTAAAGATAAGGTGAGGTTTACATCAACCACAATGATAATTGAAACCTATGGCTAATGCATGAAAAGATTAACAATGGACAAAGCCAAAACAAGTGAATGGGTGAAGTTAATTGATTGTGATTATGAAAATGAAGTCAAAGTATGATTAAGATTGATTTGAAAGAAGTATTATGAAATGGAGTTTGAAAAAAAGTCAAGGACTTGGGTCCAGGTTTTTAGTTAGAAAACATGAAGATGTTTGCACAACACTTATGTCAAGTTTGAATTCAAAGTGTGAAAAGGTTTAGGACATAATGAGAATGAATGGATGAAGATGGATTGTAAAACTTCCTAGAAGG
Source organism: Lathyrus oleraceus (assembly GCF_024323335.1). Classification (NCBI taxonomy): domain Eukaryota; kingdom Viridiplantae; phylum Streptophyta; class Magnoliopsida; order Fabales; family Fabaceae; genus Lathyrus; species Lathyrus oleraceus. Next base: position 514,108,180 of record NC_066583.1, read on the forward strand.
GTTCACTTCTTGAAATCATATTGAAGATGATTCAAGTGTGTCCTTTGGAATGCAATGGATAATAATAAACAAACAAAGAAAGCAAAAAGCGGATATCGGATGCCAATCACTGGTCTTATACCAATCTCCTAAAACAAAACGGGATATCAGATGCCACTCAATGGACTTACACTAATCTCCACATGCAAAGAAATAAAAGGCGGATACCGGATACCAATAGATGGATTTACACCAGTCTCCTAAAACAGAAATGGATATCAGATGCCACTCAATGGACTTACACTAATCTCCTCAAAAGAAAAACAAAGATGAGAAACGGAAGCTAACTGCCAATCTGTCTGGACTTAGGTTAACTCCACAAATATGCTCATAGGAATACCAATGCCACGTTGCAGGGACTTACAGTGAATCCTCACATACAAGAACAAAAGCAACAATATGATCACAGGAATGCAAATGCCAACTTGCAGGGACTTACAGTTGCAACCTCACATAAACAGAGAAAGCAAAACATGGATGTCAGATGCCAATCTGTCTGGACTTACTCTAACATACACAGTATGATCCTAGGAAAACAAATGCCAACTTGCAGGGACTTACAGTTGTATCCTCACATACAAGTAAACAAAGGAACAATATGATCACAGGAATGCAAATGCCAACTTACAGGGACTTATAATTGCAACCTCTCACACAAACAGATAAACAAACTATGATCACAGGAAAGCAGATGCCAACTTACAGGGACTTATAACTGCAACCTCACATACAAACAAACAGATCAAATTATGATCACAGGATAACAGATGCCAACTTACAGGGACTTATAACTGTATCCTCACATACAATCAAACAGGTCAAATTATGATCACAGGACAACAGATGCCAACTTACAGGGACTTATAACTGTATCCTCACATACAAACAGAGCAACAGAAGATATGAGTGACCAATGAGGTCTTACACTCTATCCTTCCATATCATAGGAGCAAATGCCAAAACAATGGACTTACAATTGTCCTCAATGGGCAAACAACAATAATAAAAGTCATACAGACAAATGATATGATCATGCACTAATGGCAATTGATGATGATAAATGCATAACATACAAGCAAACATGTGCATATGAAGCAATCAATCAATCAATGAATAGCAAACAGCACACTCTATAGCCAAACAATGGGGGGCTCACACAAGAGGGTTTGACTTTGAAAGTCCACTGTAATAGGTGAAGGTCGCTCTTAACCTTGCCATTGAGAGGCTAAGGTGAAGCAGATGAATAGGAGATGAGGGGTGTGCCTCATTGCTTCTATCCCTAATCAGGGAGAGCATATCAGAAAGTGTGGGAGTTCAGAAAGTAGGAACTCTCTCCACATTATTGACTCGAGTAGATCTTGGGTTTTTATCTCAATGCTTCAACCATGTAATGGGAGCAAAGAGAGGACACACTGAATAGTGGGGGATAGATTGCTTATCCCTACCTTCCACCAATTGCCTTACTTGAAGGACTTTTCCTGCTTGGGACAATTTTAAACACACACAGGCATTGCCTCTTAAGGAGGACTTCAGACAGTTTGCCCGGTCAAATAACAGACCGGGTCTCCAGACTACATGAAGAAGAAAGGTTTATACCTCAAAAGCAATTGCTAAATAGCAAAGCAAGCAAGTTCAAAGAACTTAAGCAACTAAAGTACCTGAAAAAGTCAAACTTATTAGTAAACAAGTCAACAGTTCAAACCAAAAGAAATGGATAAACAACAGTCAACCATAAACAGAGGTGCCAAGGCACAAAGCCAAACTCATATGAGTCACACCTACAAAACAAGGGTTAGCACAATATATAATCCAACTCAGTCAAATTTGAATGATCTTTGAGGCATTGGTGCTTAACCTGAAACAATAGCTCAATTGTAAGCTTAAAAGACCACTAGGACTAGCCTAGGGTCAAAGATGAAAGAAAAAAGTCAAACAGCAAAGGAAGGTCAACCCAATTCATGTTCAAACATTTAAGAAGCAATCTCAATTGGATTCACAATCAAATCATGCACCATTGTCATTTCATACACCAAGAAATGCAAAGCATGGCAAGAGAGGCATACAAAAAGGTCAACAGCAAGACTTCATTCAAAAGTCAACCCAAACAATCTCAAAAATTATCAAATAAATCACATTCAATCCTAACACCTAGCATGGCAAGCATGTCAAATTTCATTGCATTTGGATGAGAGGAAGGCAGTCAATTAAAATCATGAAGTCAAACCAAATTCAAGTAAGCATAATGAAAGTCAACAAGCATGGGTCAACTTCAAAAAATCATATCAATTTGAAAACAGCAGAGAAATGAGTGAGATTAACACCAATGCAAAGCTTGGGATGTCTAGTTATCACATATGAAATTTCATGGTCATACAATATAGTATGAGGATTTCACAAATGAAATGGCAATGTGTAGCACAAAAAGTCAACCATAGACTAGGCAGGGAAGAAAATTCACAATCAAATGGAAAACCAGCACAATTAATTCCAAGAAAATTCATACACAAACTAGACATGTGATAGATGATTCATGCAAAAAATTGGGTCATTTGGATGTGAGGAAGCATGTGAACAAAAATTGGGAAAATGCATATCATTCATGTAGCACCAAATGTAACACTTCACTTCAAAAAATCAAAGCTCACACATCACAAATGAGAAATGCATAAACTCTATATGGAAACAAAGGTCAATGAGTCTAGTTTCACCAAAAAAAATTTCAAGCTCATTGGATGCAACATCATTATTTCACAATTGAAATGGCAAGAGATATCAATTTTGTCACATTTCACAAACCCTAGAGCCATTTAATATCCATCCAAGCAAAAAATTAATAAAATTCATGATAAAATAGAGGACATGCTTGTGAACATGATGAAAAAAGTTTCATAATTTTTGGATGAATAATGAATCAAATATGAATTATAGAAGTGGAGGAACAATTGGAACAAAACATGAACAAAAGCATGGCATAATGGTCAACGCAATGGTCAACAGTGGCACTATTGTAAATAGGCGCCCCACTAACTAAAGCTGTGCGTTTTGGCCCAGAATTTGAAATAATTTCATTGGTTGGTGAGGAGAAGGGGCCATGCACGTGAGAATGTGAAGAAAAATTCTGGGCAAACATTTTGAAAGCTAGGGTTTCACATCTTCATCCCCAATTTGAGTTTCACAATTTTTCTCCAGAATTTAAAATTGGCCATACCATTGTATTCATCAAACATCATACAACAACATCCTAACATTGGTTTTTATTGATTTGAGCTATCCATCAAGTTATATGCAAAATAAGTTTGGCTCATCTATGTTTATTTCAAAATAACTCAAACATCATTTGACCATTACCAAAACTAAGGCCAGCATTAAACTCAGCATTGAAAGACCTATTCAAAACATGTGTCAATTTTAAAAAAGGTGGAAGTGGAAAACTCACCAGTTTGGAAGAGCAGTTGTGTTGCTGATGCCTTTTGGTGGTTTTGAAGTGAACAGCTGCACCTTAGGGTCCCAGATGATGATTGATGAAGTTAGCTTTGCTTGAGATGGCTTGTTTTTGGCATCAATTTTGGACTGTCATGGCTGAGGCCTTTTCTAAAACAGTGCTAGAACAAATGCTTCCAAGTGTGAAAAATGTGATTGCAATGTGCTCATGATGTTGCCTTGATGATGAACCAACAAAACAAAGTCAAGGTGTTTGGAGTTTGTGGACTGAAAAATGAGAAAGTGTCAAGGTGTGTTTTTTGAGTGAATGAGAGAACCAATGCTGTTTCTTGTTGGTTTGATGATGCTAGTTCATTTTCATGACAGGAAGTGGTGAGGGTATGGTCAAGCCAGGTTTAGGTTTATGACTTTTGCTGCAGTTGGATGGTGGTAGCAGGTTTTGTTCCTTTGTTTGGACAGATAATGCTAAATGCCAAGGTTGAGAATGGAGATGAAAGAATGAGATTGGTTTGGTTGGCTGCAGAGCTGGTTAGTGACAAAGAATGAAGTCTGGTTTGCTGTTGGATATTTCTCTTGGCATGGCAGGGTTTGTGATGATGAATAGATGGTCCAAATGCAAGGCTTGGTTTACTGCTGTTGGATGTTAGCAGGATCCAATTTCTTTTTCAAGTTTTTTAGCTTTTGGTCAAATGGTTTTCCTGCTGCCCTTGCTGCTACTGTCTTCGAAAGGACAGAAAATGCATCACCCAAAAAATAAACTGCTGTTGGGTCCTGCTTTTTGGTGGCAAGGCAATGTCCTTCAATTGTGGTTTTTCATGCTGCCATTGCTGCTATCAGTGACAGAAAATTATGGGCAATCCTGCTGCCTTCTGGTTCTAGGCATGGCTGTAGGATGAATTCCATGAAAACATGTACTTGCTCTCCACTTTTTAAGCAACTAAGCATGGCCTTCTATTGTTGTTGGTTTAGGCTGCAAGATGAGGTCTCTAATGACAGAAAAATGAGGTTTAAGTTTCTGTTTGAAGGTATCAAGGCAAAGCATGGTGGATGGTATGGACAAGTATGGTGAAATTGTACTTTTCTTACAATTCAAGCAACCAAGCAATGGCCTCATGTACTGCATATTTTAACTTTGCAAACACATTCTAAATGACATTTCTGAGCTTTCCCAATTGGCCAAATGTTGAAAAAATGTTTATATCAAAAAGTCAACTCTTGGTCAAACTTGCATTTAAATGAGAAATGTCAAAATATGCCATTTTGATTGGTGAAGTTTTGGCACATGAAATTTATATTTTTGGAAAGAGGGGATCAAATGTGACTTGTAGGAAAAAACCCCACCAAAATTGGCCAAACGGTTTGGGAGATATGGCCTTTTGAAGTTCAAGATTTTCTGAAATCGATTCGATCATAACTTACCAACCACACATGGGAATTGAGAGTTCTAGGACTTTTTGGAAATGGGAGAACATGATCTTCAACTTTCATGTTGGGCAAAAATTCATTTGAAGCTTGTATCATGATGTAAGTTTGAGGATCAAGACTTTCCATTTATGGCAGGTTTCAGTTACAGGTCTAGTTTCCATTTCTGGAAATTTTCTGTTTGACTTCAAATTCTTCCATGATGAGGTTGGACATGACATATGAGGCTTGTATAGACATGAATGAACTCCTTCAAATCAATTCCATCCATCAAATCACTGATTAAATGGCCAGTTGACCAAGTTTGACTTTCTGTTGACTTTTCTAAGGTTTTGCATGATTGAACCACTTCTGATGAATTCCAGACCCTAATTCCTTGAGACCTTGATTTCCAATGATGTCCCAAGTTGTGTGAACTCTTGATTATTGGTCATGGTGCCCAAATTCTGCAAGAATGGCCATCATCAATTGCTTTGACTGACTGTTGACTGTCTTTGACCTAATTGCTGATAATTGCTTCAACTGCAAGCAACAAGGTTAGACTGACAATATTTTTGTACTTTTTGGATGATAAACATATGAAAAGCAATAATATACAAATGCAAAACATGCTTGGTGATCAAGAACCACACACACAAGGCAACCTACCCACTAGGAGGGAAGCAAAGGCATGCAATGATCCTTGAGGCTATGATATGAGATGATATGGGCCATGAGGGATCTTAGGGCCAAAATTGGGGTCTTACAGGGACAACCCACGCAGTCCATAGGTAGAATCAACTCAGCTAGGGATGCAACAATCCGTCCGCTACGGGAACTTGTCCAATCCACTGGTAGGATGAACACTGCTGGAGATATATTTCATTGAAACCCGCTCCACTCGGGGAATAGCAACCTTCGGGCCTGGCTGCTGAGGAAACATCGTTTTGAACCTGTCGGGTAACCATCCTGACTCGGCTGGAGAAGTCCACAAACCTTGGATCTGCTGGGGAGCTAGTCCTCAAAACTCTGCTTGGGGACCTAGCTGGGAAATGAGAAAAGTTGGCACAGAACACCCGTCGACTCGTCGAACCATGGTATCCACCTCCAATACTCATATCAGCTTTCCACTTTTGAGAATTCCCAGACTCATCAGGACCTTTTCTGCTCCATCATCTTGTATTCCAAATCGCTCCGCGCTCGACGGAAAGCGTACTCCTGGGAGTTATACAGAAATTTCAATTTTCCGACTTTGAAGAGTCTTCTTGATTAATTCCAAAGGTCGTCGGACGTCTCGTCGTCTCTCCGTCCTTTCTTCATGCACTCGTCCCTGAGCGGACTCTGCGGGGAATCGCATACTTTCAAGTCTTCCGACTTTGAAGAGTCTTCTTGATTATCATCAAGGAACGTCGTACGTCTCAACGTTACTTCTCTTCCTACCGTCCTCCTCTGGGGAATTTCTACAAACTTTCAAGTCTTCCGACTTTGAAGAGTCTTCTTGATTACCATCAAGGATCGTCGTACGTCTCAACGTCTTCGTCATTCTTTCATATTCATTTGTTCCTGATCGAACTCTCTGGGGATCCGTTACAAAGCTTCCACATCACCACCTGCAAGTGAGTGAAAATATCTAACAGTTCCTGCAAAACAGACCGTCAGATAAAACCGTGCCCCAGGCGTGTCAAGATTTCAACACTTGGGTCACTCAACCTTCCAAATAAGATTTCAAGCTTTCCATCTTATAGACATGCATTGGAAGGAACCTGTATGTCTTAAAATGCAAAATTCTTTGTCAAAAATAATCAGATGTTTTTGCAATCAAAGCGGTAATGAAAAACAAAAACAAAATTATTTGACTGAATATGCATTTTATTGATTGGAAAAGTGTGTGGCTCAAATTGAGCAATACAAAGGGAAGCAATTCCTGAAAAGAGGTAATTGCGCTCAAAAGGAAAAATCTATCCTAATGGCAATGTGAAACCCGTGATCTCATCGAGTTCCAACTCGGTTACACCCCATATGTCCTCAGACTCTCCGTGCTTTCTGCCTTCTGAACAAGACGCTTCTGATGGATCCCTACCGGGTATTATCCAAGATGCTTTAACCAAAGCGCAAACGATCATGCTAGACGCAGTTGTTCGTTTCAATCCCTCTTTTGCCTGGACCGCCCTTTCGGGTTTTCAGTCCACCGGGATACCCTTTTTTTGCCTAAGTCGCCCTTTCAGGTTTTCGACTTGCCGGGTGTACATTTTTCATTTATATCCCTAATTTTTGCCCGAACCTTTCTTTCTGTTTTTGGTTCGCCGGGATGCCCATTTTTGCCTGGACTATTTTATTCTTTTTGTCCAGCGGGTCAATTTATACGAAGTATTTTTTTAACTGCGTCCGCATTCACAGGGGATGGAAAATCCTCGCCATCCATGGTCGTTAACAGCAAGGCTCCACCGGAGAAAACCTTCTTGACCACGAATGGACCTTCGTAATTCGGTGTCCATTTGCCCCTGCGATCGTTTTGAGGAGGAAGGATCCTTTTCAGCACCATATCACCTACGTGATATACCCGAGGTCGCACCTTCTTGTCAAAAGCACGCTTCATTCTCTGCTGGTACAACTGCCCATGACAGATGGCTGCTAGCCTCTTTTCTTCTATCAGGCTCAACTTTTCATACCGGGTCCTTACCCATTCAGCCTCTTGCAATTTCACGTCCATCAGGACTCTCAAAGAGGGAATCTGAGCTTCAACAGGTAATACAGCCTCCATTCCATATACCAAGGAGAAAGGCGTTGCCCCAGTAGATGCACCGAGGTTCAATACCCAGGATACCAGTTTCCTACTCAATCACACCATCGGTGCATTCAAACGTTATCCGGGCAACAAAAGCTTATTCACCTTAACCTCCCCATCAGACATCAGAATTCGTTCGGATTCAGGGTCAGGCCCCTCCTCCGGGATCGGTCACTCTCAATCCTTCGATTGGAGCACCTCGAGATGTCCTCATCAGGGAACTCAAACTTCATCGGTTGATAACCTCAACAGGTTGCTGGGCGATGTAATCAGACAATACACCCCTTTATTGCTTTCAGAGAGTATCACAAATCAGTCAATATTCTTTCGCCTTTCCACAACCCGTCCGGTCAACGCTAGATTCTCAAACCCATACTTGATCGGACCCATCTCGGAAATCCACAAAGTGATATGCACCAGCATAAACTGTCTCAGTCGGCGAGCAGCCTATGCCAAAGTACATCAAGTTTTCTCGAACAGTGAATGTATTGTTTCACAGTCGGTAAACTTTTTGCTTAGGTAAATTGCATGCTCTTTTCGACAAGACGCGTCATGCTGACCCAATACACCTCGTAGACCCCTAGAAGGCCGTCAAGTACAGATTAACAATTGCTCCTTCCACAGGAGGCAAAAGAATCGGAGGCTCCTGCAACTTTTTCTTTTATTCTTCAATGCCCCTTGGCAATCATTATTTCACCTGACCGTTTGATCCTTTTTCTTTTGAATGGGTTCCCACGTGGCTGTTAAATGAGATGTGAACCATGACAGGTAGTTCAATCTATCTATGAAACCACGAACCTCTTCTTTTTATCCTCGGTTCAGGCTTTTCTCTTATTGTTTTTTTTTTTTTTTTTTTTTTTTTTTTTTTTTTTAAGCAGGATCAACCTCGATTCCTCCCTTATAATGACCCCCAACAGTTTACCGGCTCGCACTCTGATAGTGCACTTGTCTGAATTCAACCTCAGTTTGAATTATCTCCACCAGATGCCCCTCTTCTGTTTGGGACTTTGCTATCATGTCATAGCATACTGAATCACATCATGAAACAAAGTCAACATGGCTCTCATACAAGTGGCACCGGCGTTCTGCTTCTCTAGAGGACAATCTCCTTTCCACGATAGCTTGTGTGCAACGACACCAGTATCCGACCCTGGCATACCCTGACACGACCAGGTGAAGGCATCCACATGCTCTTTCAACAAGGCTACCATTCTGCTCTCGACTTGCCTCTGAAGCGGCCACAATTTTTATTGCCTTCCTGACCTCGGCGGTGTACAGTTCACTGTCTCAATCCGCTCCGCATGCGGCTGAATCACCTTCTCCTCTTGTCTAAACAACCTGGCTAATTCCAGCAGATCACAATCTTCTTCGCCCTCTTCTTCAGCCTGATTGCTCGGATTATCGGAGTCATACGAGGGGTAACCAAATTGTTATCAATGAGATCCGGAGAATTATTTTTGGAGTTGGAATGAAACAAATCAAAAAGGAAAAAATGAAAATAAACATTGCCATTTTTATTTGTTTTTAAAACTGCAAAAATAAATGAAAAACAGGGAACACCGCTTTTTGACTGAAAAACATCCATTTATTAATGATGCAGAAATGCAAATTTAAACATGAGGTGGCCCTTACAATGGACCATTGCGTGTCGGGCAACACGTATGGCTTTCATGCAGATAAAATCAAAACAGAAATCATTACTCTTCAGGATGAGCGACAGTGCTGATCTCTTTAAGCCTTCCCGCTTCCTGGTACGCACGGCTTTATCCAACCACTGAACTTGCAGTCATTGTTGTTCTCTCCACCCATTGCACAGGCGTGATCCGAATCCTCAGCAATTGCACTCACCATCGCCTGACCATGTGACGACATGGGATTAGCATTAACATTCGGTGATGGTGCAAAATTGATAGCCTTAGAGTCCACCAGATCCTGGACAACATTCTTGAATGCTCTACAGCCCTCAATGTTATGCCCCGGTGTTCCAGAATGAAATTCACACTGGGCGTTCTCATCATAGTTAGGAGGCCTCTGATCTGTTCTCATCGGAACCATCGCCCTCGGCTGAACCAAACCAAGATCCATAAGCTTTTTGAACAGAACCGCATATGTCACGGGTGGCTTGTCAAAATAGCGATCAACCCCTTTTCCTCTCATCTGGTACCCAGCTCTCTGTTGAAGTGGCTGACGTTGCTGTCGTACTGACTGATTACCAACAGGGATGGTTACAGCAGCAGTGTGCTGGTAGTAACGATCCCTACCGTGTCCTCCCTGGGCATACACAGCACTTGATTCACCCTCATTCTTGCGCTGACCGTTCCCGAATGGCTTTTTCGATGTCGATGATGAAGCATTACCTTGTATTTTCCCCATTCTCAGCCAACTTTCAATTCTTTCTCCGGCCACCACAATATCAGCAAAGTTGGTAACCGGGCATCCAACCATTCTTTCAGCAAAAACCCCTTGCAGGGTACCCATGAAGAGATCAGACATCTCTCTGTCCACTAGCGGAGGTTGAACTCTGGCAGCCAACTCCCTCCACCTCTGAGCATATTCTTTAAACCCCTCGTTATTTTTCTGAGACATACCCTGCAGCTGGGTACGACTCGGAGCCATATCAGCGTTGAACTGATACTGTTTAAAGAAAGCGTCACCAAGATCCTGCCAGCTTTTGATATCGGACGAGTTAAGCTTGGTGTACCACTCCAAGGATCCTCCAGACAGACTGTCTTGGAAGAAGTACATCCAAAGCTTTTGATCTATAGTGTATGCAGAGATCTTGCGGACAAAGGCTTGAAGATGAGTTTCCGGGCAGGAACTCCCATTGTATTTGTCAAATGCAGGCGCCTTGAACTTTTGTGGGATCACAATCCCCTCGACCAGCCCCATGTTGGACATGTTGACAAATCCCGGAGTGGCGTGGCTTTCCAGAGCCTTTACCTTTTCAGCCAGCAACTGAATCTCCTTATTCTGCGGCGGGACACCATATTGACCGAATGGCTCATTGTGCATGGAGAATTGATCAGCTTCTCGGTCCTCCTCTCTGTCATCATCGAAGCCATAGAACGGAGGCACAAAATTATCCTTCAGATTCTGCCCCAGACTGGGCCCAGGTTGACCACCAGCACCAAAACCAGCAGCATTGTTGTTCACCATACCCACGGTTGCTCTCTTTTCACCGTCTCTGGATCCACCGAGCCCCTGGTTGGAGACACCATCCAGGTTAACAACACTGTTAGCTGCAGAAGCCCGCTCGAGCTTCTCAACTTTGTCAGCCAGAGCCTTCTGACCAACTGCAAAGCCTTGCATGATGTTGATCAGCTCGTTCATTTTGTCCTTCAGCTCGAGGAGATCAGTATTTGGGAGATCCATCAGTCGAGGAGTGTTGCGCCTGATGAAGTATCTGTGAGGTCGGGTTGAGTGCAAAGGGACAGTTCTGCGAGCGCGAGCAATGATTCCTGCAAAACAGCAAACAGGTTAATATGCATGAATGCAACGTCTATCCATATGAGGAAGATTCTGTCTTTTGATCCTGGTTTCATCGAGACAGATAATATTTTGTCATCCACATTCTGAAATTCATGCTGTCTCTCAACCAGATTCTCAATCAATAATACTCCCCATATGACTAGACGTAGGCTTGATGCAGATGAATGCAAAATGAGAATGATGCTGATGTATGCAATGCACTGTGCCATCCTCCAAGTCATCTGATCATCCGTTGCTCTGAGTCACTGCCCTGATCTCTGAACCGATCACAACCATCTGAGGGAACATGCAACCACAAATCCAACTCAAGGGTTCCGAAATAAACGGAACTGACAGATACATCATCATCATCATCATCATCATCAGTCTCTGAGCAGACACCCATCTGAATCGGCCCGGGGAATCCTGAAATAAACGGATCCCCACTGATAAATAACTCGGCCCGGGGAATCCTGAAATAAACGGATCCCCACTGATAAATCACGGACAGCACTCCAGCGTCTCGGCAATAAATGGCCATAAATCCGACTTATAAATAGGACTCTGAACGACAGATCAAAAAGTCACCATCTGAGTCCATTTGATCATGCATCTGAAAGAATCACCCTCCCCTCACAGGTAAATTCTAAACAGGTCATCCTAAGGCGGATAATAGTCTCGACAATCGGGCGGAGATACTCAATGGGTTTGCCCTTTCGGGTGTGCCATTGTAGCTCCCTTAAGATCGTCTAAACCAAAGATCCGGGAAATGATCGGTCACCAGAGTCAACAGCTCAAATGACGTAACTTGACCAAAGTGGAATACCCACAGAGGCAAGCACTATCAAATGAACCTCGTCTGGCTTGTGGTACATCACGCCGCCAGGCACATGTTCACCTAACATGAAAGAGGCGACATGAGACCACACTAATCCTAGGTGTATACTCGGGCCTGGGTTTTAGCCCCACTCAGAACACCCACCCCAAACAGAGGAACCACCTGCACAGAGGACGACAACAACATGATAGTATGATGCATGCAGACATTAATGCAAATATATACACTGGTTAGAATAATAAGTGCAATAAATAACACAACAAGCAACCTAAACTAATCCTAGAACGCTAGGAAGGACTCGCTTAGGGACGATGGACCAGCATAGGTCTACATCTGATAGTCCCCAGCAGAGTCGTCAGCTGTCGCATCCTGCGAAAAATCAACCGGCGAGACTCGAATAAAAACACAACACAGAGCCGCCACTGCGCGTTATTTATCCCAAGACAGGGAAAGGAAACGCTCAGAGAAACCTGGAAAGGAAATGGTCTCGCGACCAAAGAGAATGGGTTCGGGAGTCGGTTACGTGAGGGGAAGGTATTAGCACCCCTCACGTCCGTCGTACTCGACGGGATCCACGTTCTAAAATAAAGAATAGGTTGCTAAACATCACACACACACACGGGGAACGCAGGTGGGGTTAAGAGGAACGAGCTCGATAAGGTATCACACCTTATGCCTACATATCTTGTCTGGAACAAGAATCAGAGCCACTGTAGTTCGGCTTACGCACGCCAAACAACACAAAACAATCAAACAGATGGCAAACATGGAGCCCGACAACCACTGGATGGAATTACGTCGGCATCCGAACCAAAACGCACTCAAAAGGGCAAACGTGGAGCCCGACAGCCAATCACTGGGCTTACGTCAGCATCCGAACCCAAACAAGACAAACAGCACATAACAAGCAAACAAACAAACAACAACTGGCTAAGGAGTCGGGGACTCGAGCCTAGCAAGTGTCAAACAACACACACAAATAAATAAAAAGGCGCCCGGAGTGGTCTCGCACGACCACCTGCCTACATACCTTGTCTGGAACAAGGATCAGGGCGATGTAGTTCCCCTCAACAGGGGAGAAACTCTCCTAACCAGAAACCAGGGGAAGACACGACACTAGGGAGACTACGACTCGAGCCTAGGTGTTGTCATGCAAAGTCACCCTAAGTTCAGGTTTCTATCCTACTTGCATAAGCAAGCCTATCCTAACCAGGAAAGGAGCAAGCACACAAACAAACAACATACAAGCATACATCAGATGAGAACAGGCATCTCAAACAAGCATGTCAATCAGATATCCACACAGCACCCACTATAACCAAACAAGGGGGCTCAATCAATCAGGTTTGACTGCCTCAGCAAGTCATCTGTACAGGCTGTGTTTGCTCTTAACCTTGCCATTACGAGGCTAAGGTGAAGCAGATGAAAGGATGAAGTGAGGATAAGACCTCACAGCTCTTATCCCTGACCAGGGAGAGCTTCTGACAAATGAGCATGGGTTCAGAATAGGGGAACCCTTCTATACTCGAAGACTCTGACACAACAGATCTTGGGCTTGGATCTCAATGCTACAACCATGTAATGGGAGCAAGGAGAAGACTCACAGAATAGTGGGGGACAGACTGCTTATCCCTAACTTCCACCAATTGCCTTCTTTAAAGGACTTTTCCTACTTGGGACAAAATGTAAACATACACAATCATTGCCTCTTAAGGAGGACTTCAGACAGTTTGCCCGGTCAAATAACAGACCGGGTCTCCAGACTACATGAAGTTAGAAAGTTATACCTCTATGCAAGTTGCTTAAGCAAAGCAAAGCAAAAGTTCACAAGGAACTGAGCAACTAAAGTACCTGGAAACAATCAAACACAGTTAGTAATCAGACAGACAAACCATAAACAGCAAAGTGTTCAATCAATTAATCTATACAGACTAATGCACAACAAGGCAAGCTCAAAGCTCAAGCCCAAGCTTCACAATCCTACAAAACAATGTTATGTTAGTGTACAAACATCAAACAACATCAATTGCATTTAACTTGATTCATTCTCCATGTGCATTATGCTTTTGATCCTGAAAAATCAAGCAAACATTAGCAACAAGACCACTAGGCCAAGCCTAGGGTCCAAAGGCAAGAAAAATTCCTAAACAGCAAGGTATTCTCAAACCAAAGTAAAATTAATGTCAAACAAGAGCAAACACCATTGGTCTCATGTTTATATCATTCATCATGCTCATGTTATGCACAAAACAATCCACATTGGTCCAAATGAAGCATCAAACATGCAAACAGAACTATTGCATTCAATTCCACATCAAAGCAATTCCAAAAATTCTCAAATAATTTACACCTAAACAGGGGATGTTCAAGGTCTACCATGTCAAATTTGAGCTCAATTGGGCAAATGGAACCATGTCAATGAAAATCAACAAAAACAGACACAATTATAGGCTCCAAATCACAACATCAACACATGCTTCCACTTCAAAAATTCATAACTCAATGAAAACAATAAAGAAATGGATGAGACCAAAACAGGGGTGTCACATTATGTGTCTATTACAAGCATGCCAAATTTCATGATCATACAATACCATATGAGCATTTCACAATGAATCTACCAACCTATGTCACACAAGCTTGCACAATTGACCAACAGAAATGAAAAATCACAATCAATTTGAAAATGCTATGTAAAATTCCACAAAAATTCACAAAGCATCTTAACATGTTAATGATTCACCATGCAAAATTTCATTTCATTCCAACAAGTATAGGCCACTCAAAAAAATCCAGCAAATTGACATAATGAGGTGTGACACAAATTGTCACACCTAAGTTCAATAATTTGCTGCTCAATGACCAGGTATCACAAATTCATGAAATTTACATGTAAATCTCCATCAGCCAGTCCACAATCATCACAAAAATTTTCAAGCATTTATTTTAGAATATGAGGATTTCATGAACAAAATGGCACAATGTATCAAAATATAGCACATGTTAAAGAAACCTAAGTCAAACACAATTCACACCATGCACAACTTCAACCAATAGGTCAAAAAAATTCTACAGTCAACAAGGAAGTCAACACAAAAATTCTCACATTTTTCTGAATTTTCTACAATTTTTTATGATTTTTTTAATGTGTTATGAATTTTTTAAGAATTTTATGTTAATTAATTAAAATTGCCAATGGCAATCTTGTAAATAAACCGCGCGGGGAGGGAAACACGGTATTTGAAATTTTGAACAGAATTATGGATCTAGAGCCTAAAATTCTCAGAACTGCATTGTCTCTCTCGCGCGCCATTATCACGTCCATCAACGGTAGCTTCGACTTTGCTCATTTCTTCACCAAAATTAACAAACTAATAACCGTTGGAAAGGTCTGAATGTGAGGATCTCAAATACGTAATCAATTCATCCTAATTCTAACTATACAATTCAGATCGAACAATTTAAGTTTTGCATTCAAACCTACAAATCAAGATATCTTGCTCTACAGTTCATCATTTCAAAAACTACACCTAGCACGATCATCTACACGGAAAGAACTATAGAACGCATATCACAATTCCAAAAATCAAGAGATTCGAATTTTGAGCACCTGGAATGGCAGCGTTGGAATCGGTGTTCTTGAGCTTCAATTACCACAAACAGTCGAAGAATGACGATGAGGAAGGTGGATAGAAGCGTTTGCCTAGCTCGAACCTGCTCCAGTTATGAGGAATCGGAATTTGCCATGGAAGGCTTCACTTGCAACAGTCGCAATCGGCAAGGCTTTTGATGGTGATTTCCAAAAACAGCAAAAATAGATGATGATTGGAGATGGCAGCAAAAGGAATTTCGCAAATTGAGCAAGAATTGGGAGAGTTTTGGTCAATTGAAGTTCTTGTGTTCTTGAGAGAATGTGATGAATTTGGAGAATTTCAGATCTGTTTTGGGGAATTGTGATTTCCTGTTATGATTAGAATGAGATTAGGTTTATATATGTGTACTTAATCATCCCTTAATCATGTAATTATGCAAATTGGAATTGTTAAGTGAAAGTGTAATTTCCAAAGTGAGGGCAAAATGGGAATTTCCAAGGCCAGCTCATTGCCACCTGTTTTGACAGCTCACACAACTTCCAAATGTCATGTGTGAGCTGTTGAAACTTGTCTCATGCTCATTGGTTGTGTAATTCTCAAATTCACCTTGTGTTTGCATTTTGTCCATTTTTGCCATTTCATTTTTCAAGCCAAATCCCAAACCATGAAGCCTAGCCATGAAGTGATGATTCCAACAAATTTTAAATACCATTCATGAGGTGCTGCAAAAATCCCCACTCAAAAATTCCAATTATTTTGAAAGTTGGACAATTTTGCCCTTGGTCCAATTTAACTGTCCAGTTGAAAATTGACTTTTTGCATTGACCACTTTTAGAAAAATCCAATTATGCACCATGAAAGTACATGTCAAATGGAGTTTGTGCATATAAAGAACTTGCAATTTGGACAAACCATGTGGAAATTATGGCCTCCTGATTATGGGTCATTTTTGAATTTCACTGAGCCCTAATTTTCCAACCATACATGGGATTTTCAAGTTCTTGGACTTTTTGGAAAGGTGAGAACAAGATCTACAACTTTCATGTTGAATAATTTTTCATTTGAAGCTTCCTTGGACACGTGGCTTTGGGGTCAAAAACTTTCCATTTTTGGAAACTTCCATTACAAGTCACTTTCTATTTTTGGCAGTTTTTGTCCTGACTTGATTTTCTTCATTCTTAAGCTTTGAGATGTCAAATAACACTTGTTCCAACATGAATGAAGTGTATCCAACTCATTTCCACCTCCAAATCCATCAGATCATGTACAGCTGACCACAGTTGACTTTTCAACTGACAGATGAATCTGGCCAAGCATAGATCAATCTGAGCCCCATTCTCCTGATGAAATGGCTCAAGGGTGAAACCCTAGCCTCAATTATCTCCATAGAATCACATAATGAACCCCATAACCATCATAGACCCCATCTCCTGATCCAGCCCTGATTGGCCCAATGCAACTGATTAGGGTTGACCAGTGGTCAAAACCCTAATCTCCAGGAATCTTCTTCAATCTTCTGATGACATCCAACCATGATGATGATGATGTATCATTGCAATCAAGATGAAGACCAACATCCATTTAGAATCATGAAACCCTAATTCACTGCCCAATCCTCAGATGGCCAATAATCAGTCAATAAACCCTAGGCTTGCACTCTGACTTCTTTATCTTCTGATCAAGACTTGGGAGAATGGCTTGCACAATGTAACCACATGATATGCAATATGCAATGCCTAATGACCTAAAATGATATGCTATATGTTAATGCTAGTCCCAAGAGAAGAGGGCAAATTTTGAGGTGTTACACTACGTTGTTATGATTTTAACTTTATGCACAAATAGTTTATACTTCTGTAAGTATTTCCCATTTACTTTTAGGATTCTTCGATCCTCTGCTAGTTCTTCTATTTCGTATGCATTATTTGAAAATGCTTTTAAAATTCGAAAAGGTCCTTCCAAATGTGGAGACCATTTTCCTAATGTTTTGTTCTTTCGATCCATAGGTAATATAACTTTCCAAACTAAATCATTCATAATGAAAGTTTTACCTTTGACCCTCTTATTGTATGCTCTTGTTACCCTCTCCTTATGTCTTCTTAATACTCCTAATGCATGTAACCTTTCTTCGTCCAAATCAACCAGTTCATTCATCATCATTTCCCAATATAGGTCAGATGGAATTTCTCCTTGTCTTTGGATTCTCACTGATTGCAAGTAGATTTCGACAGGTAATACTGCATCATGTCCAAATGTAAGTTGGAAAGGTGTAGTGTTAGTAGCTTCTTTAGGGGAGGTTCGACAAGCCCAAAGTGCTTGATCTAAAGTTTTGTGCCAATTTTTTAGCTTCTTCCCTACATGTTTTTTGATTAAACCAATTATTATTTTATTGGCTGCTTCGACTTGCCCATTGGCTTGAGCATAATAGGGTGTGGATGTTAATAATTTGAAACCCATTTCCTTTGCAAATTCTTGCATCTTTCGACCAGTAAAAACTGATCCTTGATCTGTTGTTATACTTTATGGGATCCCAAATCTATATAATATTTGCATTTGAATGAATTAAATGACATTTTCTTGATCCGCAATTACTAAAGGTACTGCTTCAACCCATTTAGTGAAATAGTCGATTCCTACAAGGATGTACTTTTGACCTTTGGATGAAGTAGGTCGAATTTTCCCAATTAGATCTAATGCCCAACCTCTAAAAGGCCAAGGCTTGATAATTTCATGAAGCTCACTTGCAGGAGCATGTTGAATTCCTACATGTACTTGACATTCTTGGCAACCCTTAGCAAACTCTATACAATCTTTTAACATGGTGGGCCAATACATTCCATGTCTGAAAAGCAACCATTTCATCTTATGGCCTGCCTGGTGTGCTCCACAGGCTCCACTATGTACACTAGATAATGCTAAGTACGCCTCGTTTTCTCCTAAACATTTCAACATGATCTCTTCAGGGGTTTTCTTGAATAATTCATTCCCCATCAAAACATAAGATAAAGCCATGTACTTGGTTTTTCTTTCTGTGTCTATCAAAGGATCCTTGAGATAATTAATAATTGGATTCCTCCAATCTGTATCCATTAAGGTATCAATGGTCAGTACTTCAAACTCTTCTTTGTTAGCATATCCTAACTGAGTGCTTTCCAAATCTATCGGAGACAATCTAACAGCCATTACTTTTCCTCTTACTTCGACAAGTTCCTCTAGCTTCTAATTTGAAATTCTATACCCTGAAGCTATTTGTGCTAAGTCATTAGCTTCTTGGTTTTTTATTCTAGGAACATGTTTTATGTTTATATATATTCAAAAAAATTGAGCAACCTATTTGCAATGACGAAGTACATAATCAAAGTTTCTTTTATACATTTGTACTCCTTCGTTAGTTGCTTAATTACTAATTATGAGTCTCCTTTAATTTCAACCCTAGTTGCCCCCAATTCCAACAAAGCCTCAAGTCCTGCAATAAGGGCTTCATATTCTGCTTCGTTGTTAGAACAAAGGGGGCCTTCGATTCTGTATTTGAGTTTTGTTGGAATTCCATCAGGAGAAATTATCATGATCCCAACTCCACTTCCATCCTTATGAGTGGAACCGTCGAAGAATAATCTCCAAGGTTTTAACTCAACTTGAAGTTGAGCACTTTCGACCACTGCATGGTCTACAATAAAGTCTGATACTATTTGTCCCTTCATTGCTCTTAAAGGCATAAAGGCTAAAGAGTATTCAGTGAGGGCTAATGCCCATTTGCCAATTCGACTGTGCATTATTGGCTTCGATAACATATACTTAATGACATCAAAGTGTGAAGAGACATATAAATCAATAGGTTTTATATAATACTTGAGTTTAGTACAAGAGAAATTCAAACAAAGACGCAACTTTTCTATTGAAGTGTATCTGGTTTCTGCATCATTTAAAACCCTACTAAGATAATAAATGGCTCTTTCGACGCCATCTTCATTCTCTTGTGCTAACATGCTACCTATAGTAGTGTCGGAAGCTGATATATACAATCTCATAGGCTTCTTTCCACATGGTGGTGACAAGATATGAGGATTCATCAGATAATGCTTGATCTTGTCGAATGCCTTTTGATGTTCATCATTCCATTCGAACTTCCCTTGTTTCAGGCGTAGGAGGGGAGAGAAGGTTTGAGTTCGACCACTTAAGTTTGAGATGAATCTTCTCAGGAAGTTTATGTTTCCTAATAATGATTGCAATTCTTTCTTAGTTGATGGTGCTTTGGTCTCCATAATAGACTTCGTCTTATTTTGATTGATTTCTATCCCCTTTTTATGGACCACAAAGCCCAGAAAATCTCCAGCATGTACAAAGAATGCACATTTAAGAAGATTCATCTTTAAGCCATGTTTTCTCATTCTTTCGAATGATTGGATGAGATGGGTTAGATAATTTTCGTCTGATATAGATTTTATCACAATATCATATATATAAACCTGCATAAATGTTTCTATATAATCTTGGAATATAGAATTCATTACTCGCTAGTATGTTGCCCCGACATTTTTTAAACCAAAGGGCATAACTATCCACTCATAAGTGCCTATTGCCCCTGGACATCGAAAGGCTGTTTTGGAAACATCCTCTTCAGCAATGAAAATCTGCTTATAGCCAGAATATCCATCAAGCATGCTAAGATATTCATGGCCTGCAGCTGAGTCAACCAACATCTCTGCCACATGCATTGGATACTCATCTTTAGGAGTTGCTGTTTTTAGATCACGAAAATCTATACATACTCTTAAAGAGCCATTTTCTTAATTACAAGAACTATGTTTGCAATCCATTCGACATACCTTGTGGTCTTGATGAAATTGCATTGAAGAAGTCTTTCGACCTCTTTTTTAACTTTGAGAGGATCTCTTGGGAGAATCTCCTCGGAGTCTATTTGATGGCCTTCTTGGCATCCTTGATAGGCAGCTTCAATTCGACCAGTTCCCTCTTCAAACCAGGCATCTCGTCGTAGTCCCAAGCAAAACAGTCTTTGTTTTCTCTTAGTAGTCCAATTACTCTTACTTTCAACATGGGGTCCAGTTTAGTGCTGATGTAGGTGATTCTTTTTATGCTCCCATCTCCAAGATCAATTTCTTCAAGGGGATCTTACGCTAACATCTTCGCACTCGACGTCACTGGATCTTTTTTGAATCCCAGAGGCTCTTCGTCATATATGGCATCTAACCTCTGGTATGTTAATTCCATAGGTACCTGTTCGTCAGGGGTTTTTGATTTAAAGTACTCCCTAGGTCCTGCATTATAAATTTCACCATATGTGGATTCGTCGGCCATGTTAGTTATCTCGGCTTCGAGATCCGCTTTTCTTTTGTTCTCATCCATGTATGCCGAAATCTTTTCGAAAAAAGAAGACTCAGGCATAATCCAGGTCTTCATCCCAGCCTATTGGCCGTATTTCAAATGATTCCCCTTCTTCTGGGTCCCCCATAATTTCCCTATCCCACTGAAAGCCATTGGGATATAGATTCAAGAAATACAAAGCATTTTTATTTGGGGAGTAGATGTCTTCAGCTGGGTGACATGGTCCTATATGAGCCAAGTTCCCATCGAAGTTCTTCTTATCTACATGGTTCACTTCCGCCATGAAGTAACTTTGGTCAGCTTCAACGTTTTCTACTACACCATCTTCTCTCCAGATGGATACCCTCTGATGCATGGTCGAAGGAACTGCCCCTATTCCATGGATTCATTCCCTTCCTAGCAACAAGTTGTAATTCGCCTTCACAGGTATCACCATGAACATTGTTGGTCTTGTGATTGATCCAACAGTTAGATCTACTTGTATGACACCCAGAGTTTGCCCTATCTTACCCTCATAGTTCGACAATACCATATTGTAAGGTTTAACATCAGTATCGAACATACCTATCTTTTTTAACATGAACTGAGGCATCAAATTGGCTGCTGCTTCTCCATCCACCAGAACTTTGTTCACCCCCACATGTTCAACTTTAGCTCTAATGTATAGGGGCTTGAGATGGTTCTGCATCCCTTGGTGAGGCCTTTCAAAAAGAGCATTCTGCTATTCGACAACGTCGTTGTTGAGAACATAGTAACACACAAGTTTATGCTTCGCCATCTCCACAACATCCGCTTCCTCATTGTCTTCAATCTTCGTCTCCTAATTATATTCGTATGGCATAACTGATACCACATTGCAATTCATATTAACAGATGACACTCCGTCGAACTCAAAGTCGTCAGTGAGCATTTCTTCCTCTCTTATTTGTTCCTCCTGAACTTTCTGATTTGTGTTTTTGTTTTCAGATGAAAACAACTTCCTTCCTACAGGGGGTTTGGTCGAATTTGTAACATTTGGGGGAACCTTGATGTTGTTGGATTCTCCAATCTCCCTCGAAGTCATCTCTCTTTTAGCCTTCCTCAACCTCTGATGTCTTCTCCACTGGGACCTTGACATGGGATTCTTTCCTTTGTAGTTCTCCAGTCTGATAGCCTCTCTCTTAGATGCCTGGAACTGTTTTCTATAAGCCCAAGAGGTTCTTCCTCCATCCTCAAAACTTTTCCACTTTCCCTTCTTCGACCCCTCCCGAGTCCATTTGTCCTCAGGGACTTTTGCTAGAAGCTTAAACATAACTCTTTTCACCCTTGGGTGAGGGCTGTCTTGCCTCCTAGGAACTCCCCTCTTGTCGAATATGTACATATTCGAATTACCTCTGTGTCCATCCCAACCTTGGTTAGATGGACTTCTCTCGAACGCTTCAGCCAATTCCCTATTGTAAACTGCCCCACATCTGGGACACATCAAGCATTCTGTTTCGTACTTGTAGCAACGCACAATAAAACCAATAAGGCTTTCTCCAGGCTTGGGATACACCTTCAGTAGTTGGCTTTCCTTTCTCCAATTTCTCTCAGTCTTAGTTCGTTGCCATCTTTCATAGTCCTCAACCACCCTTCGACATGTCATGATGCTACACCTTGGGCATAGCAACATGTCATAATTTCTTTTGTGACACCTCCAAAGGTATTCACGTAGGCTCTCATTGGCTTTGGGATAGCCAAACTGCATTCCTACTTGCTCTATATTCAAACACCTCTCCACTTCCTCCATCTCGGGGGGGGGGGGGGGGGGGGGGGGGGGGGGGGGTTCAGATCCACCATGTTGAAACCTAGATTGGCGCCCTCAGCGATTGAAATTTCCTCAAATTTCTTCCTTAGGCCCTCAGTAGCCTCAGTTGCCTTCCCATTAAGACCTTCAGTGGCCTTTGGTTCGACACCAGCAACCTGTTCACCTTCGACAGAAATTCCAAAGGGAACATTATTTAGGCCATCAGTAGCCTGCTTTCCGACTAGCACATAGCCTTCCGTTCCTGTTTCCTTCACAACCTCCATTTCCACCATGTCAATCATGTTGATTTCGGCAGGTTCAGCGTAATTTGTGTCAGCAATGTTGAGGGGGTCAGTGTCAACCTTCATCTGGTTTCTCCCCCTGTCAGTGAACTTGAGGCGGCCATCCTTAATTGCATTCTGAATAAGATCCCTGAAAAGAAAGCATTGTGAGATTTTATGGCCCAAAAAATTGTGATATTTACAGAAGCCTTTTTTCTTCCGTTGTTCTAACGGAGGAATTTTGGTATCAGGAGGCACTATCATTTGGCTATCTTTTACTAATAAATCGAAGATTTCATCATATTTGGTAACGTCAAATGTGTAAGTCTTTTTAGGAAATCTATCATTCTTTTCGGTTTCGACAGGGTTCCTGCCATTCGAAGGTGTAAGTAACTTACAAGCATAAGGTGGTGCTTCTTTTAATTCATCCAAATCTACTTCGAATTCCTCGAGACCATAAGGGTCATTAGAGATTTCAGACTCCTCATTTTCAAATTCGACATAAGCAACCCTTTCTTTCTTATAATTCTTATTCGCTCTGGCCTTTTCAGCTTTTAAACGTTCGACCTGTCGGACCCTGTCTTCTAATTGGGCCATATCACTTAGGTACTGGGTATCTAACTTTTTCCTAATGGAATAGTCTAACCCTCCAGCGACCATTTCGACCAATTCATGTTCAGGCACTACTGTAAAACATCTAGATTTCAACAAACGGAATCTATTCAGATAATCATCTATAGGTTCAGTGAATTTTCTTTTAATACTGGCTAATTCCTTAAGACTTATCTTAGTTTGGCCCATGTAGAAATGTTCATGAAATAATCTCTCCAAATGAGGCCATGTATCTATGGAATTTGGTGGCAAAGTTGTAAACCACGTGAAGGCATTCTTCGTTAAAGAACTAGGGAAATATTTCATTCTTAGATTCTCACTGTTCGCCAAATCCCCTGCCTCAATCATGTATCTGGCTATGTGTTCTATAGTGGACTCACTAGTGTCCCCTGAGAATTTGGTGAACTTAGGGATTTTACAACCCCTTGGTAATTCAGTTTGTAGGGCGTATTCTGATAAAGTAGAGGTATAATTTGGTCGTCGAAGTCCTGTATTTATACCATTCTGGGCCATGATTCTCTCTATCATAGTAGTTATGTTATTTTCCATCATGTTTTCTTGCCTAACCCTATGAATTACTTCGTCTGCATCTTGGTCTCTATTAACCATCATTACTCTCCTAGGTTCTTCTTTAGGGACTTCCTGTCGAACTGGCTGTTGTTCTAATCTTGCCCCCATGACCCTTTTGTCAGGCGCTTGTCTAGGTGGTCGAACCTGATTTATAGTTGGTTCTTCTTCTTGGATTATAACTTGGTTTGGTCTGCGTCGAACAGAGGACTGAGGGGCGCCTAGGAAATCTGCTATGCTTCCCATCTGCGCTGACAGTTGTTGGTATGTTTGGGCATTATCATTATTAGTCCTATTTACATTCTGTATTAGGGGAGAAAAAATGGTATTCATTTCTCTGGAAAGAACTCCTACCATATCATGGTTACTAGTATCCATTTGTTGTCTACAGGCTTCCTGGTTATTCGTTGTAAGGGTAGGTAATAGGGTGGATAATCCTTGTGATTGGTATTTCGACCTACATGGTTCATGTCAGAACCAGAATTTTGAATTGGCGAAATAACTGTATTCTGGGGTTGAGTATATATGGAAGTATTATTTTGAAGTCCTGCCATGGCAGTAGATGGCATTCCATATGGGTATTCTCTCCGAGGCCTAAAATTCTCAAATCCCGGTGGCCTAGGGGTAGTAGGCGTTGGTTGGTTTCCGACGATTGTCGAAAATGAGCCAGGGTTTGAACTTGCAGAAACGTCTGCTACGCTTGACATAATAGGCATTGTTGTCAAATTATTTAAGGCCATGGATCCAAATGTTGGTATGGCCTGTGTACTAGGGATCTCAGTGGATGCATCAATCGAACTTGTTCTGATTGTGCCTGTTCCCTAGGGAGGAAATTGTTCCCCTTGACTGGTTGTATTAACCATCTTTTTTGTGTATTTTATTTTGGTTATAGTTTGCGAATTGTTGGCTATCTTACTACTTCTAAGGTTCATGCAACATTATGATTTTTTAACTCAAAAGAATAACAACAAATTTGTATTGTAAAAGTAAAGCAAACTATTATAATTAACAGTTCTTTTGACACTTTCCCACTGGGTGTGCCAATTTGTTTATCAGTAATTTCTGACAAACAACCGCTAGTCCTCCAATATTATTAATCTTGGTAACTTACAGGATCGACTAGATTGATCCTATGACATGTGTCTCAAGAACTAGTGTTATGGTGATTTGATTCATGATTAAGTTTGTTTCTGGTTTATGAATGGTAATTAGGGTTCTTTATCTAGCGTTAATGGTACAAAGTAAAGAGTGTTTCGACAATAACTCTAAACGAAATTTAAAGGCTTATGACTTTAAAGATGAAGGACAAATGACAGTAATTCTGTAAAAAGGCTTTTTTAAGATAACAAAGGTAATTGGCAAAAGTAAAGATAAACAACTTGAAGTAAAAGGTTTTAAGTTTGAACAAGTGCTGGAAATAAAGGTTTGGTGAAATGTAAATGCAAACGTAAAAGCAACGACGAAAGACTTTAAGGATAAAGGCAATTCGACAGAAGGCTTAAATAGAAATAAAGACAGTAAATGGTTTAATTTAAGTAACTTGCATTAAAAGATAATATGAAATGAAGTCATGGTGTTCTTCATACATACATTTTCAGCAAAGACTCGTTTCTCTCGCTCCGGTACTTTGAGTATTTTTAGTGAATTTTGTATATCAGTTTGAACACACGAAATCTAAAAACTAAGACTCCTATTTATAACAATTCGACCCTAACGGTCTCTACACAGATGATTGCCACGTTCGACATTTTCAAGCGCTACGTGTCTCAAATGCTTCCACGCGTTCGCCTGACGAAACTACTTCGTTTGAATTTCAAATCTTTCCCGCTCGAAGCTTCGAATCTGCCAAACACCAATGTCGAAGAGAACTTGTGGAGATCCTAAAATCTTCTAAGTCTTAAGCTTTGATAAAAAGGTCCTTTCTCCCAAGAGAAGGATTTAATAAATAGCTTCGACAAAGCCATTTTTATAATATTCTCCAAAACATAATATTTTCAAAGAACTTCAACCTAATGGTCGAAATCTCCAACTAACAGGGTGATTCATTCAATTTGATTCTTTCAAACAATAAAGTTCAAAGAGAATTTAAATTCAGATTTAAATTCAAATTGGAGGGAAACTTTATTTATTCCTCAAATAACAAGTTACAATGGAAGGTCTGCCATACAAATTCAAAGCATACTCAAATATTCCAAAATACAAGGGAAATGGACATCATCATGGAAAATTACATGAAAAACCTACATTTGACCTACAGTTGACTTTTAGTCAAACAATTGACTTTTGGTCAAACAATTGACCAAAGTCTGACCACACTCATCCTAAGCCTATTTCCTCTAATCTTCAGTTGCACCATGTCTTCATGTTGTCTTCAAGTTGTTACCCCGTGTCCAAAACCATGTATGCATCACCATATCCAACCACCAAAATGCACCATCCAACCTCAATCATCAGCATGCATCCATACCTGCACCAGTGTAACCCCCAAACTCATCATAACCATCGTCCTAACTATTTAAAATCCAAACTATATCTTTCAAGCCATGCCAAAACCAAGTTGTAAGACTACACCAACCTGCTACCAAAACTTGCAGCAGACATGCATATATTATGTTCATCATAACCATTTGGCCATGCCAAAGTATGCTTACAAGTAACTGCACACAACTTAACAATATCATCAACACCATGTCAAGTTATGCATCCTACATCAAGCTCCAAATCAAATGTAGTAGTACAGTAAAACACAAGGCTCACGATAGCTCACATAGCCAAGTCCAACAATCCATCACAATTTCAATTATCCAAAAAAAAGTCAATGCTTTTCAATTCAGTTACTACACCATTTGACTTGCATAATTGTTGTACCAGACTTGCAAACACTAGATACAAGCATCACCATCATCATCATCCAATGTAATGCACACATAATACTACATTATCCTAACAACTCACACAACAAAATTTAGCATACATGCATTTCATCACCATAAAAACCCAAATTCATCATTCAACTATCATAACAATTTTTTTAACCAAATATAACTCATCTATCTAACCCTAATCTAACTGTCAAAACCCAGTTACTAACCAATCCAACTTGCCTCTAATTACCTAACTAACCTAACCTCTAACTTTGTAACTTCCCAACTGTCAGATAGCTAGCACTAACATAATTAAATGATCCAAGCTCTTGTAACTAACAACCTACTAACAAACTTATAACTGACTTTAACTATCAGGTGCCACGTGTCCAAAACACAACTACCAAATTTCCCCTAAGTTCAATTTCCCTCCAAAACCTTCTAACTAACTTCCAAACTAACACACATTGCTATCAAATTTTACACTAAATCAAGGCAAAAAATAACACAATCTCTCTTTTATTCTTCACTCGAACTAACACATAACCTAACTGATTTTTTGAATCACTCTCCACCCTTTATTAATGTGACACTTGGATCACTATCCAAGGGCTCACAATCAGTCATCTTCTAAATAACTTCTAATTGTATTTCCCTCCTAATTTCTACGACTTATTCATATATATAAACATATAACCGCTTACTTAATGAAAGCATCAATTCACCTACCATTACTCTGCCAATCTGACTCCTTAACCTCTCAAAAACACTCTAAATATCATCAATCCCCTATTGATCAGAGCTTCAAGTTGAAGCTCTGAATCAATTGAGCATCAAACTTCATCATCTAGCCCTAATTTTGTTCATCATCAATTCTAAGTTCTGGCCTCATCTCTCTTATATCCTAATACGTCAATAAGTAGAATAGTGCACATAGAGGATTATGCAATGTCAAAATCAAAAGAAGAATAAGGAAGAAGAAAGAGATCAGTCAAAAAGCAAGGAATTGAAAAATACTTTTACCTGGGAAGTAAGAATCTATGGGTTTTTATTCTTTTATCTTCATCTTCAGCACGTTTTTGTAATAATTACCAGGGAAATCCTCAACTTTGTTGGTAAGCCTCGACACACCTTGATTCTTCATCTTTTGCTCCATGTTTGTTACCATATTGTATAACTTGTGTTACTGAGCAAAAACCATAAGGCTTTGCTCTGAATTCATGGATGAATGGTATTTATTTTTTGTTTTAAGTTTTTAGGATTTTACGTGATTAGGGTAGAACAAGGTTTTTGAGTGATGATTAAGATAAATAAGGTTTAGAGATGGATAGAGCAGATGAAAACGAGTTTAGTGGTGGTGGTGTGGTTGAGTTATGGGCTTCGTCGCCGCCGAAGGCAATTTCCGACACAACAAAGCGATTTCATGTGAGAGGGTGGGTGAGAATAGAGGAGAGACGGATCTGAGGAGAATGAAGGGGAATTTCATGCTCTTCCCCTCTTTCTAAGCGTCCATGGGCCATGGATCAAAGGCCTAATGTATTTTTTTTATTCATAACGTATCCTTTCCTTGCTTGTTTCCCCCTGACACAATCAAACAAGCAAAAAAATAACTTGGGCTTCAAGTCTCTGGGCCCAGCACCCTGATACTATTCACACTCCCTCTTTCATTTTTTACACCCCTTAGCAGAGTACAATGTTATTTATTTATTTTGTTAGAAATTATTTGATATTTTAATATTTCTTTTATTTAGTACATCCAAATCCCTTTTAATGGTAATTAAGTTTAGTTTTAGTTAATTAGGATTAAAATTATAAACTAGTTTGTTTCTAGATTAGAATTAAACTTCCTAATTAAATTAATATTTAGGGTTTTAGATCATTAACCTTGTTTCCCCCCTCTTTTTTCTTAGTCTTTAATTCATAATTCATGATTGATTGCTTGATGCTTCTTGAGGAGTATAATGACCTTTAATCTCTCGCATGCTCCCTTAGGTTCTTTATTCAATTAATTAATTAATATTATTGATTCATTCATTGAATTAGAAAGACTTAGGACTTGTATCATACACGTTCCCTTAGGTCAAGTCTCATTCCCATTCTAAAATCCTAGAAAATAGGTAAAGTCAATGCATGACAACAATATGCTTCATTCTCCATTTTTTGGTACTATATCTCATTCTTCTAATCATATCTCTTTTTGTATTCATTTAAAATTAAAACCTTTTTTTGCAAATAAACTCAAAATACTTAACAAATACGATGTGAATTGTGTGCCATGAGCCTTAAGAAGTAGAGAGGGATGAGATGTCGCATTCTTATCCTCATTATGGATATCTTTAGATACGAGACGAATGACTCAGTTATTCAAAGTATTCACCTCCATTCATAGACTTTAGTGTGATTTAAATCAGGGCAATTCTCATAATAAAAGGAAGAAAAAGGAGGAGGGTGTAGACTCTCTCTTTCCGAATGTTCAAGCACTGCTATAGAGCTTCTTGTCTGAATATTCATCTTCAGACTAAAATCAATCACAACCAATATCAAGAACATTAAATTATCTCTTGGTTCCAACACAACTCCTCTTAGTTTTTCACCCATATTATTCATTCCCGTTTGCCCATTTAATCCCCTGGTTTAGGCAAACCCATATTTCTGTTTGTCTTGTTGATCCCCTGGTTTAGGCAAACCCTTACTCCCGTTTGCCTTGTTGATCCCCTA
Organism: Lathyrus oleraceus; assembly: GCF_024323335.1. NCBI lineage: Eukaryota > Viridiplantae > Streptophyta > Magnoliopsida > Fabales > Fabaceae > Lathyrus > Lathyrus oleraceus. The sequence continues at coordinate 514,137,895 of NC_066583.1, forward strand.
GTTTAGGGAAAACACTTATTCCCGTTTGCCCTATTGATCCCCTGGTTTAGGCAAACCCTTACTGTCGTTTGCCTTTTTAACCCCCTGGTTTAGGCAAACCCTTATCCTGTTTCCTTGTTAATTCTATGGTTTAGGAAAACTCTTGTTTGCCTTGTTAATCCCTTGGTTTAGGCAAAATCGTGTTTTCCTTGTTAATCCCATGGTTTAGGAAAAATCCTATTTGCCTTGTCAATCCCTTAGTTTAGGCAAACTCTTACCATTTCTCTCACTGGCCTTGTTAATACCTTGGTTTAGACAAGCTCTTATTCTTCTTCCTGTTTGTCTTGTTAATCTCCGGTTTAGGTAAACTTCCTGTTGATCAGCCCAAGCTAGAGCACAACAGGTTTTCTCCAAGAATGAGTATTTGGTCTCACACTCAGTGAACTTCTTGCTCAGATAGTAAATGACATGTTCTTTCTGCTTGTGTCATCATGTTGACCGAATACATATTCCATAGAATCATCCAGCACAGTGAGATACGTGATTGGTAGCCTGCCAAAAACTAGTGGTATTAAGATCAATGGTTCTTGCAAGTATTTCTTTATTTTGTCGAATGCCCCTTCGCAATCGTCATTCCACACGATCATTTGATTTTTTCTCAACAACTTGAAAATTGGTCCACAGGTAGCCGTCAAATGGGAAATGAATTTGGAAATGTAGTTGAGTCAACCCAGGAAGCCTTGAACTTCTTTTTCAGTTTTGGGAGGTGGCATGTCTTGAATTGCTTGAACTTTGTCAGGATCAACTTCAATGACCTTTTGACTAACAATGAAACCCAAGAGTTTACCATATCGGACCCTAAAGGTACATTTTACAGGATTCAACCGCAGCTTGAACTTTCAGAGTCTGGAAAATAACTTCCTCGGATGATCTAAGTGTCCGTCTTCAGTTTCCAGAAGAGATTGAAAGGTTTAGGTGAGGCAGATTGTAGACTTTGTGGAAGTGTGAAGGAACATACCGTGCATGTATTTAGGGATTATCCTAAAGCTTTGCATCTTTGGAGGAATAAGTTCTGAAAATTATTAAGAGAAAGTTTTTCTCCATAAAGCTTGATGATTGAATTGGGTTAAATCTAAAAGAAAGTAGTAACTGGGGCAAATTTAGGGTAATAGGATGCCACAGTCTTTGGTTTTGGCGCAATAGGGAAGAGAATGATGAAAAATTCCAAAGACCATTGAAACTAGGATTGTATGTGGAAAAGAGAGTTGATGAGTATGTTGAGGCGATGAAAATTAATGAGGTGGTTAAGAGTGGCGAGAAGTCTGTTATTTTGGTGGGTTGGAAGCCTCAAGAAGAGAGTTAGGTAAAACTTAATACTGATGGAGCGAGTACTGCTAGCAAAGACTTTGGGTGTGGTGGTATCATTTGAAACATGCATGGTGAGTGCAAAGGTGGCTTCTCAAAGAATATTGGGTAGTGTAGTCCATTTTGAGCGGAATTTTGGGGTGTTTTTTAAGGCCTAACTATGACCAAGAGCTTAGGTATGCCTAAAGTAAAATTAAATGTGGATTCTCTAGCCAATGCCAAACTGTTAGTTTATGGAGGTCCCTCGACTGCAAATGGTTGCACTTTGATCAAACAAATTTACCAACTCATGGAAATGCATGAGGAAGTGATGCGTGTTTTTCGCAAGTATACGAACGCGTCAGAGTAATATAAAAGATTGTCGAATTCACAGAGACGAAATGTCAATCTATCGTTATATATTGTTATGGTGTTTATCTATGGTAATCGAAACAAGGTTTTTAAGAGTGCACAATGAAAAATAAAGTATTAAATTAAATTCAATTAATAAAGACAGGTTCAAATGTAATTCACATAATCAATTAATAATCCAAGTACTTGCTAATAGAATTACTTATGAGCAGTGTTTCCTACTTTGAAAAGAACCAATTTAACGGAAACTGTCGCTTTCGCGTATTCAGAACCGAGTTATACTCCTTAATCAAATCCTTTTATTGTCACTTATAAAAAGGCGCGCATTGCGTTAGAGTAGTAAACCTATTTTTAAGAAATATAGTGTCTTGACTAAGTTGAAAAGTATTTTGACCTGGATTTCTTAACAAAAAGAGGTTCTCGCGACCCAGACTCTAAACTTATAAACGCGTCCGAAAATAGTTTTAAAATCACTTTTCTTTTTAAGTTAAAAACTCCTAATGAACTAAACAAAGCGCTTTCGTTGTATTTGAAATAGTTAAAAACAACTAAGTTTAAACATACGTCGGACGACTTTCGATCTTACCCAACGGAAATTAAGTGCGGGAAAACTTAGGTTGAAAGTCAAAGTAGCCCTTAAGTGTTTCTACGAATAATTGTACGCATTATCGGTTCAAGTAGCCCTTAAGTGAAATCAAGGCTCTATTTATAAGCAAGAAAAAACAAGGAGATTACAAGGATGCCCCTAAGTTTGAAATTGGGAGGGAAACATTTTTGTTCTTGTGGCGCCCGCCACAACATCATGGCGCCCGCCATAGGAGTAAAATGTAGCGCCCAAGTGGAGATCGTGGGAGGCGTGGCAATTGAGGAGAGGTTGAGATTGGGACACGTCATGGCTGGAGCCATGGCGCCAACCACAATGGGAGTCACAAGTGTAAGATGCTGATTTTTTTGGCTTTTTAGCTCATTTTCGCTCCTTTTCTCGATCGGGGCTCCGATTAGACTGGAAACCTGAAAACAAAGAAAAACATAGTAATAACATAACAAAATAATAATAAAACAACTAAAATACATGCGAAATCGGAGTCGAGAATACGGTGAATTTCAGTGTCATCAGGAAGTTAAAGTGGTACATTCGTATATGGAATCGAACTTGTATGCATATGCACTAGCAAAAGCTGATGTTGATAGTAGAGACAATTTTCTTTTTTTAGAGGACCTTTCGAGCTTTATTGTGCATTTGTTAGATTTTAGTCTTAATTAGTATTGAAATCCTTTAACTTAATTTCAATTTTCACTTTAGCCCATTATCTAATAAAGGTTACATTTTAGTCCCTTAAAAACTATTTTGTTAGTCAAGTTGGTCTTTTTTGTTAAATCTTGTAAAAAAATGTTAAGTTGTCCATATGTGGCAGTGGCAATGCCAACATGGCAAATGAGTCAATAATTTAGTAAAGGGACTAAATTAAAACCTTATATATAATTAAAGTACCAAATTGAAACATTTTTATATTAACATAATCTTGAATATAACAACATTAAACCAGAATCTTGATGCATTACTTATTCAAAGCAAGGAATTAAACCAAAATAAATTAAGGTGTACACAGTCACAACTACGAGAATTTTTAGAACTTGAATTGTCAATGGTGAAGACAAATTTTCCAGGTTTAACAATTTTGTAGATGTTGTAGAGATATGGTTCTTCATATGAAACAACTTTTCTCGTCTTATATATTATCACATTATGCCTTCCTTTTGAACATGGTATAAACTCCGCACCGTAACTTATTTGCCATCCAATTACTCTTTTCTCCTAAGAGATTAAACAATTCTGCAAGTTTCCAATAAATAAGTTGCAAGTTCCCAATAAATAAAATGGAACAAGAAAACATTTAAAATTGAAGACCATAATAAAAAAGCTGCAGGGGGAGAGCAATATTTAACTAAAATTGTTGAATTATAAATCAAATGGAAAGAGAGTTATCATGTTGACTACTAATGAAGAGAAGTATCCGGTAGTTATCTTATTTTATCCAACATAAGACTCCAAGTTGAAATCTATGTCTGACATTGATGTGAAACCACACCACAGTTGATCAGAGGGAGGTGGTTTTATATGCAGGCGCAACGTACCTTTTAGTGTAGTACCACTAATTAAATACTGTCAGTTTCATTAATAAAATGTTAAATAAAATAAAACATTATAACCACCTTCTAGACAAACCCATAACACTTATCAATAACTAGTCAAAATCCAATACAAGTTCAAAGGAGACAATTACAATGTAATGACACAATTTAGGCTACATTGCAAGCTTATGAAGCAATTCAAAATCAGAAAACAATACAAGAAAATAGTTCAATCTCATGGGGCATTTCAAGAACAGAACAAGCAGTAAACAAACAACTTCAAGCAACTAAATCCAACCAAAGACATCGTGTTACTATATTTAAATCCAACAAAATCTATGTATTTTAACCAAATCTATGTTTGGCCTAAGATTCAAGCCATACTTGCTCATTTGAACCAGCTTTTTCTTCACTGCAATTTGAACACAATGTGAAATGATCATACTTGCTCATATATAATTCAAATAAATTCTTTTGAATTTAAACAGAGAAGCTACGAGAAAGAAGAAATAATTAACCCGAGATACCAGTACTATTCTGATTTCAAGTAGTTCAAACCAACGATGAACTAAACATGTGAAAAATCGATGCAACATACAAAAATTTAGGGTGATACTCAAAATAATGTGGCAGATGAAAAGGGAGTGATGCCAACCAGGGAAGCACGAGCATAAAAAACAACATGCATTACAATAATAACTAGTCGCAAAAATGAGAAGAACCATATCTCGAACTGCTACCAAAATGAATTGAGCAAAAGAAGTGTTAGGAAAGCGAGGATTTTGAGTTCGATTGGAGGATAAATATTATCTGATAGCTCGGTAATGACATAAGAGAAAACCCTAGAAATCATAGACATGGAAAAGGGGGCAAATTATTCAGGTGGCTTTGTAGAGGTAAATAAGTTAAATAAAGGCTCCATGTCATCTAATAAAGGCCACCTGGAGTACCACGCATGCACTGGCTAAACGAAAATTCATAAAATTTAACGGACAAGATCAAACACTACGCCAAATAAGGGAAAAGAGGGCGCTTATTTTGGCCTATAACAGCGCTTTTAAGCGCCCTCTAAAGTGGCGCTGGCATAGGTAAAGACAGCGCTTTGTTTTCCTGGAGAAAGCGCTGTCTAAAGTGGCCACATTATAGTGCGCTTTCAGAAAAAAGCGCCCTCTGGAGTGGTCCATAAAGGGACACCTTAGAGGGCGCTTTCAGGAAAAAGCGCCCTCTAAAGTTGTCAATGTAAAGTGTTTAGAGGGCGCTTTCAGGAAAAATCGCCCTCTAAAGTTGTCAATGTAAAGTGTTTAGAGGGCGCTTTCAGGAAAAAGCGCCCTCTAAAGTTGTCAATGTAAAGTGTTTAGAGGGCGCTTTCAGGAAAAAACGCCCTCTAAAGTTGTCAATGTAAAGTGTTTAGAGGGCGCTTTCAGGAAAAAGCGCCCTCTAAAGTTGTCAATATATATTTGTACCTCTTTTTGAGATGCAACCGACTCGATGCGTCTTGAAATCCCTTTACCAACTTTATGTGTGGGTCTTGTAGGAGTCTAACATTACCATGTAATAAGGATTGATTAAATATCATAATTGTAGCTGAATTGAAATGTGAATACTAAATATTCATAATCATTTAGAACATATATACCTCGGCATCAGGGAAAATTAGATTTGACGGCCAACCAACAAAGGATCCGACTGCATCTCGCATCAACGTTGTCTCTGAAACAACGTCAGGTAATGGGAGAAGGGCGTCCGTATCTAATACAAGGTCAACCGAAACTTTCATAAATCCCACCGGGAGGGGATTATGGTGAAGTAATTCACCCGAAGTATTGTGCACTTTTCCCTTGCCAACCATGCGATAAGTTGGTGACGATAGATACAGCTGACAAGGTGAAATGCCCTAAACCAATAATAAATGTTATTGTTAACGTGTATATGTGTCAAGTAAAAAAGTGCTATTTTAATTTCATAATAACATATATAATTACCTCGGGAAATTTCGGTTGATAATTGATACTAGCTCGGTCACTAGTATCTTTTGCCTCGGAAGCGCACCTTTCCTCTCTATACCTTGCATTCTCGTTTTGCAGTTGGAGTACTTGTGCCCTTAACTCCGCCAAGGTCTCCATCACCTCTTTGTTGGTAGGATTTTTTGTTTTTGGTTTTTTATAAAATGACGACGGAGTCACACCAAAACCCTTACCCCTCACACGACCGGAATACTCAGGAACATTTAGTACTCGACTAAGTACGCTCCTGCAATCCTGGACCTCGGTTGAAGGTAAGGTTTGAGATAAAGTCTCCTGAAATATTATTAGAGGAGATTAAAAATGAATTATATGTCTAACAAAATTTTCGATATAATTAAAGAAATAATGTTACATATACTTACACATTCGTCATAAACATTTTGGACCGCTTCAACGACAGCCCCATCCTTCCCAACCCGAGCAGCCTTCCATAATACGTGCTCCGGAAGAGATGTTGCGTCACTTTTCTCCTCGGCTAGCTACACATTGAATTAGATTATAAGATCATCAATTATAACATATTGTGACAATGTATAAGCTCATAGCATTTGAATATACTCACAATTCTTTGTTGTAACCGTGCATATCCCGTACGCCCTTTTTTGTACGGATACGCGGGTTTTGATGCCCTTTTCCGATTTTTGTCGCTTACTTCCTGGATAAAAAAGTTTAAGGCATATTAGAACCAAGTAACTTAACAATTGTATATATAATACCATAATTAATAGACATTACATGGAATTTTTCGTTTCTTCGTTTGGCGACAAAGTTATCCCATTCATCGGCTGAAATAATCTCGGCATACTTCATTGGCCGTTCTGCTTCAACAAATTTTCCTTCCTCATCCTTGAGAAATTTGTTGGACAAAAAGGATCGAAATCCTCGAAGTCTTTTTCCGGCCAATTGAATACAATATTTTTGCCGGCTTTCATCGATGTGAAAGGATCTCTAAAAAACATACACATGGAGTGTGTTATTATAAAGTAATATTATAACAATATATGGTCAACAAATAGTCAACAAAAAAAACATATAACAATATATGGTAAGTACCTGTATCTCCGACCATATTTTTTCCTTGCCAACCTTCAAGTCCGGACTTCTCCAATTATCACATGTAATCGGAATATGTTGTCGAACAAGAAAACCAATGTAACTTGCCAACATTGAACCGTTAGGCTCAATTAGTTGGTCTTCAGCACTCCAATGTACTTCAAATTTTACACCCTTGTCTCTTGCACGAATGATTGACTTCATAACAGTCAATCCTCGTTTGATTTCTTTTTCAACATTATTACGTGATCCATTCGCGTCATGGGTATCGTCTTGGTTAGCCATTTTATCTGTAATATAGAAATGATTCAATAAGACCCAAGTAAGACAATGATTCAATACGTGAACACATTCATATACCTTCCATTTCTCTCATGTTACAACAATCTAAACTCTTTTTTTTTATCATTATTGAATACAAACTCACACACACCTACTGCATGCAAAAGACCAATGCAAACTTATGGTGTTTGGAACATGAACAAACTTGCATCCATAATCATCAAACTTCCAAGCACAAGCTCAAACACACTTCAAATGATATCAGTTTTCAATCAGAAATAAAAAACTCAGTTTGCCCTAAACAACATTAATCAACATAATGCACAAAATGAAAAACTAAGTTTAGAAAATGCCCTAATCAAACACATGAAGAAAGTGAATGGTAACGATGGAGAAGAGAAATACCTTAAAGGTGACGGTAACGATGGAGAAGAAAGTGAACAGTGACGGTGGACGCAGATAACTCAGTGAACGTGAACGCAGCAGCAGAAAAAGGCGACGGCGACGATGACGGTGAGGGAGGGAGAACGAACGGAGGACGAGAGTAATCGCAGTAGAGAGTAATCGCAGTTGAGAGAAAACCCAGTTACGTAAACGAAATAGCTTATAGAGAGGGAAAATAAAGAGACATGCAGTATATGTTATAATTTTAATGTTTACTAAAGGGGACATTAGAGGGCGCTTTTGTAAAAAAAGCGCCCTCTAAAGGGGGCCTAAGAGGGCGCTTCTGAAAGCGCTCTCTAAGGCTTTCCAAAAGCGCCTTCTAAACTGGAAATGTACATGGACTTAGAGAGCGCTTTTTCAAAAGCGCCCTCTAAGGGTAACCTTAGAGGGCGCTTTCACTAAAGCGCCCTCTATTGTTGTCCCTCCATTTCCTCATTATTTTTTTTTGGCTTCACTTTAGAGGGCGCTTTGTTACAAAAGCACCCTCTAAAGGGGGCCTAAGAGGGCGCTTCTAAAAGCGCTCTCTAAGGCTTTCCAAAAGTGCCTTATAAACTGGAAATGTACATGGACATAGAGAGCGCTTTTTTAGAAGCGCCCTCTAAGGTTACCCTTAGAGGGCGCTTTCAATAAAGCGTCCTCTATTGGTGTCTGTCATACGGTGAACTGACTTGGGGTGTTTTGCTTTTAATCGCAATGTCGCGGATAGCAAGAGTCGCCACCGACTTTTCTTTTATCCAATAAGGAAGGGTAGAAAAGAACAGGAAAGACCTCAATAGATTTTGGGTTCGGGAGGTACATTATACAAAGGGAAGGTATTAGCACCCTTTGTATCCATGGTTATCCATGGGCTCTTAATTGCTGGATCACTTATATTTTTGTCTGAAAAAAAGTGTTGGTGAATTGCTTAAAAAATGTTTGAAAGAGAGTCCAACTTTGTAATGATTCTCGTGTGAATGTATACGAAGTGTTATCTCATTTAATTTTGAAACGATTTAGAAAAATATAACCTGGCAATGATTCTAGTATGAATGTATACCAAGTGGTGATTTTCTAGTATTTTGCAAAGTGTAAAGTGTGAGGGATGGAAAATGTTTTAGATTATGATCCAGCAATTGAGAGTTATACCTTCCTAAGGTCGTTATGAGCGTTTCCTATCCTTATGAGGGTAAAACTGTCCTTACTATTGAGAAGTAAGTAATTTTACCCTTTGGATGTTTACAGGTCATCGTAGGGTCATCGATCGGTCATTGAAGGCAACATTTGTAAGGATACCTTAGCATTCGAAGGGACGATCATCATTTAACCGTAGGCTACACCGAAGGGTCATCGAGGGACAAAATCGTATTTTCGAAGGCAACATCCGAGGGACCATGATTTATCTTATGATGATTTAACCGAAGGGTCTTTGCTAAGTGTATCCCTACATTCGCGGGACATGACCGTTATACCGTAATATCGTAAGGCAAAAGAGAGGTCCAAGATCACATATTTAAAGGCCATATTTTAAAGTCAATTAGGTGATTTAAGGTGAATCTCCACATTAAAATCAATATATTAAAATTAATACATTAAAATTAATACATTAAAATTAACTAGGTAATTTAAGGTGAAACTCCACAAGGGTATCCCACAAATAAAGTGGAAGACCTAAACGGCAATCTTTTCCTGGGACATGTGAACCTTTGCAAAATTCAGCAAACGGGTTAGAATACCAAATCGGGGTGCAATCGAGGATCACACCGCAAAAGAAACACAGCAGCAAAAATGTCATGCAAAACAATGTATGATGATAAGGGAACAGATCGGAAAAGTATAGCACAGAATAAACGAAATATAAGCGACTGTCCTGTTCGCCTCTGCCTCGCCTAGCGAGGGCCTAGCGAATACTCGCTACATGCTCGCTTAGCGATGTGCTAGCGAGCGGCTGCGGGTTTTGAATTTCAGAACAGTATGGTCTCAGCATGCTGCATGCCTTATTGCATTCAATTACAGAAATAATATGGTCAAACATTCGGGGTATTCAGGCGTACTGGAATTCACATGCAAAGTCTAATCCAAAAAATTCAATCATGATGCCTTATGTATTTAGAGATTACAAATTGGAAGCATAAAACACTAATGATACGCAAACCTGTTTGCAATGGAGTGGTAATGCTGAATTGGCAAGTCACTTTTGGTATCGGGTGGAGTTGGACGGCGGCCGTCAGGGTTTCTTCACTCCGACTTCTCTGAGCTAGGGTTTCTATGCCAGGGTTTCCGTCCTTTTTCGTCCTCCTCTTTTCTGACTGGAGTTGTGGTATTTATAATGCCTTTTTCATGACCTAATGGGCTCAGAATGAAGCCCAGAATTTTTTGTTATCTGCCAGCTTCGCTAGGCGAGCGTGTAGCGAACGTTCGCTAGGCGAGCGTGTAGCGAACGTTCGCTAGGCGAGCGTGTAGCGAACGCGTAGCGAACAAGCCAGTTTGGGCCATTTTCTGGATTGGGCCATTCGTGAGCTGGGCCTTCGTTCCTTTAAGATCAGTGTCATAAAAATGAGTCGGAGTGCCTTGAAAAATGTCTTGAAATATTAATGGGAAAATTTTGGGGTATGACAGCTGCCCCTGTTCAATATTCTCGAACCGAGAGAGTTAGGATGGCGAGTATGCCATTCGTGGTCTGGATGTGGAAGATGATTGAACACTAGAATGCCCCAAAAATTTGCACTTGTCATTTAGTCTTGACGGAGATGGGCTTAAAGATGCCATCCAGGAAGTTTGATGATGAGAGCTTCAGAGTACGTCGTACGCTAGAAGATATCTGAAGTCATGGGTGTCACTGGGTCATACGCTAGACCGTATAGTGAGTCATCCCTTAGGCCGTCGACTTTACTGAGGAGTCAGAGTGTGTCATGCGCCGCTGGAAATAACAGGTCAGAATGGATCATACGCTAGATCGTATCTGAGTTGCAGAATGGGCCGTCCGTCAGGCTGCATCTGTCGAAAAGTAGTCGTACGCTAGACTACACCTCGGAATGTACCGTACGCTAGATAGTATCTGAGGAAAGAACATCCAAATGGGTCGTACGCTAGACCGTATCGGACTTGTTGGAGGAGTAATATGTTGTGCCGAATCAGGATGAGATAAAAATTTGAATGAGTCATACACTGCTGGGGATAAAGGATCAGGATGGATCATACGCTAGATCGTATCTGAGTTGCGGGATGAGCCGTCCATTAGGCTGCATCTGACGAAAAGTAGTCGTACGCTAGACTACACCTCGGGATGTACCATACGCTAGGTAGTATCTGAGGAGTGAAGATCCGAATGGGTCATACGCTAGACCGTCTCTGAGCAGAATGAGCCGCCCGTTAGGCTGCATCTGATGATGAAAGGGGTAGTCATACGCCAGACTACACTTCAGAATGTACCGTACGCTAGGTAGAATTTGAGGACTTGAGGGTCTAACTGGGTCGTACATTAGACTGTCTCTGAGCAGAATGAGTCGTCCGTTAGGCTAAATCTGATGATAAAGGGGGTAGTCATACGCTAGACTACACGTCAGAAATATACCGTACGCTAGGTATCATCTGAGGACTGAAGGTCCAACTGGGTCGTACATTAGACCGTACTGGAGTGGCTGAAGGCCAGAAGGGATCGCACGTTAGATCGCATCTGAGTTGAAGGAGTCATATGTTGAGCTGAATCAGAATGAACCGTACGCTAGGCTATATCTGATAGTATTTGCATATGTTGTATTTGCAATAAATGTCTGGGATGGGCTTATAGAGGCCATCGTTAGGAGGATGTCAGAATGAATGTTGACATGGAGTATATCTGAAAGATGTAGTTGAATCCTGAATGTAATTGATGAAGATGTCCGTCTGAATGGACCTTTGTTTTGACTGTATCAGGAGGATAATTAACCTGAAAAATAAAGTTAGCTTCATGCCATGTCATGATGCATGAGATGTTTTATGCTTCTGAAACTAAATGCGAACAATGTATGCATGCGTATGCTGTGAAATGATGTAATGAATGAATTATGCATCTGAAAAGTTCTTCCCGAGGACTCTACTGGGGAAAATAAATCTCAATCTTCTGGTTGGGAGATACTGGTATCGATGACCCTTTCTTAGCCGGGGATGCTTGATTTCTGTCTGATGGTAGAAATGTTCAACAGAAGCCCGGCTGGGGGTGGAAGAGATGACCCATTTGTCTAGTAATGCCACTCTCTTATGAGAATGACTGGCTTTGCCGGGGAATAGGATTAGCAACGGATTCATTGGAAAGCATGATTAGACCTTCTCCTCGATCCTGAAGTCTCGTAGTAATCGTTATTTCTATTTTATGCGCACATTTTTGGTAAACATTGATCATACTCAAATGCATATATTAATTCGAATTAAATCAATGGACGTTTATGCAAACAAAACAAAGAAAGTAAAACAAGAGCATCTTTTTTTGAAACTAAAATTATATTGATTTCGAAAGAGGGCCTATAAACAGGCAATTTGTGTACAAGGAGACAGAAATCCTAGTAAGAGGAAATTGTCAAGAAAACAAAGAGAAAGCTATGTCGAAAACGTCCTATTGACTTTAATTCCACTACTGCCATTATGTCTTCAAGCCTCTCATCTCCTGCTGTCGGATAGAAGTGATTAGCTTGTTCAGTCCTTTGAACTTGGATGAAGCTGTCTGAGAACGGGACATATTCATACGCTTTAATCCCTAATTTTTGCCTGGACCGCCTTTTCAGGTTTTCAATCCACCAGGATACCCCTTTTTGCCCAAGCCGCCTTTTCAGGTTTTCGACTTGCCGGGTGCACATTTTTTATGTTTATCCCTAATTTTTGCCCGAACCTTTTTGGTTCGCCGGGATGCCCTTACTTTTGCCTAGGTACGTCGACCTAGCAGGTCTCTTTTATGCGTAGTATTTTTTGACTATGTCTGCGTTCACGGGATGTGGGAAGTCTTCGCCATCCATTGTAGCAAGTATCATGGCTCCACCAGCGAATACCTTCTTAACTACAAATGGCCCCTCGTATGTGGGAGTCCATTTGCCTCTGGGATCACCTTGTGGTAGAATGATACGCTTGAGCACCAAGTCGCCAATTTGATACACCTGTCTCTTGACCTTTTTATTAAATGCCTGGGTCATGCGTTTCTGATATATCTGCCCATGACAAACAGCCGCAAGTCTCTTCTCATCAATCAAATTTATCTGGTCGAGTCGAGTCTGAATCCATTCCTCTTCATCTAAGCCCGCCTCTTTCATGATTCTTAGAGAGGGAATCTGAACTTCCACTGGTAAAACGGCTTCCATTCCGTAGACTAAAGAGAAAGGAGTTGCTCCTGTCGAAGTGCGTACTGAAGTGCGATAACCGTGAAGAGCAAACGGTAACATCTCATGCCAGTCTTTGTACGTCACTGTCATCTTTTGTATGATCTTCTTGATATTCTTATTAGCAGCTTCTACAGCGCCATTCATCTTTGGTCGGTACGGAGAAGAGTTATGGTGCTTTACGTTGAACTACGTGCAGAGTTCAGTAATCATTTTGTTGTTCAAATTAGTACCATTGTCGGTGATAATTCTTTCAGGGATGCCATACCGACAAATAAGACTATTCTTGATGAACCGTGCCACCACATTCTTGGTGACAGAAGCAAATGAGGCGGCCTCTACCCACTTTGTAAAGTAATCAATAGCGACAAGGATGAAGCGATGTCCATTAGAAGCAGTAGGTTTAATCTCCCCAATCATATCAATGCCCCACATTGCAAAGGGCCAAGGTGCGGTCAACACGTTCAATGGAGCAGGAGGTGCATGTACTTTATCCGCATATATCTGGCACTTGTGACAGGTTCTGGAGTGATGGTGGCAATCAGTTTCCATGGTAGACCAATAATACCCTGATCTCAGAATCTTCTTGGCCATCGTATGTCCACTAGAATGAGTCCCAAAAATACCGTCGTGCATATCTCCCATAATCTTTTCTGCTTCCTTTTTATCCACACAGCGAAGCAAAGTTGAGTCATGATTACGTTTGTATAATACTCCATTACTCAAAAAGAACTTAGCGGAGAACTTCCTCAGGAATTTTTTGTCATTGATGGATGCCCCTTCAGGGTATTCCTGAGCTTCCAAATATCTTTTCACTTCGTGGAACCAAGGTTTTTCCCGTACTCCCTCAGTGTTAAGTTCATAACAGTATGCCGGTTCATCTAGTCGCTCAATGGTGATCATGGGAGCTTCATTGTCCCATCTGACTCTGAACATAGATGACATGGTAGCCAATGCGTCTGCCAACTGATTCTCTTCTCGTGGGATATGTTCGAATGTAATCTCTCCAAAGTATGGGATTAGTGACAACACCTTCTCTCGATAAGGGATGAGATTCGGATGTTTAGTGTCCCATTCTCCTTTGATCTGACTGATTACTAATGCTGAGTCTCCGTACACACTCAAAAACTTGACCCGCCGGTCTATAGCAGCCTTGAGTCCCAAAATACATGCTTCATACTCAGCCATATTATTGGTACAATGAAAACATAGTCTAGCAGTGAAAGGCATATGGTAACCCTCGGGAGAAATGATTACCACACCAACACCATTGCCCAATGCATTAGAAGACCCATCGAAAACCATAGTCCATCGGGATCCTAGTTCGGGTCCTTCATCCGGTCCAGGTTCTTCATAATCAGTAACAAGCATGACATCCTCATCTGGGAACTCAAAATTCATAGATTGGTAATCATCCACTGCTTGATGAGCCAAATGATCGGCTAGCACGCTTCCTTTGATTGCTTTCTGGGTAGTATACTGGATGTCGTACTCTGTTAGAATCATCTGCCATCTTGCTATTCTTCCGGAGAGAGCGGGTTTCTCAAATATGTATTTGATAGGATCCATCTTAGAAATCAATACAGTGGTGTGATTCAACATATACTGTCTCAGTCGGCGAGCAGCCCAGGCCAAAGCACAACAAGTTTTCTCGAGCAGTGAGTATCTTGTTTCACAGTCGGTAAACTTTTTGCTAAGGTAGTATATGGCATGCTCTTTTCGACCAGACTCGTCATGTTGTCCCAACACGCACCCCATTGAATTTTCTAACACGGTTAAATACATGATTAGAGGTCTTCCTTCAACTGGTGGCATCAGAATTGGAGGTTCTTGAAGATACTTCTTGATTTTGTCAAAAGCTTCTTGACATTCCTCATTCCATATCATCTCTTGATTTTTCCTCAGTAGCTTGAAGAGGGGTTTGCAGGTAGTAGTCAAATGGGAGATAAATCGGGTAATGTAATTCAAGCGTCCCAAGAAACCTCTGACTTCTTTATCTGTACGGGGAACTGGCATTTCTTGAATAGCTCTCACCTTAGCCGGGTCAACCTCAATTCCTTTACCACTGACAATAAAACCCAAGAGTTTACCGGATCTTACTCCAAAGGTGCATTTGTTCGGGTTCAATCTCAACTTGTACTTCCTCAACCTCTCGAACAGTTTGTATAAATGATCAAGATGTTCTTCTTCAGTATGAGATCTGGCTATCATGTCATCCACATATACTTCTATTTCGTGATGGATCATATCATGGAACAAAACCACCATAGCACGCTGGTATGTTGCCCCTGCATTCTTTAAACCGAATGGCATTACTTTATAACAGAAAGTGCCCCATTGCGTCACAAACGTAGTTTTCTCCATGTCCTCAGGCGCCATCTTAATCTGGTTATAACCTGAGAATCCATCCATGAATGAGAATACCTTGTGTTGAGCGGTGTTATCTACCAGAACATCAATGTGCGGAAGTGGAAAGTCATCCTTGGGACTCGCTTTATTCAGGTCTCGGTAATCTACACACATTCGCACCTTACCATCCTTCTTTGGCACTGGTACCACATTAGCAACCCATTGAGGATAAGAAGTAACAGCCAGAAAACCTGTATCAAATTGTTTCATCACCTCGGCTTTGATTTTCTCAGACATTTCAGGACGCATGCGACGAACCTTTTGCTTAACAGGACGACATTCTTCCCTCGTTGGCAGTCGATGCACTACTATATCGGTATCCAGTCCTGGCATGTCTTCATAAGACCAAGCAAAAATCTCTACATAGTCATGCAACATCTGAATCAACCTTCTCTTGACACTGTTTTCCAAGCCTGCTCCTATTTTGACTTCTTTCTTGTTTACTTCAGTACCCAGATTTACAGTCTCAACTGACTCCTCGTGTGGCTGTATAGTCCTTTCTTCCTGCAGTAACAGTCTGGCAAGTTCTCCAGGTACTTCACAATCTTCCTCACTTCCATCCTCGGCTTGGTAGATAGGATTTTCAAAGTCATAATGAACAGTAGTAGAACTATTGTCAACAGGATCCAGAGTGGGTATGGATCTGCAATTCGTTACGTGAGTGTGTGTAAGAAAACATAGCTCGTTTGGAAGATGACAGAAAAGATAAAGAGCGCAATATTTGAATGCAAAAAGTCCATTGATTTATTGAATATGAATATGCTTATGAAGATGACAAAACCCTTAACAAATTAGCTATTATGCCCCGGGCATAGACACAATGCTTGGAGAAGTTCAATTGTAAAAAAAACAAAAATTTGCAACACTAAAATAGACAATAACAATTACTCCTGACTAAAGGAAATCGGGATAGTGTCTTCAGCCTTCCAATTATTGAGTCCGTCACCAATTGTTGGGAAAATCCAGCTATCCAGGTCGCAATCGCTGTCAGCATCTTCTATGGCATTAACCTGATCTTTGACTATCTTCTCAGAGTTAAACCCCAGGCCAAATTTATCAGACTTGTATGGTATGTCGATCAGTCGACCCCAGCCAGTACGACCACCATCTTCAACCACGGCTTGAGCGTCCTTCAGAGAAATCATAGCAGGAGGAGCACGAATAACCTTGGGTACACAGGAAGTTGGCTTAAGGACAGGATTGGTCGGAGGAACTACTTCAAATGACTGACAAGGAGTCTCAATGAATTCACCATCCATCTCGACGTATCTGAAGGTATGCACACTACTGACAATGTACTCTTCTTCTCCACACACGGTGACAATTTTGCCCTTTGTGGGATACCTCAACTTTTGATGGAGAGACGAGGCTACAGCGCCTGCCCCAAGAATCCAAGGGCGTCCCAGTAAGCAAGAATAGGCAGGACGAATGTTCATTACGTGGAAGGTAGTGTTGAAGACTTGAGGTCCTATCTTGATAGGGAGGACTACTTCGCCATGGACAATGCTCTTCGCACCATCGTAGGCACGTACCACAATGTCACTAGGTTTCAGTTCAATGCTTTTACAGTCCAGTTTATCCAGCACAGCTGTCGGCAGCACATTCAAGGAAGAGCCATTATCGATCAACACATGAGACAAAGTGATTCCCCTACACTCAATGGAGATATGCAGGGCTTTATTATGATTCTTTCCTGCTGGTGTCAGATCAGCGTCGGAAAAGCCTAGGCCATTGTCAACAGCCAAGTGAGCAACATAATGTTCGAACTGATCGACAGATGTCTCCTGAGGTACATGAGCGGTCTTCAAGAATTTTATCAATGCATTGGCATGAGATTCAGAAGATAATAGCAAGGATAACATCGAGATCTTAGACGGGGTATGCCCCAACTGTTCTACAACATCAAAATCACTCTTGCGAATGATTTTCAGCACTTCTTCCATTTCTTGTTTGGCAATATCTTCGGAAGTAACTTCGACCGGTGCCTCTGACTGAGGAGGATCGACTGGTTCCTTTCCTCGAGTTTCAAGGACCGGAGGCGAGATTTCTGGAGAGAAGATCCTTCCACTTCGAGTAATTTTACTAGTCCCAACAATGCCATTAGGATTAGCAGAATTATCAACTTGCTTTACGCCATGGATGTAAACATCACCGCCATAATTCCACGGAATAGCTTTGCTTGAGGAATACGGGATCGGGCCAGGTGCAGTAATGATTAGGGGAGCTACCCTGGGCTCAGCAATAATCTTCACAGGCGCTTTAGTAGCGGTAATCTTCACTGGAACTTTGGATCTAGCAATCACAGATATTTCTTCAATAGCGTTTTCCGCCTTAGGAATCTTTTCGAAGAGAACTGTACGATCATCCATCAGCCGTTGAATACCATTCTTCAATTGCCAACAATCATCTGGTTGGAGTATGCAGAGATTGCAATCTTCAGCACAACCTGGAAATAAACCAGCTTGCAATAAATTCCTCTTTATGATCGGGAGAGGAGATGTTAAGTTCGCCACATTAGAAACGTGAGCATCGTCATCCACAGCATTAACAGTCTTGTCATGGTTAGGCATGGGAGCAGTGATGACATTAGGAGTCTCCGGAGGCTCAAACTCAATTTCTCCAGCTTCGATCATATCCTGAATCCTATTCTTCAATGACCAGCAATCGTTTGTGTCATGCCCGGGGCTATCGGAGTGATATGCACACCTGGCATTGGGATTATAACGAGAAGAGGTAGTGTTGGGATTTGTAGGAGGATCTCTAAGGGTGATCAAATTTGCCTTTAGCATTCCCTGCAGTGCCTGTGCCAAGGTCATATTGATCCTGGTGAACTGCCTTCTTGGCCTGTCTTGTTTGGGCTGGAAGTTTTGAGATGGTGGTGCTGCAATCGTAACTGCTCCAATGTCGTGGTCACGGTTTTTCTTGTTACGACCCTTTTGACCGTACACAGCATTTGATTCGTTCCTCCCCTGATAGGACCTTTTGGTGCTTGCAGAGGTAGCCACATGTATCTTTCCACTTCGGATGCCGCTTTCAACACGTTCACCTGTTAATATAAGTTCAGTGAAACCTGACGAAGAACTTCCCAGTAGATGGCTGTAGAATGGGCCGGTCAGTGTGCCCATGAACATGTCCACCAATTCTCTGTCAGTCATAGGGGGTTTGACTCTGCCAGCCAAATCTCTCCACTTTTGAGCATATTCTTTAAAGCTTTCTTTAGATCCCATAGTCATATTCTGCAACTGTAGCCGGGTAGGTGCTAGTTCAGAGTTATACTGGTACTGTTTATAGAAAGCTGTTGCTAAATCAGTCCAGGTGCGGATGTCAGAGCTCTCGAGCTGATAATACCATTCCAACTGTGTGCCAGACAGGCTCTCTTGGAAGAAATGGATCCATAGCTTCCTGTCAGTGGTATGCGGCTGAATCTTTCTCACATAAGCTCTCAGATGCATTTGAGGACAAGACACACCATCGTACTTAGTGAAAGTGGGGATTTTGAATTTGCGAGGAATGGTCACATCGGAGACCAGACCCAAACTTTCGAAATCCAGACCGAGCACCTTCTGACCCTCCATAGCTAGCATACGTTCTTCCAGCAACTTGTACTTATCATCTCTTGGAGAGTACTGTTCATTTTCATAATCTTCATCGTCATCCTCAGGGTTGGAGAAATCAACATTCTCTTCCTCTGAATCATTCTCCGCCCCCTCTTCTGGACCATTCGGGATTCCAAACTTGACTCCTGCGGCCTGTCCTTTACGCCTTCTTCCCGGGTTAATGAAACTCACAGCTTTCTTGTCTTTCTTCTTTTCGAGCAAAAGAGCCTTCAGTTCCTCCTGCCCCTTGGATAAGCTTAGCATCATCTCTTTGAATTGAGCATTCTGAGTCTGGAGATCTTTGACAGTTTGTTCGAGATCCATTTTTCTGTTTGTAATGAAGACCGTGAGAACATTGAACTTGTAGAATACCTGTTATGCAGTGTTATGTTATGTTATGCAATGCATGAAATGTTTTCAAGGACTTTTGGAATTTAACTTTGCGTAAATCACCAACAAGAGAGAAATGTTTATTTCTAATTTCTTTGATCAATGTTCATTACAAAAGGAATAATAATAAAAATACAATGAAAGCTCAAGTCTCCCAGGGGAGACTTCTTTTTGGGCGAAGATACGTATTGAATCTTCGTTCCTCATTAAGCTGACTGGTAAGTTCTAACACTTTCTTCCTTTCTGCGACGAACTGAGTCTCGAAAGTATCCCTTTCTTCTCTCAACTGGATCCAGGATCTCTTTAGTTCCTCAACATTGGTAGGCATATCTGGATAAGGAATGATCTGAGGAGCACCTCCTTCAGCTTCAGGTTCGACAATCTGAGGTCCGATTGCAAGATATGGCATGACAAGTTCACGAGCTCTGGCGCGTACCCATCTGAGATAAGGTTCCATAGGAATAGAATTTTTCTGTCCTAACGTACCTCTATTCACCATGCCCCAAGCTCGTACAAATCTTTGACGGAGGCCTTGGGAATCGTTGTCATAGTCGAACATAATGCCTTCGATGATCATTTCATGTGGACCATCTCTTCGAGCACAACCAAACTGTCGCAGAGCTAAAGCAGGATTATAAGTAATACCTCCTCTTATTCCTAGTAGTGGTACATTAGGGAACTCGCCACAACGGTCAATGATGGTAACATTTTCCTTGAACTGAGGACACCAACAGATGTCTGAATGGGAGAGCGACATTATCCTTTGAGACCATTTCAAATTCTGCCCGTTCTTCAAGACTGATTGAGGAAGGTGCAAAATAAACCACATAGACAGCAAAGGTATGCAGCACATGAGAGTCCCTTGCCTCTTCATAGTACGAGTGTGAAGGGAATGCAAAATGTCTCCAAGCAAGGTAGGCACAGGGTTATGAGTGAGAAATATCTTAATAGCATTCATGTCTATGAATTGATCCGGATTAGGAAATAGCACCAAACCATAGATTAGTAATGCTAGAACATCTTCGAAAGCGTGGACACTCATAGATTTTAGGAATTCTCGGGCCTTATTTATCAGAAATTTGGCAAGTAAACCCCTAACTCCACTTCTTGTTACCCAATTAGTTCCAATGTCGGACTTTGTCATGTGTAAAGTTGCAGCAACTTCTTCAGACTTCGGCATCTTTTCTAAACCACTGAAAGGTGTTTGATCAAGGATAGGTATCCCAAGCAATCTGGAGAATTCTTCTAATGTGGGTACCAACTGATAATCTGGGAATGTGAAGCAATGATGTTTAGGATCGAAGAACTGGAATAGAACTCTCATCATATCTTCTTTGAAACCCGTGGTAACCAAACTGAGAAGAGAACCATGTTTCCTGATGAACGGAGCATGATCGGGAAGCTCTGACACTAAATTCTTCAGTTGAGGAGAGATTGCTACAAAATTGATCCGGATGGTCTTCCTGGGAGCCATAGCCTTACAAAACAGAGCAAAGTTAAATCCCTAAGTCCTTGAAATGGTTAGTACGATGTCATGATGTTATGATGCTATGATGTTATGATGTTATGATGTTAAGTAAATAACAAGCACAAACAAGTCATACAACCATCATTCCTAAGTTTTAAGGCTTGCATGAGTTCCATAGGTAAGTACCCTCCCCACTGAAGTTTGGTTGGTTCAACCTGTCCTAGAATAGTAACCGGGTTCTAAAAGGATCTCCAATCATTGACATTCCTTTAAGTCCACTTCAGTGCAACACCAAGTGGTTGACCGAAGCTTCCCTAAAGTACAATCTCAAGGAGTGTAGTATCGAGTCTCAACCAACCCCAGTCGGAACCGAAGTCAGTTATCTCACTACTTTCTAATGGCCAGGATGAGTCAATTAGGGTTCTAAAGGTCTGGTTAATGCTTTGATGACACCACGCGGAAGCCAAATTTTTCCTCAAGTGAACATGAGGAACATCAGGACATCCAAAGTGTCACATTAACCGTGGCCATCATTTTAACCATTCCAGTATACGCCGGATAGTCGTGATGATCTATTGCCACTTACCTAAGGTACACTAGATCCGGGTGTAGGATCTTTCACTCAAAAATACCCAAGCAATCCCTTAAAAGTAAATCAGACAATTTGGAAGAAGTGATCTTGTTTTTAAGGTAACCTCTCTTTTTAAAGTTTCCCCAGCAGAGTCGCCAGTTCTGTCATACGGTGAACTGACTTGGGGTGTTTTGCTTTTAATCGCAATGTCGCGGATAGCAAGAGTCGCCACCGACTTTTCTTTTATCCAATAAGGAAGGGTAGAAAAGAACAGGAAAGACCTCAATAGATTTTGGGTTCGGGAGGTACATTATACAAAGGGAAGGTATTAGCACCCTTTGTATCCATGGTTATCCATGGGCTCTTAATTGCTGGATCACTTATATTTTTGTCTGAAAAAAAGTGTTGGTGAATTGCTTAAAAAATGTTTGAAAGAGAGTTCAACTTTGTAATGATTCTCGTGTGAATGTATACGAAGTGTTATCTCATTTAATTTTGAAACGATTTAGAAAAATATAACCTGGCAATGATTCTAGTATGAATGTATACCAAGTGGTGATTTTCTAGTATTTTGCAAAGTGTAAAGTGTGAGGGGTGGAAAATGTTTTAGATTATGATCCAGCAATTGAGAGTTATACCTTCCTAAGGTCGTTATGAGCGTTTCCTATCCTTATGAGGGTAAAACTGTCCTTATTATTGAGAAGTAAGTAATTTTACCCTTTGGATGTTTACAGGTCATCGTAGGGTCATCGATCGGTCATTGAAGGCAACATTTGTAAGGATACCTTAGCATTCGAAGGGACGATCATCATTTAACCGTAGGCTACACCGAAGGGTCATCGAGGGACAAAATCGTATTTTCAAAGGCAACATCCGAGGGACCATGATTTATCTTATGATGATTTAACCGAAGGGTCTTTGCTAAGTGTATCCCTACACTCGCGGGACATGACCGTTATACCGTAATATCGTAAGGCAAAAGAGAGGTCCAAAATCACATATTTAAAGGCCATATTTTAAAGTCAATTAGGTGATTTAAGGTGAATCTCCACATTAAAATCAATACATTAAAATTAATACATTAAAATTAATACATTAAAATTAACTAGGTAATTTAAGGTGAAACTCCACAAGGGTATCCCACAAATAAAGTGGAAGACCTAAACATCAATCTTTTCCTGGGACATGTGAACCTTTGCAAAATTCAGCAAACGGGTTAGAATACCAAATCGGGGTGCAATCGAGGATCACACCGCAAAAGAAACACAACAGCAAAAATGTCATGCAAAACAATGTATGATGATAAGGGAACAGATCGGAAAAGCATAGCACAGAATAAACGAAATATAAGCGACTGTCCTGTTCGCCTCTGCCTCGCCTAGCGAGGGCCTAGCGAATACTCGCTACATGCTCGCTTAGCGATGTGCTAGCGAGCGGCTGCGGGTTTTGAATTTCAGAACAGTATGGTCTCAGCATGCTGCATGCCTTATTGCATTCAATTACAGAAATAATATGGTCAAACATTCGGGGCATTCAGGCGTACTGGAATTCACATGCAAAGTCTAATCCAAAAAATTCAATCATGATGCCTTATGTATTTAGAGATTACAAATTGGAAGCATAAAACACTAATGATACGCAAACCTGTTTGCAATGGAGTGGTAATGCTGAATTGGCAAGTCACTTTTGGTATCGGGTGGAGTTGGACGGCGGCCGTCAGGGTTTCTTCACTCCGATTTCTCTGAGCTAGGGTTTCTATGCCAGGGTTTCCGTCCTTTTTCGTCCTCCTCTTTTCTGACTGGAGTTGTGGTATTTATAATGCCTTTTTCATGATCTAATGGGCTCAGAATGAAGCCCAGAATTTTTTGTTATCTGCCAGCTTCGCTAGGCGAGCGTGTAGCGAACGTGTAGCGAACGTTCGCTAGGCGAGCGTGTAGCGAACGTTCGCTAGGCGAGCGTGTAGCGAACGCGTAGCGAACATGCCAGTTTGGGCCATTTTCTGGATTGGGCCATTCGTGAGCTGGCCCTTCGTTCCTTTAAGATCAGTGTCATAAAAATGAGTCGGAGTGCCTTGAAAAATGTCTTGAAATATTAATGGGCAAATTTTGGGGTATGACAGTGTCCCTCCATTTCCTCATTATTTTTTCGCTTCACTTTAGAGTGCGCTTTGTTACAAAAGCGCCCTCTAAAGTGCGCTGTCTATTCTAGTACTATGCTCCTTATTTTTTCTCTTCACTTTAGAGTGCGCTTTTGTAATAAAGCGCCCTCTAAGGGGCGCTGTCTATTCCAGTTTTTGGCGTAGTGAAAGTGGTTAATAGAAGCACACTTAAGAGACTTAAAATTTGATCATTTATTCAATAAAGGAATAAACTGAAACCCAAAATAAAGTTAAGGGACCAAATAATACATTAAGCATAGATTTTAATATTACATGAACCTGTTTCCCGAGGTTAGTGCAAGTGTAGTCTTTTTTCTTTGTTCAGGTATTGACCCTCTTTCATACCGAAAAAAAACAAATCACACATCTCATTCTTCTACGTATAATAAATAAATAATCCATATAAATTAGCAAATTTCAAAATACCTCATTCTTCAACATATAATTAATAAATAATCCATAAAAATCAACAAATTTCAAAAAAATCTTGAATCATAATTGTAATTTGTATGTAGGGATGCCAACTGTACTCATTCCTAATGGATATTCACAAAAAATATCCATACCAGATAAGATAAAAACCTATAAAATGGATACGAGCGCCACACATGTAATTATCCATCAGAATAAGCGAGAATGAATACAAATACAAGTGTCTTAATATCCACATCGGCCCATACTCATACAATGCATATTTATATATTTTAATTTATATCAAAGTATAAAAAATGTATGTCAATTTCTTTAAAAGAATGCATCACAATTAAATTATTACATATTTTAATAAAAAATTGAGATTAAGCAAACTATCGGCAAAAGGAAGGATATGCAATGACAATGTAAAATAATTTTACACGATCATATATTTCGACAAATTATCTCAATATTTTAAAATTAATTGTATAACATGGATATGAAGGTTTTTTTACCGAGATAACCTAGTTTTTCAAAAAAAAAAATCCCAAAATACCCCTGGTTTCAGAAAAATTCCCAAAATACCCCACTGTTAGGAGGAGTCTCCAATTGAATTGGTGACTCCTCTTAAAACTTGAATGGAGGCGCCAATTGGATTGGCTAGGGCAGGTGCCCTAGCCAATCCAATTGGCACCTATGTGTAGGTTTTAAGAGGAGTCGCCAATTCAATTAGCGACTCCTTCAAAAAAGCCTCAAATGACAAAACCTCCAATATGAAAGTTGTAGATCTTTTCAAGAAAAGGAATTTGGACATAAATTTTGCATCATTTGGATTTTTTTATGAGAAAGTTATGGGCACTTGAAGTTGGACTTCTGATTTTTTCAACTGTTATCTGACCTATAATGTTTTGTATTATCACATGTGTTTCTTTTAGAATTATGAAATTTTGTGCAACATAAAAAGTGAAGTAGACATCTCAAACTTTCCAATGCACTTGGTCCCACCTCAAAAGAATAAACAATGAGTGAGTTAGGTCCTTGGGAAGTTGTCCCAAAATTAGGGTTTCAGTCAAAATGACCTATAATGTTTTGAAATGAATGATGAGCTTCCAAGTTTCAAATGGATTTTTGATGAACATGAAAGTTGTTCATATGGCGACTCTTCTTAAAACTTGAATGGAGGCGCCAATTGGATTGGCTAGGGAAGGTTCCCTAGCCAATCCAATTGGCGCCTATGTGTAGGTTTTAAGAGGAGTCGCCAATTCAGTTGGTGACTCCCTCATAAAATGCCTTTTTTGTCTTATAAATAGATGCGTTGTGTGATCAATTGTTCCACAACTTATATAATCATTTGGCTATCATGTTTGGTGTTCGTCGCCGATACGGTAAGGTGATTTATGCGAGAGACAAACCTCAAATGCTGATGCTGTTTTGGAACATCACCACGTTCGATCAACTGAAGAGGGAGCTGGTTCGATGGTTGGATGGGAAAATACCAGAAGGGGAAAAAATAAGAAGTATTGAGAGACTTGATAGTATCTTTGGTTGGGTGCGAATGAAGACTGATTAGGATGCTAGGGAAATGATGTTCGGTCGAGACGACATTAATTTGATTGTTGCAATCAGTTAGAATTATTTATGTTTTCAGATGTTTTGTACTGATGTTTGTTGTGAAACTCGTTGTAACAAGAACTTAATGATATATAATGATTGAATTTTACAGAAATACAATGTTACAAAAAGCTTAAGATCTAGATGATGCTCCTTGATTGAGACAATTGTTTTTGTTGTGTCCTGGTTGATGACAGATACTACATAATCTTATCATTTTATCTGTGGAATCCATCTCTGTTTTGATACGTGTGCTGTTTGGCCTTCCTTTCTTCTTTCTATGCATCTCTTCATTGTGCCAAACAATATCTCCTTCATATGGAGGCCAGTAATCCTCCATTGGTAGTACTGAGAAGCTTTGAGTATATACATTCATGGAGGTGTTGGCCTTGTACACATCAGATAAATGGTTGTAATTTGTCTTGACGAGTATAAGCGCATGCTGCAATGACATGGGAGCAAGGTATGCGGAAGGCCTGAAATTTTCTATAATCGCACCAACTTCTGTTTAGTCTAACAGCGTAGGCTAAATTTGGTCTCCCCTCGTTGTTGCCCATTGTTTCTTGGACGCTGAAATTTTGTCTATGACGGTCAAAGACTGTTACAGCGTGTGTGGTAGCTTTGATGCTCTCCTCTTTCATGACCTTCATGCAACACTCACTGAATACTTATCCGGACATTAACACTGCACTCCATCTTTCACCTCTGGTTGCGAACATAGAAGCCAACCTATAATAGGTTGATCTTACCAAGGCAGTTATCGACATATTTCGAATTCCTTTGAAAACCCCGTTCATGCATTCCACAATGTTTGTTGTCATGTGGCCCCATCGACAACCACCGTCAAATGCTTTTGTCCACTGCTCTACTGGTATGTTATTTATCCATCTCCATGCGTCTTCATTAGATAGTCTAATTTCATCACGATAATATTGAAATGACGGTTGAGTTAAAGCATACCCAGAATTCACCACCTTCTTGCAAAGATTCTTATCTTTTATAGCACACATGAAGTTTTGTGCAATGTGTCTGATACAGTAGACATGTGTAGAAGGAGGATCATGCCATCCGTTGTCATGGTTGTTGTAGGCACTCTCAATGGCAGCATGTCTATCAAAAATCAAACATAGATTGGCTTGTGGAGCCACATGTGTTCTGAGATGTCGAAGAAAGAAACCCCATCCACCAACCGTTTCACCTTCAACAAGAGCAAAGGCAATGGGAAAGACATTGTTGTTACCGTCTTGTGCAACCGCCATGAGCAAAGTACCTTTGTATTTTCCGTATAACCAAGTGCCATCAATTTGAATAATAGGTTTCCAGAATGCGAAACCTTTGATGCACGGGTCAAATGCCCAAAAGAGACGGTGAAATATTCTATTACCTGTAGCACAGGTTCCGTCTGGCATCATTGCTGGCACTGTCTCCATAATTGCCACAGTTCCTGGGACATATGTTTTTAGTGCCCATAAAAACCGTGGCAATTCCTTGAATGAATCCTCCTAGTTGCTGAAAACCTGTTCAACAACCTTTGTCCTTGCAATCCATGCTTTCTTGTAAGATGGAGTATAATTATATGTTGTTCTGATATGAGATACAATTATACTCACCTTCACTGATGGGTCTTTATTTACCAATGGCAGAATGTCTTGACATATCAAAGTTGTGCTCAGTTTACGGTGATCTTGTTCAACGTTAGTTGCAACGCAACTGTGCGGTGGGTCTATTGAAGCGATCTCCCAAGAGTCATTTTTCTTCTTGTAAGACGCAGCCAAACGAAACTTACAAAGCATGTTACGACATTCAATAATATACCTTCTAGAATCAGTGTGTTTCACTGTAAAGTCAGCAAAGTTGTTCATGTGGAATTTTTTGATTGCCAAAACACATTCTTCTTTGGTACGAAACATGTCTCCCACCTTTAATTCGCCTTTTGATCTTGGATACGGATTATAGAAGACACTGTTGGATGTTTCATCGTCGTGAAGATCCATATTTGTCATATGTTAAGGCGGATTGTAGACATGACTAGGAGGTATTGGTGGTGGTTGATCATCATCTTCATCGTCGTTGTTCAGCATGTGATCAACCTGTATCTCGGCCTCCTCTTCTTCTTCATCAACAACGTCGACTTCTACTTCTGCTTCTGGGTTGAGTTCATCTGACCATTGTGCATCATCTTCACCAGCTTCATCCTGATCGGTTAGTTGAGACTATTGAGATGGTATACATGGTTGTAAAGTAATGTACAACTCGATACAGTTGTTGCCTGAATGTTCATGACTAACAAACATGTCTCGTACCTTAAGGGGAAAAAACTTGCATTGACCATTCTCAAAAAATATTGGATTTTGATATGTGATCTTTGACACAATACCCGATCCTATAAAGGATTGTATTTTTTTTTTCAAATGCAAAAAGGTTGCATTTCTCTTGATCGTGATTCTAATGGTATCAGTGTTTCAAAAACAAAAACCATGAAGCTCAAACTCAAAAGTTTCACCGTTGTAGTGAATGTTGACACTGTATAATGATGAAGATGACATTGTGGAGATGAAAACTATTTTCTTACTGCAGATGAATGTGAATGAAGTGTCTTGGATGTTGATAGTAAGACACTTAAATAGATGGTATCAATGTCTCACATGCTAGCTAGTTCTGAGATGACGTGTCAGACATGTAAGATAGTCTAAGATGATGTGTCAATCATGTAAGATAGTCTGAGATGATGTGTCAACCATGCAAGCTATCAAGAAATGACTCTTCAGCATGCAGGAGACAAGACAACACGTGTCAGACATGTAAGATAGTCTGAGATGATGTGTCAGTCATGCAAGATAGTCTGAGATGATGTGTCAACCATGCAAACTATCAAGAAGTGACTCTTCAGCATGTAGGAGACAAGACATCCATGTGTCGGACATGTAAGATAGTCAGAGATGATGTGTCAGTCATGCAAGATAGTCTGAGATGATGTGTCAACCATGCAAGCTATCAAGAAGTGACTCTTCAGCATGGAGGAGACAAGACAACCACGTGTCGGACATGTAAGATAGTCAGAGATGATGTGTCAACCATGCAATCCATCAACAAGTGACTTGTTCAGCATGCAGGAGACAAGACAGCCACGTGTCAGACATGCAGGTGGTGTCTCCAAATGGATTGGCGCCTCCACTTAATCCTTGTACATGGTCGCCAATTCAAGTGGAGACACCATGCATTCAGACCTCGAAACCAAGCATTCAGACCTAGCCTTGCATGCATGTCCCTATGGAGGCGCCAATTGAATTGGCGACTCCTCTTAAAACCTACACATAGGCGCCAAACTTTCATCCCGGTTACTCACAACCCCTTATCCGTCAAACTTTCCGTTCCACAAACACACAAACATATAACCAAAAACATGCTATTCACCCAACCCCAATACCAAGAACATACCCCATACCACCACCAACAAATTGACCATCAACCTGAGACCCAACATCGCTTCGCACCCACACCATCACCCTACCAAAGTCGCCTTAGCCAAAACACCAACAACCCTTCCTCCTACCGTAGCCAAGAAGCCCAAACATCATAAAACCAAAACATCCCACAACCCTATCTCTACCAAACACCCCAACAACCTTTCCTAGACGCATCATTCACACCCATGTCTCCCTTCAACCGTCTCGGTCGCCCATCCATGAGTCAACCACATCCTAACTTCTCTGGCATGGGTCATGAGCTCAGCTACGGCGGTACACCATCATTGCATACCGAAGACTATGCTGAGTTGTCTGAATACCTCAACGGACCTTCTCCTGTAGTTGGTAGTGACGCTCCTGGCCCCTCAGATGAACAAACACCGGTGCAGAATCGTCAACGTGGGTTAGGGCCAAGGGTTAGGGTAGCTAGGGGATGTGGGACCGGAGGTCGGTTAGGTGATCCCGGTCATCACCATTAGGTTTCTTTGTGTAAACTCCAAACTTTATTAATATCAAGTCGTATTATATCAAATTTATCTTTGTGTAAACTCCAAACTTTAGGTTTCTTTGTGTAAACTCCATTTTGGCAAAATTCACATACACGTGTTTTGACTAAAACCCTAA
Source organism: Lathyrus oleraceus (assembly GCF_024323335.1). Classification (NCBI taxonomy): domain Eukaryota; kingdom Viridiplantae; phylum Streptophyta; class Magnoliopsida; order Fabales; family Fabaceae; genus Lathyrus; species Lathyrus oleraceus. The sequence continues at coordinate 514,167,555 of NC_066583.1, forward strand.
TTTTAGGTCAACTTCCCAAGGACCTAACTCACTCATTTTTTATGATTTTGAGGTGGGACCAAGTGCATTGGAAAGTTTGAGATGTCTACTTCACTTGTTATGTTGGACAAAATTTCATAATTCTAAAATAAAAACATGTGATAATACAAAACATTATAGGTCACATAACAATTGAAATGTGAAAAAGTCCAACTTCAAGTGCCCATAACTTTCTCATAAAAACTCCAAATGATGCAAAATTTAAGTCCAAATTCATTTTCTTGAAAAGATATACAACTTTTATGTTGAAGGTTTTGTCATTTGAGGCATTTATCATTCAAAAAGAAGGGCTTGAAGTTGGTTCATTTTGGCAAAATTCACATACACATGTTTTGACTAAAACCCTAATTTTGGGTCAACTTCCCAAGGACCTAACTCACTCATTTTTCATTCTTTTGAGGTGGGACCAAGTGCATTGGAAAGTTTGGGATGTCTAATTCACTTGTTATGTTGGACAAAATTTCATAATTCTAAAAGAAACACATGTGATAATACAAAACATTATAGGTCAGATAACAATTGAAAAAATCAGAAGTCCAACTTCAAGTGCCCATAACTTTCTCATAAAAAGTCCAAATGATGCAAACTTTATGTCCAAATTAATTGTCTTGAAAAAATCTACAACTTTCATGTTGGAGGTTTTGTCATTTGAGACTTTTTTAAAGGAGTCGCCAATTGAATTGACGACTTCTCTCAAAACCTACACATAGGCGCCAATTGGATTGGCTAGGGCACCTGCCCTAGCCAATCCAATTGGCGCCTCCATTCAAATTTTAAGGGGAGTCACCAATTCAATTGGAGACTCCTCCTAAAAGTGAGGTATTTTGAGAATTTTTCTGAAATCAAGGGTATTTTGAGAATTTTTCTGAAATCAAGGGTATTTTGAGAATTTTTTTAAAAAACTGGACTATCTCGGTAAAAAACCGAATATGAATCTATAGATAATCTTTAAAATTATATGAATTAAATTCTTTAAATATTATATTAATTGCTTAAAATTTGAGTTGCCCGGGAAAACAAGATAAACCTTCCCCAATATTGAATTTGAACCAAAAGGAAAGAAACCATGATCAGTGGAAAGTTTAGAACCGGTGACATAGTATGGGCAAAGCCAACAATTCCCTCCCCTCCAAACACCGCCAACTGGTCTCCAGCACTCGTCACATCCTCCTCCGACCTCGCCATCTCCCTCTCCTTCTTCAACAACCCCACCACCGACCTCCCCACTCGCACGTTCTTCCTCGAATCCGAACTTCTCCCCTTCGATAAACCCTTCCCCTTTACAACCTCCCTTTCTCCCCAAAACGACGCGTTTCTCTCCGCACTTAGGTTATTCGGTCTTAGAATCATTTCAAGTTTAACCTGCCGCTGTATAAAAGGTCATCACGAAAAGAAGACGGGTTTAAACGGGTCGGGTTATTGTTTTGAACCGATTAGGGTTTTGGGTTTTGTTTTGGATGCTGCTGTTTTGCCTTGGGTTGAAGGTTCGCGTGTTGTTGATGCGGTTAAATTGGTTGCCAATGTACATGCTTTTCGTCGTTATTCTTCTGTTCAGCAAAAGAAAGTCTACCAAGAAAACCGAAAATTAGGTATTTTTTATTTTTTTATTTTTTTTCCTAATTTGAGTGTTGGGAAGTTTATAATTTTGATAAATATCTATGCAGTAGTAGTTAACCTGACACGAGACAATGGTTCCAAATTGAGACAAATTACATAGCATGTGTTTGAAAAAATTGATTTTGATTGAATTGATTATGACTAAAGCTGGGTTGAATGTAAAGTTTTGCATAGATTCTTGCAAAAGTGAATTGAATAGTAATTTTCAGTGTAAAAATCACGTTAAGATTCAAAACTACACATTCTAGCTTAAGTATAATCAGTTCTACTTGAGAGCAACCAAATATGTCAAAATCAAAATCAATTCTAAGTGCTCCAACCGTGAAGTCAAACATAAAGATAATTGAGTATAATTACATGTGATGGTATTATGTTGGTGAGATATGCCATTCACGGAAGACACATTTGATCAAAAGTGTAGTTGCTGTATAGATAAATATTATCCTGTTTTTGTTTTTGGATTGGGAATTTTGATTGAGATTTTGGTAGATATTGCAACCTAATAGTTGTTACATAAGCTAAGAAATGTTTTGATTGTAATTGGGTGATTATTGTAGAGTTTGTCTCTAGTAGACATTTATGGAGAAGAATGTAGAATTATATATAAGCATGACATTTATGGAGAAGACGCATAGAAGCATGACAAGGGTTTAACAACTTGTGCTTTTTTTCCAAGTGATAATAATAAGAGGCTCATGAGTTAGTCACCTTAAAAAAGTGGACAGGGTCAAATTCTGACTCTTCACATGGAAAAAACTATACAGAGATTAGATATAGAGATATATTTGTTTTGTCCAGCGCAGACAGGACTGTATCAAGTCAAGAAGGCGCTGATAAAGCGCTGAGCAGTAGCACAACCGATGCATAAAAAAGTTGGAGGTAGATTATTGTCGTAATGCAGGGGTGAGTTCATGTGCTGTAGTACTAGAAGCAGTGCTTTAAAAGAGTGAACAATAGATTGTCTTTGCCAGTGGGGTGGGAATGATGGCAGGGGCAGCTTTGGTTGGCCGGAAGGCATTGAGATGTAGCAAAAATTTAGAAGCCATATGGCAAAATGCTCTTGTTTTACAAATTTTTGTACCCAAATTTTCCTTTTTATTTTGAACTTGATTACACAAGCATAATTTTGTGATTTTGCGTTTGAATGAGTCTACATAATTTCCACCGAGTTTTCTCCAAACGAGGTTTATGTGATTCAACTAGACTTTCCTACCCAAAAACATAACACGGACGAGTTTGCTAGTCAACTTGGGTTTTTGATAGCCATGCTAGTGATGATCATCCATAATTTGAAATGGAAAAGTATTATACTACATGATTTCAATTAGTCAATATTTACCATTTTCTTGACAGGACTAAGCTTCTAGTCCTATTCCTATGTCGATGTTAGAAATTTCTGATAAAATAACTATGCTGTCCTGTTCTTGTGGAAACAGGCTTTTATTGTTGTATTATTAATTGAGTATCCAATTTACTGAACTACGAAAGGTATATATATTCATTTTTCCTGTTTACTATATTATTTTTATCATTAGGTGATAATGTGAAGCAGCATCGGTGTTCCTCTCTGAGTCAGAAGGTTCACTTAGTTACTTGTAAATCTACGGCTTTAGAACCCAAAGAAAAGTCTCGGGTCATATCCGAGCAAGGGGAGGAAAACTCGACTATTGGTGCTATAAGAAGATTGAAGCCAGCAGTTCCTGATTTGGAAGGATATAGTGGTAAGGCTGAACTCTTTATGCATTCTCCCACCTTAATCCCATTGCACATTTGGGGAAATAATCTAAATTTGGAAAGGCAGAACCTTCTGAGATTTAAAAGTATACTACTACCCCGTGGCCTAGTTGATATGTGCTTTGGAAACTGTTCTAGAATGAGGGAAGCTTACTTTTCTATTTCTTCAAACTTTAAGACTCACTTGATTAGTTATATCAGTAAAAGAAAAGACCATGCACCATGGCTTTGCTCTAGATTGCAAGAAACAGAAATCACTATACGCCTCAACAGGAAAAGAAAGCGACTAGATAAACATGATTTAGGTAATGTTTTTCCGCAAACTGGCAGAGTTGAAGAAAGTGAAGGGAATGCACACATCTCAAAAAAATACTAGACCTAGGATCTCGCACATCAAGATGCTTGAACCAGAAGAAAGTATCAAAATAGACGATCAGGCCCGCGTACACTTTGGCCAAACTAACATAAATTTCACTGATAAGGATCAGAAACTTGATATGAAAAGAAGTCAAAGTTTGACCTTACAGCAGTCTTTTACCCGTGAATCCTCATCTAACTTGATGTCTGAGTTCCAATCCGATATCTGTGAGGTTGATGCTAGTACAGCGAAAGTTAACTTTGTGTTGGGATCTAACTCCTCTGTTTACCGGGAGAGGCTGCAAAGAATTTGCAATGGTGATATGACACCTCTTAAGTCAAAAGAGTCGGTGAGAATAAAATTGTCTTCTGGGGATTGTTTGGTGGAGAGTAAAGATTCTTATCCCTATGTTGCTTCTTGTTCAACATTTAAATCAAAAGTTGGACAACAATCAAAACCACATGTTCCCTTATGTTCTAAATCTTTGCACATGAAGTTCCCCAAGAATTTCGACCTACCGTCGAAAGAACAGCTAATAAAGAGTTTTAGTGGATTTGGCTCAGTAGATTCTTCAAGCACAAGAGTCTCTTGGTACTGTGGCTCAGCTCAGGTGGCTTTTCTCAAAGAAAGTGACGCAGTTGCTGCATATCAATATGCCAAAAGGAAGATCTGGTTTGGCGAGCCTAATATCCGGTTTTGGCTTGATCCTTTTGAGCATAAACGAAGAGATCTCAAGTGTTCATATCCCATGCAGACATCATCAAACAAACTAATAGGACCACCACTGAAATCATGTCTGAAAAAATTCAATTCCTTGAAACAGGAAAACAGAAAGAAACATTATAGGGTAAGATTTACAATAGGAACTTAGTTTGTAGATTTTTGCAGTATTAAAATGTTTTACCCTATTCAATGAAGTGTTTCTGCTCATCTTTGCTCCTTTTCTTACTATGGATAAATGAATGCCACAGTTTTATTCAATGTCATGCATGCATGCAAGTACTCAATGAAAGCTGAAAACTTCATCTAGTATCATGCAATTGCTAAAAGCTTTCTGGTTTTATTAGTTCAAACAGGCCATTAAAAACTAATTTCCATTCATGTGTGGTTGAGTTTTGATCTGCACACGATCGATGCAGCTCAACATGGAAGAACTTTATCGTTTATAGGCCACGGACCTCTATTCCTTGCAATCTAAGTTACTGAAAGTCACCATACAGTAAGTTCATCTAAGCTATTGAATATAGATCTTTTGGAAAAATCTTCTATCAATCTAAGAAAACAAACAACTAGCTAAAAATTCAAAATGCCCATTTTTGAAAAATTGACACATCACAGATTTTTTAAAGGTAAATAATCCTATTCTCATCTTCTCACTATAACTTTTTCTTTCTTTCAAACTCCTTTGAACATACACTCCATCAAACCCTAATATCTCCATGATCAATGGCTTCCCTTTTGCAACCATTGCATGATTCAAACTCTTACCAAAAGTCCTTCATCTCTAACAGTAAACCTAACTTTAAGATCCTCGTTGGAGATGTAAGGATCTTGATAGTGCTGATGATCTTATGCATGATTATGCAAGATGCTTATGTAATAAATATTTATTTAAAAATATTATTTATTAGTTTTTTTTAAAATAAATATTTTTTAAATTTAATTTTTTTCAAAAATTATGTATAAAATTTCAAATATATAATAAATAATTTATTAAATATGAAAATAAATATTATATATAAATAAATATTATTAAATATGAAATAAATATTTATATAATAAATTAATATTCTTATATATGAAATATAAAATAATTAAATAAAAATGTAATAAAGGACTTCAACCCTAAAGTGGACCTCAAGTTTGGATCAAGATTTTTGGTTTATCTCAAGAATACTGACAATGAATTTTTTTTTTGTTATTGGAAGCAGTGCTGGGATCTCTTTTTATGTGGATCAGTTCACTAACAAGCCCAAGTTTGATAGAGAATTTAAGCACTTTGTTAGGGTTCTTGTGGATATTGATCTAAGGAAAACTTCTATCTATCAGGTTCAAGTAGAAAGAATTAGATTTGCCTTTTTTGTTGATATTGATTATGAAAACATGCTTGAATTTTGTAATCTATGCAACGACATAAGGCACTCACAATCCAAGTGCAGTAAACTTAATGCAAGTGCTAAAAAGTACCAACAAAAGAAACTACCAAACAAACTTTTCAAGTCATAAATGATCATAGGAAACAAACTGAACCTCCCAACAACAAACATGTTAGGTACCTCAAACAAAACTGCATCCAAATCAGTTGAAGATCCAAATACATCTCAACCATTCCTCAATGAAAATGAACAATATTATACCAAGATAGGTTAGGGTATTCTCTATCTTTCTCATCAGATTCAGATCCAAGACCTGACTCAGACTCTGAATCAGGGAGTGTAAGAACCATCAGTGCATAATTGGCTTCTTTAACTTCTATGTCCGAATCTTTTTCATCAAAAAGTTCATCCCATGTTGCAATGAGATCTTTCTTGAACTTTCTCTGAAACTTTCCTTCAGAAGGCTTTCCTTAAATGATCAGTCTTTTAGAGATTAGGACAATCATTTCATAAGTGATCAGGCTAGTTGCAATTATAGCAGATCTTCTGATCAACTTCTTTGTTCTTGAAGCATAAGCCTTTGAAGTTAGAGCTTATACCAAAGAGTCTCATATTAATCTTGGTTAGCTGTTGAAGCCTCTTACAAAAGGAAGACCATTTCCTCATTATCAGAATCCCCATTAGAATCTTCTCAAACAGAAGTTTCTTTTGGTTTTTCTGACTTGAGAATCTGGAAGTTTGATCAGTCTTTCTTTTAAATAAGTAGATCAAGATTAAACATGATTCCTGCAACAAGCACATTTACCCCACAAGTTAGTCTTAAGGATTAAGAAATCCTTTCATACTCACAAGGCAAATGACTCAAGGCAGAAAAGGTTTCCTAATTTCCTCAACAAGCACACGTGTCCCTTGAGTTAGTCAGGATTAAAAATCCTTTCATACCCACAAAACAAGTGACTTAGAGAGGAAACAAGTTTCTTGGTCTCCTTCAGTTCAACTTTCTTTTCTTGCAATAGTTTCCATTTTGTAACCAATGAAGGAAACTTCAAAGAAAGCTGGATTGTTGCTTGAGTGTGCAATACTCACTGGATTTTTTTGTTTCACTGTTAAGTGAAATAAGCACAACAGAACTCTGATACTAACTAAAGGTGAGAAAAATACATAAGAAGGGGGAGAGGGGGAGGTTGAATTGTATATGACTAAAAATACTCTTTTCACTTCTGATTCTAGAACATTAGATTCTGAACCACATTCATAGTTTGATACTAGACTAAGTATCAGAAGTGAGAAGTTTACTTCTTTCTTCTTCAACTCTATTTCAGAACCTAAGGTTTCACGCTCAGATTATGATATAAGTAAGAGGCTGAATCAGAACTGAGTCTTACTTCAGAGTTTGTTTGCATAGCGCAATATAAATGCATAAGTAAATAAATAGACACACAATATATCATGGTTCCTTTCAAACCGAGAGTAGTCCAGTCCTCTTGCAGCACAAGAGCTTTTAACTATAATCATACTGATTATAATTTATCAAACCAGTATCTCAAGACTTTCTACTCAATCCCACAAAAAGAGACTTCTGCTCAAGCCTTCAAGCATGAGACTTCCTTGCCTAAACTACTCGTTCAAGACTCCATGCTCAATCACCCAGATCGAGACTTTCTTGCTCAAGCACCTAGCTCGACTTCCTACTCACTTACCCAGACCAAAATTCCTTGCCTAAACTCTTTGTTAAGGAATTCCTTTCCTTAAGCTCCTGTTTAAGACTTCTTGCTCAATCACCCAAACCGAGACTTCCTTCTCTGCCCGTAAGCATGAAGCTTTAATTCCTAAATAATCCGTTCATGACTTTCCCACCTTAAGCTCATGTAAATGAGTTTTGCTCAATCACTTAGAATGAGACTTGTTTTCCTAACTAATCAGATTAGGACTTTAATGCTCAATCTAATCAGAAAGAGACTTACTCTGAGCACAACGGCTAGAGTCTTCAGATTCTCTTAACCATAAAAATCTGGCATAGTCTTGTGTTCATGTGAGTGCTTCTTGGATAAGAAGATACACAAAGATTTACACTATTGAGAGGATGTGAGTTGTTTTCTCATGAGTGTGGAAGAAAGAAATGGCCATTCTTCTTCTCTCCTTGCACATATTTTCTTCTTGTTGTGCCTTTCTATTCTGATGAACATATTCATATATTATATCTTCAGAATGTATGTGAATACGTTTCATCCCTTCTCTCACACACTTAACCCTTCTGGTTATATAACTATTTTGAAGTGTGTTTCTCTCAAATCATTTCAATGAACTGGAATACCATCCATGTGAACACAATCACAAAATCTTCATCTCTTATTCATTCTCTTGAGAGGTAGAGGTTCATCTTAGAGAGATTATTCCATGAACTCCACAAGTTCAGAACACTCTTAAATTTTTTCAATCTTCATATATAAATAGATTCTGGAATAAATCCGTTGAAGATTAAAACTACATTAATACAGATAATTGTTGAAACCATCATGGTACAAGTAACCGTTGAAGGTCTTTAACTGTTGGATAATAGAGTCTTAACTCAGATAGCATAAAGAAGTTGGGAGACGTGATTAAAGTTCAAAGCAGTTGGAGAGATAAGATTCTAACAACATAGTTTTATGCTGATTAGACATAAAGTGTTGTACCGCTGTCACGTGATCTTCTATGTATAACTTCGGACTTGAAATCTTCTTGTAGACGTTTGTTGAAGCTTGATCAGAGTCGTTACTATCATTATACTTGACTTCTTAGTTCAGAGGATTTTTATAGAATTAGTTAAAGCTTGATCAAAAGTTAAAGTATGTCTTCAGAACCTGGTTGGAGTGAGAATTCAGAGTCTAGAGTTCACAAGTTATGAGTTTGTCTTCATCAAAGTCTTGATCAGAACTAGTCTGGGTAAACACTTATAGAGTTAATGACTTGATGCAGAAAATTCCTTTGAAGCAGATCCTTTAAAAATGTTGGTAAAACACATTCAGAAGTTGCAGGGTCATTCCTTGTGACAATGTCTGTTTGCTTCCAAAGATTCCAGTCTTCAGATCTTGATGATCTTTGGATTCCATGATAAGCTCATGTTCAGAATCTGGAAGACATGGATAGACTCATCAAAGTCTGGAAGCTTGGTTTTGATACTTCAAATTCATAACAACTTTGCTTGCCTTTAATGGTCCCTCTTAGTGATTAACTTGATCAATATCAAGGTTATTGTCTTTTGATTATGCATACTAGAATAACCATTAGTAAACCTTGTTGTTTTTTAAATACTTTGTTATCATCAAAATCTTTTAGGAGATTGAACAAATCTTGTTCTAACATAAGATTGTATTATGAAACTTGTAATTTGTTTTCTTTTATTGTTTATAGGTTACATATGCTTCTACTTCCCCGACCAATTAGATTCTCTAAGTCCTTACACTAATGAAGATTAAAGAAAGAGATTAGAAACTGATTTTATCTTGGATAGGTTTTTTCTCATGTACTATGTTGTGAGTTCTTTGTTGTCCTATTAGACGGGTTTTGGTGACTGCCACTATTTAGTTGAATTTGGTTATAAGCCATTGTAGTTTATTTCTTAGTATGGATGTCATGCACAATGTACTTTTTAGTTTGAGATAATTGTAAGATTTATTGATGTTTAATATAATTGAAATTTTCTTTGACAATTTTTTATTATTATTAAAAAATGAAATTTTTATTATCATTAAAAATATGAAAAAGAAAAATATTGACAAAGCTATACCAACGGAAAAATTCGTGGATCTATGGATTTACTAAATTGTCAATTTCTATAGGTATAGGTATGAGATGTTGTCCAACAGCCTAAACTGATGTAGCTATATGCTATTGGTATGGCAAATTTCCGGTGGTATAGGATACTCAAAGTTGATTGAGCAAAAAGTCTGTCGGTATAGGTTTTATGGTCTATACTAACGATTTTGCAACCTTTACCTACGGAATTTTTCTGTCGCTTATGTTAAATTTCTTGTAGTGCTTGAAGCTTTGTTGGGATTTTTTCAACTCCAATGATCAATGGCATTTTTCCTTTGAAGCTGAGTGCTCAGAGGGAGCACTCATATTAGATACCACATAATCTCTTGCATTTGGAGTGACATCAAGTCTCACTTCAACATAATTTCACACAATTCAAAATGGCAAGTTGGCAATGGTAATAAGATTAGATCCTGGACATATAACTAGTTAGAGGTTGGTCACCTTGGTGATTTTCTCCAAATTCCAGGTTATGTCTCTCACCAACTTACATCTATTGTGCAAGACTTCATCATTAACTAAAATTGGCATATTCCTTCATATATGCTCTCTCTTTTTCCTAACTCAACTGCCAAATCTCCTCCACAGTTTTGCCCCTTCAACAAAAGAGGACAAATTGCTTTGGAAAAGTTCCACTTCAGGTTTCCTTCCCTCAAATATGCTTACTCTTTTCTGAATGTGGTTCCTCCAATAAAAGAGTGGAGTAAGCATATTCGGAACTCATGTATCCCTCCCTTAAACTTAACCTTCATTTGGAGAATTTTCCATCACAAAATGACAATTGATGATAACCTGGCTCAAAGAGATTTCTAATTTTTCTAGATGTGCACCTTTGGAAAAAGATCTATCGATATTGAACATCATCTTTGTATTGACTACACTTTTTTCCCTCAAGATATGGAACTGACTTCAAACCACCGTATATCATGCAATAATTTTCTCCTCTTTTTCACTTCCATCCTTAGTGTTTGTAAAAAAATGATGGAGCCCTCAATACTCTCTTGTCATATGTGTGTCTATCATCTCCGTTTTCAAGACAATATGGAAATACAAGAATGGCTCAAGGTTCAAAAATAGTTCACCATCATTCAACATGTCTATTACAAAGATAATTACTTCAGTTTCTTTAACAGGAAATGAAACCAAGCCCCCACTGGTCCTTCCATGTTTGACTTCTCTTTTTTAAAGGCATTCAAAGTTCAAGTTCACCCTCATAAGGCTTCTCTAATTAAAGAAGTCTTTTGGTCTCCTCCTAACCATCCTTGGATTAAATGTAATACAAAGACTCATCTCTTGGTTTGGCTGATCCTACTTCTCGTGGAGGAATTTTTGGGTCAACCTCAAGTACTTGTTGTATTGGTTATTTTTCCTCTTATCTTGGAACTCACAACTCCCTTTATGCTAAGCTTATGGGAATCATCCTTGATATAGAACAAGCTGTCATTAGAAGATGAAACTTTCTTTGGATAGAAACAAATATCTTCTAGCCACCCTAACTTTAAAGAATCCAAACTTTGTTCCTTGAAGTCTAACTTTAAAGAATCCAAACTTTGTTCCTTGAAGTCTAAGCAATAGATGGAGCAATTGTATATCAACGTCTAGATCGATGAATTTTGTTATCTCGCACACATATAAGGAAGGAAATCATTGTGCACACGTCTTTGCCTCTATTAGGTTAACTCATGACTCTTTCACTCGGTGGAATAGCCTCTATTTGGCTATTTAAAGTGACTTGGTTAAGAACACGTTATACTTGCTTTTCTCCTAGTCATTTTTAGTGCTTTTGCTTTGAGGTTTTTGTCTAGGTCCCCCCTCATTTTGTAACTCTTTCTCATTTTTTTTTCAATACACGAGACTTATATAAATACGGATTATTTTTCTCTCACTTATATCGTGCGAAAATACAAGTTTAGTGGTAGATCAATGTCAAATTCAACTTATTCTCATATAATCTTAATTAATGGTAAATTAATTTATTTGGTTGTTTATTTCTCATAAATCCTTGACGTTCTTTGATTTGATTGTACTTTTTTCTAAATTATTTGGTAGTTTCCTTTTTCTATTATTCGCACATCTTGTGGCCCTAGAACAATTTTTTAATATATTCATTTAGTTTTCTAAAAAATAAATAAAGAATGATGCAAGAAGCATTTAGAAATTACCAGGTGTACCATACTTTTATAGAGTATGTCTAACTTGTGTATAATAAAAATTATTTTCTTTATTTTTTCACAAAAAATAATTTATTGAAATTCTTTTAATAAATTTTAATTAAACACTCTTGTTGAGGAAATAAATAAATAAAATTGATCTTTTTGATTAGTTAAGAATTTCAAAATAAAATATTTATAATAACCAATAATTAATTAAATAAATAAATATTTCAATTAATTTTGATTTGAATTTCTTTAATTTTATTTCACTAAATAGGAAAAAAAAACATAAAATATTTTCTTTTGAGCTTATCTAAAATTAGTTTTTGAGACATGAATGAAATCAAGTGGTTGACAAATTATTTAGGGCCTCTTTGGTTCAAAGGAAAGGGAGGGGAAAAAGGTGATTTTAATGAAGGGAAGGAGAGTGGAGGTGAGCCAGGAGGGGGAAGAAATTTTTTTAAATTAAAAACATGTTTGGTTCACAAGGGAAAAGAAAGAGATTTTATTAATAATTTATATTTTTTTATCTTTATTGTACGTGCTAATTGCATGTGCTAATTATCATTTAGCTAATAAACCAGTAGATATTGAGGTTCCATAAACGGTACTTTTTGATACTGTATTTGAAGCAGTTGTTCGAATTTTTTATGATATGCAAGTGAAACAAGTTCTTGCTAATGGTAAAAAGGGGGTTTTGAAGGTAGGAGTTGATCTTATTTTATCGGAAGGTTTTGAATTGGTCCCTCCTCACCGTCTTTCGCCCGAGATTAAAGAAAAGATAGGTATTTTGTCTTTTCAAAGCTATCGTTCCACGAAAAGAATTCTTGTTATAAGCGCTGTTCTTGGAAAAAAAATATAGTGAAATTACCTTTCCTATTTTTTATATACGTAATGATATTCAAAAATTAAAAAATTCAATTTTTTTTTGATAATAATATATGCATATATAATTAAATACAAAATTTTTATTATTAAGTGATTAATAAAGTTATAACTTATTACATATTATTAAAAAAAAAGTACACTTGATTTGTAATTATTTTTCGACATAAATTAAACTATGTGTTGATAATAAATTTTAAATTATTATTAATCATATAATAAAAAAACACATAAGATAACTTTTATATATATATATATATATATATATATATATATATATATATATATATATATATATATATATATATATATATATATATATATATATATATATATAATGTAATAGATAAAATATAAAATGAATGGTTTAAAATTTGATATAAAAAAATATTGTAGGATAATAAATTAGAAAATAAAACTAAAAATAATAAAATAAAAAATAAAGTTATTATAATTTATATTAAATTACAAAATAAGAAAAAATAATTTGAATGTGAAGAACAATTATAACAAATTGATTGAAGCAATAGAGAAAAAGCGCACATAAAAGATGCATAACATGACAGAAAATAAATTATTTTGAAATAATAAGATAAAATTGAGGATAATTTAGAAATATAATAATTTTTTAAATATCAAAGTTTATATTCCCTCCCCTCCAAACCCCCCGATTTAGGGGAAAATGTATTTTGGAGGAGTTTTGCTCCTCCCCCTCCCCTTCTATCTCCTCGTAAAATTTAAACTAAACACATTTAATTAGAAATATTTTCTCTCCTCCCCTCCATTTACCCTGAACTCAACACCCACGTAAGAAAACTATGGATTACTACGGATTAAAATTTGAACGGAGAATTTATAATTCTCATGGTCCATATTTTAGATGATAACTCGCTCGTAAGATATTTGCGATCTAACATTAAGATATTAGATTCAAATCTCCTTAAAATAAGTTTTTAAATAATCAATATTGTCACTTTAATTAATAAAGACTTATTTTTCTCAATTTATTTTTATAATATTACCATATTTATTGAATGACTCATATCTCTCTCCATATAAAAGATCAAATGACATTAAATGATCAAATTTAGTAACATGACATCTCCAATAACTTTTCACCTATGCTTGTATAACAAAATCAATCGTGGATTAAAAGTTATTATCTTATGGATCATGTCTATAAAATTTGATATCAATAAAAAATTATTTGACATATCAAAGTGAAGCATAAAAACTAACGTCTTATAGAACTTAAAAAAACCGTTAATTTTTATGATTCTCTTTAACATATCCATTGATGTGAAATTTTTGTAAGTATCATCTATCTAATGATATATTTCAATTGAACGGTAAATTTTGTTATACAGGTATAGGATGAAGAATTATTAGATTAAATTTTTACTAAATAAAATACTAATAAAAAAAACTCAGAATATTTCTCATGCATATTATATTAAACGATCTTCATAATATTTATCCTAAAATTATCTAAATAACTAAAGTATGTCCCTACAAATTCCAATAACAAAACAAATACAAATCAGATAACAATTGAAGCCACTATTCCTAGACTTGCAGTGTGGTATTGCTCACTTTAAAAATGTGAAGAGTCAGAAAATGAAGGTATGGTTTCATTTCATGTAACATCTAGATTTTAATTTCACTTGTTTTCTTTCTTTTTATTTTATTCCTCTACGCATTTAATAATATATTCATTTTCTTAAGTAAAATCAGTATACTAGTTCTCCATGAAACACTACACAATGGCGAGGCTTTCTTGTTGTTTAAACCCAACATTGGATAGTGATATAAACTGAACATCGTCATCACTTAGATAGTTAATGTCTATAATCACTTAACAGTATCCTGTTGCTATATTTTGGCTTATTCATAACTTAATTTCAATGTTCCCAGCGTAACAAGCCTAATTAAAAAAAAGGATATATATGTGGCATCTAGAATAAAAGTGTATTACAGAAAAATAATGAGCACTTATTAGGTCAAATGTTAAGGTTAAAAAAAGTTTTTTTTAAAAAAAAATAATCAAGTTTTTCAATTAAAATTTTAAAATAACCATTATTTAAAAATATTTATCAAAATAACCACTTTTTTAAAAACATCTAACAAAGATGTCAGGTGCATTGACGCATCCAATAAAAATATTATTCATTGACGTCACATGCACTGCACTGGCGCATGCATGACCATGGCACCACTAAGAGCGACACATGCATGTGCAGGCGCCATATGCAATGACACATGCATAATCCACTCTATGTATGCGCCAATGCATGTGACAACTGCTCCACCACTCCATCTATAAACACACATCATCATCCTCCCATAATTTTTCACACATCTTCTTACTATCTCATTCCATTCTCCTTCCATTTTTCTTTAAAATGTCTTCATATTCATATATGTGTCCTTATATTCACAAAAGAAATGTCGGTTTAATTTTTTCAACAGTGCAACCTCCGATGAAGATCCGACTGAGAAACATATGATGAACATCGTCATCATCTCAAATCTTCAACTGATAAAACTTAACTTGGTTGTCTGCAAAAAACACCGGATTTTTGTAGATGATTTGTTCCACCTGGCCACACTGCAATTTATTTGCTGTCCTCTAATCATGTCAAATTCTTATACAGTTTATCTGGAGGTCGTATTTGGGTCTTGACAATCAGGTTAACCGTGATGATGTTGCAGTTTGGACAACAAAAATACCAATCATCTGATTCACTACTGTGGAGATGCACCAGAGTGACCGTGTGAAACTGCAGTTCGGCATGTAAACAAATTCCAAAACCTCCTACGTGTTTGGGAGATTGACATCAACAAAGAGTCAATGGCCAATGGAATTATTCTGATTGGAGAGACTTCGCAAAAGAGATGTGTCGTCATTGGAGGAATCGACGAGAACACATCTTAAACGAACTAATCATACATGGTGCTAGACCAAATCAATATTATATGACATGGTTTTGGTCGGTTACAATGCCACAATTTGTGTCTGAGCCAAAGTATTTGATTGATCCACGCCAACGAGCTTAGTCATCATACTTCCAACAACAAATCCCCGCCCTAGAACAATGTCAAGCCACCCAAACCCAACGACCAACCTCACACCATCACCCTACCATATACACCCAACCACCAAACAAACCAACCACAACGACCCAACTACGACAACTTGGACACTAAACTCAATTACGTCAGCACCGTTGGCGGGAACACCCCCAACTATTGGAGAGAAATGATGACAAATTTATCAAATACCGCTGGATCTTCCACCAGACCTTCACACTAGTTACCATTGCATCATGTCAACACTCAAAGAGCCCAAACACCTCAGAGAAATCATGGGATACCTCGAAGACAGACTAACGCACAAGGATGTGGAACATGAGAGCGTTTCAATCGGGTGAGTCATTAATTTTCTTGTCAATTGTTACGTATTTTAACTTTATATCATAATATTAATAATTATTTTTTATTTACCTATTTATTTTATTTATTTATAAGTATAACATACAAAGTTTAAAAAATAAAATATAAAGCATGCGCCATATGCAATGGTGTATACACTCGATATAATAAAGTATGTGCCAATTGCATTGCTTTACCAGCATCCATGCGCCAATGATATTTGTGCCTATGTTCAATGACAACTTGGATGCGCCAGTCCAATTGATGCATGCTTTAGAGGTGTGCATGGAACCTAATTATATTGGTAAATAACTTGAAATAGTGATTATTTTAGAAATTAAATTGAAAAACTTGGTTATTTTATAAAAAACTTCTTAAAAAAAGTTTTTTGGTAATAATAATAATAATAATAATAATAATAATAATAATAATAATAATAATAATAATAAAGTTAATATTAAAAAATATTTTTATTTGTATAAGGTTAATAAAGGTTTTTTTTGTAACAATAATAAAAAAAAGTTAAGGTTAAAAAAAGTTTTTTTTTGTAATACTAATAATTAAAAAAGATTAAGGTTAAATTTTTTTTTGGTAATAATAATAATAATAATAATAAGAGATTAATGTTAAAAAAAGTTTTTTTTTATAATAATAATTTAATAAACGGTTAAGGTTACTTTTTTTTTTATAATACTAATAATAAAATAAAAGTTAAGGTTAAAAAAAGTTTTTTTGATAATAATAATAATAATAAAAAAGTTAATATTAAAAAATGTTTTCTTTTGTAATAAGGTTAACAAAAGATTTTTTTTCGTAATAATAATAATAATAAAAAAAGATTAAGGTTAAATTTTTTTTTTTGGTAATAATAATAACTTAAAAAGATTAAGGTTAAAAAAGGTTTTTTTTTGGTAATGATAATAATAATAAAAAGAGATTAATGTTGAAAAACTTTTTTTATAATAATTATAATAAAGAGTTAAGGTTAAAAAAGCTTTTTTGATAATAATAATAATAATAAAAAAAGTTAAGGTTAAAAAAAGATTTTTTTTGATAATAATAATAATTTTAAAAAAAATGAAGGTTAAATTTTTTTTTTTGGTAATAATAATAATAATAATACAAAAAAGATTAAGGTTAAAAATTTGTTTTTTGATAATAATAATAATAATAATAATAATAATAATAATAATAAAAGGTTAATGTTACCAAAAAAGATTTTTGGTGTAATTAATTATTATATGGATAAAAGTTTTTTTTTATAAAAATAAAACAGAGAGCGACAACACGAATACAATTAACAATCCTAAGTCGCACATCAAAACGAATCTAACACCATAAATCTAAACATTAAAACACAAATAAATATGTGCAAAAAAACACACTACGAATAGACTATTACATGCAAGGCAAGAAAAATAAGAGGCACCAACCCACGAGAGCGAAATTTTCCCCGGTGAGCAAAAATCTTTTGACTTCCTCTTACTTCTTTTCTTTGACTTCTGCCTTTTCCTTCTGCGAGGTGTTGCAGATGGACTTGATGCAAGGATGAAGCTTTTTTAGGGTTTAGTTATTGTTCTTTAGCATGAAAAGCAACAACTTTTTGGAATTTTGAATTTGTAAAATAATGAAATATAAAAAGTGGAGAATTATGTACCGAATGTGGATGATCAAAATGTGTTAAATTG
The DNA here is from genome assembly GCF_024323335.1 of Lathyrus oleraceus. Lineage (NCBI taxonomy): Eukaryota > Viridiplantae > Streptophyta > Magnoliopsida > Fabales > Fabaceae > Lathyrus > Lathyrus oleraceus. Next base: position 514,185,355 of record NC_066583.1, read on the forward strand.
AGACCTATTTATACTAAAAAAACTAGGTTAATAAAAAATAAAAAATAAATAAATTATGATTGAGACCATTAACCCAATTAAAATTAAAAAATTAATTGGTTTTGATTCTTGCGGAAAAAAAATAGAAAACTCAAATAAAAAGTTTTCATAAAATTAACTTGATGAAAAAGTTAAATAAAAACTTACCTTATTTTTTTTTATTATTCTTGTTTATTTTTTGAATAAAAAATTAGTAAAAATGAAAAATTTTAATTTTAAAAAGTGCTTAATTTAAAAATACGAAAATTAAAATTAAAAATTCCATCTTTGATTTTTTGTGATTTTGTATATAAATAAAAAAAGAAATAAAGGTAAAAACATATAAAAAGAAAAAAATGCACAAAAAGTTGGAAAGGTGAGAGTTAAACTCAAGACCTCTAGCAATTGTACTCCTTACACTCATTTTGTTGCAAAATGGGCCAGCTTATTCATTCGAAACAAAATGCAACTAAAACTCATATAATAGTAAAGAGATGAACATAATTTAGGGTACTACAATTGCCTCTGTTTAATTACCTTGAATCGGAGATGATGATGACAGTTGGTCTTCATCTTCTCATGATAGAAGATAATTAAATATACATAGAAACCCCAAATTTTGTCCACTAGATGAGGAGGAAGTGTGGAAGCACATCAATCGAGAGATCCTTTGGATATTTAAAGGACACATATGTAAATACTCGATGGATCCCATCCCTGGTGAGGGATGCACACGACACCCTAGTAAGTCTCAAACAAAATTTGGACAGAACTTTGGTAAAACTCACAACAAAACTGACGGGACACAAACTTTGATAGAACTCATATAACACTCTCAATGGAACTTAGTTCTCTGAATAACTCCCTTGGGGGAACCTGTGCAATACTCTAATGGAACCCGGACCACCCGTGTAATTCCCCGATGGAATTCAATAGCTCTTGGTGAAACTCGTTTAGGACCCTGGTGATACTCTTAATCACCCTCGATGGAACTCATGTAGGACTCTAGTGATACCCCGATCACTCTTCATGGAACTCAGGTAGGACTCTAGTGATACCCCAATCACTCTTCATGGAACTCAGGTATTACTCTAGTGATACTCCGACCACTCATTATTGAACTCAGGTAGGACACTAGTGACCCCCTATCACTCTTGAGGGGACTCAGGTAGGACTCTGGTGATACTTCGATCACTCTTGATGGAACTCAGGTAGGACTCTAGTGATACTTCGATCACTCTTGATGGAACTCAAGTAGGATTCTAACCATCCTTGATGTATTCACATATGACTCATGTGGAACTCAAATGAAACTCTTAAAATTGATATGTTTGAACTCAATCTATCCGATGAGACTCAAACCTCTTTTGATTGGGATCATATGTCATTTGATGAGACACAACCTGGATGAGGGATAAATTCTCTGACAGGATATGCCTCGGGTGAGGGATATGTTGATAAGTTAGGGATACGAGAGGTGAAAACCTACTTATAACGGTAAATTCATGATCATCAAGCCATGGATAAGCTAGAGATCAAATAATAAGAGTCGCCACCGCGCTTTTATTGTTTCCAAGGGAAAAGGGAAAAAGTACGAACAAAACCCAAAAGTAAGAAGTTTTCAAATCAAAACTAATAAAATGTCAGAGATTACAGGTAAGGGGGTTGGTTACACAAAGGGAAGGTGTTAGCACCCAAAGTGTCATAGGTACTCCTAGGGAGCCCTTTTTGTGTGCATATGTATTTGGTACAAAAATGATGTTTACAAACAATAGAATGGGGGGATGAGAAAATAATTCATTAATTATATTTTTGTGTTTGACAAGACCTTCGGACTTGTGCCTACGTACCAACATAAAAATGAGGGATCAAAACCTCGTAGTTCGTGATATAAATTTTAAAGTGGATGCATTGCTTTTAATAAAAATTAAGTTTGAAAGGCACAAAGGCCTAAAAATGGTTTGAATGAGTTAGTTCTTTTTGGCTTTTTGAAAGTTTAAGTCAAGTATAGTTAAGTTTATTTACAAGTTTGATTTAAGAAAAGAAGTTTGAAAATACAATGGCATAAGGCCAAAGTTTCTATCTTTTTGCAAAGTGGTCAAAGTTTAAAACAAAATAAGTTCAAGCAAAGAATATTTTTGAAAAGGAAGGGAGAGATTTTGAAATTAAAGAAATGGGGAAAAGATGAAGAGACTAATCCTATGCACAACATTAAAAGTTAAGAGTTGAAAAAATCTGACCAAATGGGTAGCGATCCAATAGACAAGGATGTCAACAGAAACCCATAATTCCATTGGACTTTTAGAATCAAGCAACACACAAATGCATAATTATATTATCTTGAAGAGCAAAGACATCAAATAAAGATAGCCACATCTAATCTTTAGCCATTCCATGATCTTCTTCAGATTAACCCATGTAACAGATGGATTCCACAAGTCAAATGTTCAAAATAACAGCTTCACAATGATCATGTTACAGATGAACTCAGAGGGATCTTGAATGATGTATCAGATGAAGTTTCAAATTGCAAGCACTTGGTTTCTCAATAAGTTGGCATTGGTCAAGTCCTTTAACATATGAATGTTTCCTAAGTTCTAAGTCCATTTGTCCAAGATCAAGCCAACAGTTTACACAAAAGTTTTTTAGGGTTTTTTGTTGTTATCATGTACATTAATGGTCAAAGACCACACAAAACAAGCAAAGTATACACAAACAAGATATATCACACAATATGGTCCAAATGGACAAAGGGAAAATTACATTAACATAAACAATTAGAATGATATGAACAATGGCAAATGAATAAAGGCTAGAATTAAATGACATTAAAGTAAATGGCTTGAAATTAGAAGTTAATTGTTAGTGAATTAGAAGTTAGTATTGTTTTGCTTTTGCTTTTCATTTTAAGACATTCTTTGGAGAACACTCAACCCACTTATCACAAGCATGGATCCTTGAGCCAAGACATCTTCCAAAGGAAGGAAAAAGGCCAAGTTTCCACACAATACCTTGAAAGAGGAGAGACTTACAATCTCACTAACTAGAATGCTATGCCTTTTGTGTCACAAATTTAGCTCTATGTTAAGCAATCGTAATTGGACTTATGTAGAAGTCACAACTATTTGAGGTCGGGCAATAGAATTTTTGTGTTAATGCATGTTTGAGACATAGTATAAGGGACCATGCTCAATGAAACATACCACACACAAAAAGAAATATGCAAAATAAGTGGCCTAATCTCATCCATACTCATGTTAATTTTTTAATCAACTAGCTTTAGGACTTTGAGATATCATAGGCCAAATGAGATGAATGCATAAAGAAGGGGAATAAGATGAAGAGGGAGGGGAATGGATCAAAACTCAAATTGGTCAAAGGAGTACTTTTACCAAATTAATATCATCCATTCATTTTGGGAGATGGAATATACATTCCATTAATCCCCTAAATCCAATGATATTAACTTGGCAAAGTCAAATCAAACTTGACCAAGGCCCAACAACAAGAGTCAAACACAAACAAGTCATCACAATTTGTCAACAACATTATTTGGCATTTATTCAAATTAAAAATACTAAAATAAGGCATTTAAATTAAATATGGTTTGTCAAATTCCTAAAATCTCATCAAAACACCAAATAAATGGCCATGAGATTTATCATAGGTCAAACAAGGTCAAAGGACCTTGGAGAAATTTTTTCAGAATTTTTAAAGACTTAAAAGTATTTTTAAACAATAAAAAACAAATACAAAATCAATTCAATCATGAAAAATATTAATAATGATCCAAAAAATAATCTTAATTCAGAATATGAATGAGGAAATTATTTTAAATTATTTGGTGAAACTCTCATATTTTTTGGATCAATATTAAAATTAATATGAATTAATGAAAATAAAAGGAATAAAAGAACATCAGAAAATAACAAAAAAATGTGGACCACTTGATCTCCCTCATTAATTGAGGTGGCAGATCAAGTGGTCCTCAGCGCGCTTTCCACCGTGGACTTAAGTCAATGTGCCACAGGAATGGTAATCAGAACCAACGCGTGAGATTAAATCATTTTAAAAGGATCCTATGGTTGGAGACATGCCAACACATGGCCGGAGCTGTAGCTCCGGTCTTTTTCTCCGGTGGACCTCACCAGACTGATCCACCTTCAACCATCACCAAAATAAAAAAGGAGGACATGATTTGAAAGAAAAAATGGCGTAGAACATGAATCTGACCTCAATTTCAACTAACTCCACATATATAGAAAGATATGAGGAGTTCAACTTTGAGGTGTGTCAACTGAGTTACTTCAATTTGACCTCTAAGAAACTCAATCTTCTTGCCTACATTGGTAGGACTTCAGACAACCAAAGATCCAAGAGAACTGAGTGGAATTGAGAGAGAATCGACGAGATGAAATTTTCTGGAAAATACCTTCAATGCAGGTCTGGATTCGCTTGTTCTTGCTTTGGCTCGTGCTTGATCTTGCTCAGGATGCTTGCAGAAGTAGATTAGAATGCACAAAAGGTCTTGGATCCCTGGGATGCCAAACAAGTTGGGCTTTGAGAGATGCAGGAAATTTGGGCTTTTTGGAGGTGCCAGGTGAAGTTGGGCTTTGGAGGTGCCAAGTGAAGTTGGGCTTTATAAAGTTGCCAAGTATGATTGGGATTTATGAAGGTGCCAAGTATGATTGGGCTTTATGAAGGTGCCAAGTATGATTGAGCTTTAGCTTTTCTGGTTTGTTCTACAAGGCTTCATGTTATGCTAGATGAATGATATTCAGAGTGAAGCGACATGATTAATGCATGGTGATGATTTATGTAATGGTTTTAAAGGTTCAACAAGTTCCCCTGAGGTGAGTCATATATGGTTGAAGCTGGGAAATGTCTTCCTTAGCTACAAGACTTCTCGTTGAAAAGTTATAGGATGTGCTTAGCATGATTTCCCAACATTTGTATTGAACTTAGAGGTTGCTTATGCATGACAGAACTTGCTTGAGCAGCTTTGAAAGTATAGATAGAAACTTCCCCTCTATAGCCAGTCTTGCCCTAGTCTGTTGTGTATCTGCATGGATTGCCCCCAATCATAGGTTATGAAGCAGTATTGCCATATGATGATCTCGACCTGACATGTCTCGATGTTTTGAAATTGTATGCCCCTGATTAATCATCTCCTAGAGAGGTTGACTTTTTGTGCTCTTGAGCTGGCCTGCCCCAGTACGAGCCTTGAAGTGATTTTACCCATGACCGACTGATCTTTGAGGGAATTCCCCTGGCTAACCAATCTTGGAGGAATGCCCCTGGTAGGACCATATGCTATAGCTCCTCATTGCAACCTCTTTGATTCTAGGTGCTGATTTACAGATTAAAATTGTTAACTAAAAAATGGTAATTTTAATGCGACGCTGCTACAAGTTTCGAGATCAAAATCATTATTTAAAGTGTGAAAGACGATGTGGGAATTTGATATCAAAACAAATGTGTTTAGAAAATGTCTAGGTGTCAGGTTTACGCAACCTTGTTGTAGTATGCCTTCAAAATGCTTTTTCTTCAATTAGGTCTTTTGCATATTGTAACGAAGCCTGGTTCAGGGTTTGAGAAACAAATAATATGAGACTTAAAATTTGATTTTAGCCCATCCCATTATACTTGATGTTCTTCAATCCTACGTCAGCTAACTCAGTAGGTGCATTCAGTTTCTAAAAGAAATTTAGGCAATTTTTGGAATCACTGAGGTGTTTCTTTCGTTCTCTTGAGTGGAAGTCACCCTTTTATTTTCGTAGTCACATCGTTTTGCTCTTGCTTTCATTCTTTGCTAAAGATTTTTTATTTTTTGGTTATCCATAATTTTTTCCTGGACTGGTTTTTAAGTTTGCAGTCCACCGGGATGACCTAATTTTTGCCTAAGTCATTATTTTTTGTTGTTGACTTAGGGAACTTTTTTTTCTCTCTTTTTTGCTTTTGAAAGATCGTGACTACCGTGATATTGGCTATTGGGAGACAACCATTGTGAAATTTTGGATTTTCAACATCTTTGACATCAGATGATGCATAAGATGTGATTGATCCATTAATTGGATATTCTTTTTGGAATTTGAATGCACAACCGAATTAGCTAACGACTATCTCGCCCATGGTTAAGATTAAAGGGGTTTTTTTCGTACATAAAGAAACACCAACTTCTAGGCTCATGGGGGATGACGAGGTATTATCTTCCTTATATCTTCAGTGTTTAAGAGGTGAAACAACACCTTACATCGTCAGTTTTGGGTATTTATTTTTTATCATTCTCCATTTGATCTTTTCTTAAGTGAAGTGGAGAAGTATTGATATCATTTTTCCATTTTATTATGAAAAAGAGAAACAATGAATTAAGCATATAGTGAATATGAATGGATTGAATAAAAAAAAGTATGCTCATTTTATTAATATCATCATGGTGAGTAACAATATTAAAAGCAAATAGTACTTTTACAACAAGAAAATGCAAATGAAAAAGCTAAAGATGGCCTAAGGATGGTCAATCTTGGTGATGATCTATCAAGTCTTCTCTGTAAAGCATAGCAACTTCTGATCAAGGAGTTTTTGAACTTTGTTCTTTAAAACGAAACAAGCTTATGTGGAATACCCTACGTATCCTGCATGATATCCACATGTGGCATTAGGATTATGCTTAGAATGGTAGGGAAACTTGACAAACTTGATCTCCTTGGGAACAATTTCCCCAACATGAATTAGAATAGGAAGTAGATGCATATTGTCACGGCTGGAAAAATTACGGAGTAGCCACCACCTTTTGCTCGTTCATAAGGAATATGGAAATGATGATAAAACCTAAAAGATAAGGGCGAGACATAGGATTCGGGAGTCAGTTAAGCAAGGGGAAGGTGTTAGGCACCCCTCACTCCCATTGTACTTAACGGGAGCCTTATCTAGTTCCATGGTTAAGCTTGTTGTCTAAGGGGTGTCTGTTTAGATTATTTATTCTTGCATAGTTACTTATTTATTTATTTACAAGAAAATAACTTTATTATTTTTTAAGAAAAGATTATTTAATTACAATAAGGACCAAAAAATGTTTTTTATAATTGTATTCGCTAGAGTGTTTCGACTCTATGCATACGTACCTTCAAGAATATGTAGGATCACAATACCGTAGTTTGGTTAGAAAATAAGTGTTGGTTGGTTGATTTTAGAGAATAGTGTTAAGTCGCATTTTAGCAGTTAAATTGTATGCTCGCACGATGGAGACTTAGACATTGTTTATTTTTGCGTTAAATGAACCAGACTATTCTTTTATGAAAAAGTTTGGAATTTGGTGCACAAGGGCACAAAATAGATTTGATGAGGGGAGTTAATTTTAACTTATGAAAGAGTTTTTTTTTGTTTTTTCTGTCTTTTTTAATTTTATATTTTTTATTAACATCCTAATAGAAAGAAAAGAGACGTTTTTTTTTGTATTTTTAATTCATATTAATAATAAAAAATAGACTTAAATGCACTTTTGATCTCTGGAAAAAGTTTTTTGGTCTAAGTCCGTATATCTCATTTTTGTGTTGGTTTTAGTCCCTAAAGTCAAAATCCGCAGTTTTCCTACGGATTTTTCTTTTATGGACTAAAACCAACACAAAAGTGAGATATATGGGCTCAGACAAAAAAAAAATTACAGGGACCAAAATCAAAAACTCGCTATCTTACGGGAACCAAAAATTCAATAAATACTCGATAAATATTTATAGGTACGGAAAAATATGGTGACCCTAGAATCAATTTTGGATTTTACATAAAATATTATCATAGTAAAACCATGAAGTTTTAAAAACAAGGGCAATTCTTATTTCAATTAATTAATATATTTCTACCACTAATATTACTTATGAATTATATTTGAATAATTAACATAATTTTTTCTTAATTTTTAATTTTATTAATATTTCTATTCAATTGTTTTTGACATGTACATCTTTAAAAAGTCTTATAATATAATAAATAGTAAAAAATATGATTATTAACTTTTAATGAAAATTTATAAAATAAAATAATAATAATTTTTATTTCCATTTAAACAATTTTTTTAGTCTATATAATGCATATGATTTTAATATTGTAACACACAAGAAAATATAAAGTGAAATCCAACAAAATTACTTATCAAAGCTATCAATCTTCTTATCTTTTTAGTATTTTATGCATTATTTTGATTTTGATTTCAAGTAAACGGAGGAATTTTTTCTATATCTCTTTTAATACATTTTTATTTTGATGAAACAATTTAAGTTTAAATTTAAGAATTTTTATTATTTGTATCCTTAGAATTGATGCTCCTAAAGAAAAAAATATTAGCTTTAGTTATTAGATCCAGATGATTCACCAACTTTTTATGAAGTAATAACAATAATGGGTGCAAATTTTGACAAATATAAAGAAACAACTTTGTGTGCATAACCCTATACGCTAGATTCACATACTTAAATAATATACTTATCCTATCGCGGTACTCCAACTAATAATCGGACAATCACTTATCCAAACAAATAAATATAGTTTGGTGTTACTTAAATCCCGACTCGGGCGTTTATGTATTGTGACCAACTAAAACACTAACAAATCAAACATAGTGTCAACAATTGTATTAGTCTATATATGACTCACACGACTCCTATACTTATAGGCCATTTATCAAAGCATAACATCTAGACTGACTCTCTCCTACTGCCACCCAAAGGACCCGAACCATTTATAAATTTCTACACTGAGTATAGAACCAGGAGTTCAACCAACTCCTATACTTATAGGCCATTTACCATAAAATAGTAGTCAACCATCCGGAGTAGCGTATGGATAATATATCATCCTAATCTATCTCATGAGAACTATATCTCGTGATATCCGTGTATAGAGCAAAAAACTATACATTGTGACTAGGATAGTCACATGATCCACATATGCTACTGAGACGGACACTAACTGCAACGGTCCCCCACATTCGAGTCTAGTTTATGAGATTTCAATATCCTATTACAATTTTGTGAGATTCCATCACTACTTTGGGTTATATACCTAGTGTATGCAGTTAGACATCTCAAACCTCTATATGTATTATAGTAAGTTAATTGAATGGTCTTCAAGAACCTTTTTAGTTGTCAGTAATCAACTCGAATATAACCATATAAAATAACTTTGGATGTCCATGATTTTCCTACACCAAACATAATTAATCTAGCTTTTCCCTGCAACACTCCTACTAGTATCATGTAACCATAATATTATAGAATATGTTACTATCTTGTGGTACTAACCAATAGGGTAGTCCATCACGTAAGACGGTATTCACAATCTCTCATCCAACTCTTAGTTTAATCCTATCTCGAAGGATAAATTTACACCTAAACACATAAAAAATACAACATTTATACCCAAACAAAGATGCCTCAGTTAATATAATATAATCATTTTTTCATCAACAATAACTTATTGGGTATGAAAGTTTTGATTAGATAAGTTTTGGATCCTTAAATATTATTAAACTATTATGACAATTGAAAAAACTAGCAATCCTTTTCAATGTTTTTTAATCTATGACGAGTTCATATATTTTGAATCATACAAGAAATAAGGCACTAATTTGAAACATAGATTGTTAGTGAGAATTTATTTTTATTTTAAATTAAATTTATTGATAATTGAGGTTTAAAGATTTCAAACATTACAAAAACTCCGTACACCTTCTAGTTTTATTTTTCAGTGATATGAGTGATACGACGTAGGTTCTTAAATAAAACAACATCAATTATCTTGACCAACCAGAAATCAACATTGTCCATGTTTTCGAAATCCCTTTCTGAAGCATTATGTGCCACACTTTAAATTACAAGTAGTTAGAGTGTCCAACCTATTAACAGATCCTGAAACAAAAAAAAAGAAGCATAAATTATTATGCATACAAAGTTGTTTCTTTATATTAGTCAAAATTTGCACCCAATATTATTATTATTTCATAAAAAGTTGGTGAATCATCTGGATCTAACAACTAAAGCTAATGTTTCTCTCTCTCCCTGAACATAAATTCTAAGGATACAAATAATAAAAATTCTTAAATTTAAACGTAAATTGTTTCATCAAAATAAAAATGTATTAAAAGAGATATAGAAAAAATCCCTCCCTTTACCTGAAATTAAAATCAAAATAATGCATAAAACACCAAAAAGATAAGAAGATTGATAGCTTTGAGAAGTCATTTTGTTGAATTTCACTTTATACTTTATATTTTCTTGTGTGTTACAAGACTAAAATGATATACATTATATAGACTAAATATTTTTTTAAATGGAAATAAAAATTATTATTAATTTATTTTATAAAATTTCATTCAAAGTTAATAATCCTATGTTTGAAGATTTATTATATTATAAGACTTTTTAAAGATGTACATGTCAAAAACAAATAAATAGAAATATTAATAAAATTTACAACCTAAGAGAAAATTATGTTAATTATTCAAATATAATTAATAAGTAATATTAATGGTAAAAATATATTAATTAATTGAAATAAGAACTGTCCTTGTTTTTAAAACTGTGTGGTTTTACTATGACAATATTTTATGTAAGATCCAAAATTGATACTAAGGTCACCATATGTTTCTGTACCTACAAATATTCATTGCGTATTTATTGAATATTGATCACTAGTTCAATAATAAAATAAAAAATTTAATTACAATAATAATTTTATAAAATAAATTTTAAATAAGAAAATAGTAGGTCAATTAGTAATATTTAATGTAATATCTACTAGTTACATGTCTAGAATAATAACCAGTGGTATAAATAATTGGTACGGGAAACATCAATTCAAATATATAGAAATGAGCCAGATTAAAATTTTTACAAAAATAGAAATAGGATAAATAATACATCAATGACCGAACAAAATCTTTAACACTCCATCGTATCCTCGATGCCAAGTCCATAGTTGCGAGTCCGAACCAATTACCTACTAAATTCAAAATAACATAATAACATGGGATGAGATATTAATGTTAGTAGGTTTCTGATATAAACAATTGAATCTATGACTACCCTTCTACCCAGGTCAAGGTCAAGGTCTACTTGATAAGTCCATCAGGATATCTCAACCCAATCCCACGTGAATGGTTTTTGACTATATACCTTACGATCATCTCATTGGCATTATACATCTAGTTAAACACGCAAGATTAACATACTAAAATAGTATACTTATCCCATCGATGTTCTCAAACTGATAATTGGATAATCAGTTATCCAAGCCGATATATATGTTTTAATGTTAATTAAAGCCCGACACAGGCGTTTATGTATTGTGACCAACTAAAACACTAACAAATCAAATGAAATGTCAACAACCGTACCAGTATATATATGACTCATATGGCTCATCACAAACTAGGGTCCTCCTATTAGCATATAATCTAGATTGACTCTCTCCTAGTGCCACCCGTATGACCTGAAGCATCTCTAATTGGCCATAGACAACAAATATAGTAGTCATCTATCCGGAGTAGCGTATGGATCATATATACTCCAAATCTATCTCAGGAGAACTATATCTCGTGATATCCGTGTATAGATCCAGAACTATACATCGTGACTAGGGTAGTCATTGACCCACATACTCTATTGAGATGGACATATTATGCCATACACCCATATATAGCCATGCAAATTCTAACTGCAACGATCCCCGACATTCGAGTCTAGTTTATGAGATCTTCGACATCCAACTAAAACTTTGTGAGATTTCGGCACCATTTTGGGTTATATACCTAGTGTATGCAGTTAGACATCTCAATCCCCTAGATGTTATATAGTCAGTTAATTGAAAGGTCTACACGAGCCTTTCGGGTTGTCAGTAATCAACACGAATATAAGCATATAAAATAACTTTGGATGTTCATGATTTTCCTACATCAAATATAATTAATCTAGCTTTTCCCAGCAACGCTACTAGTATCATGTAATCATAATCATATTGATTATGTTACTATCTGGTGGTACTAACCAATAAGGTAGTCCATGACGTAATACGGTATTCACCATCTCTCATTCAACTCTTAGTTTAGTCCTATCTCGAACAAATGATTTACACCTAAACGCATAGAAAATACAACATTTATAACAAAAAAAAATTTCCTCTGTTAAAATTAGATTTTATTTTTTTCATTGACAATTATTTATTGGGTATGAAAGTTTTGATTAGATAAGTTTTGGATCCTTCTCAATATTTAGTATTAAACTATTATGACAATTGTAAACACTAGCAATTCTTATCAATGTTTTTTTAATCAATGACGAGTTCATATATTTCATATCATCCAAGAAATATGACACTAATTTGTAACATAGATGGTTGGTGAGAATTTATTTTCATTTTAAAGTGAATTTATCGATAATTGAGGTTTACAGATTTCCAACATTACAAAAACTCCTTACAGCTTCTAATTTTCAAACACAAATTAAGGTGCAACTTTTATTTTTCAGTGATATGAATGATACATCGTAGCTTCTTAAATAAAACAACAACAATTATCTTGACCACCCGGAAACCAACATTGTCCACCTTTTTGAAATCCCGTTCTAAGGCATTATGTGCCACAATTTGAATTACAAGTATCTACGCAACATGCTGCTGGTGGTCCATTTCTTCCATAAGGGCAATCTAGTGTAGCTGTAGTGTCCAAACTAGTAACAGATCCTGAAATAAAAAAAATGTATAAGTTATTATGCACACAAAGTTGTTTCTTTATATTTTTCAAATTTTGCACCCGATATTATCATTACTTCATCAAAAGTTGGTGAATCACGTAGATCTAACAACTAAAGCTAATCTTTTTCTCTCTCTATGAAAAAAATTTCTAAGGATACAAATAATAAAAATTCTTAAATTTAAATGTAAATTGTTTCATCAAAATAAAAATGTATTAAAAGAGATATAGAAAAATTCCTCCCTTTACCTGAATTCAAAATCAAAATAATACATAAAACACCAAAAAGATAAGAAGATTGACAGCTTTGAGAAGTCATTTTGTTGGATTTCACTTTATATTTTCTTGTGTGTTACAAGACTAAAATGATATGCATTATATAGACAAAAAACTTAGATGGAAATAAAAATTATTATTATTTTATTTTATTAAATTTCATTCAAAGTTAATAATCATATTTTGAAGATTTATTATATTATAAGACTTTTTAAAGATGCACATGTCAAAAACAATTGAATAGAAATATTAATAAAATTTAAAAATTAAGAGAAAATTATGTTAATTATTCAAATATAATTAATAAGTAAGATTAATGGTAGAAATATATTAATTAGTTAAAATAAGAATTGTCATTGTTTTTAAGACTTCGTGGTTTTACTATGACAATATTTTATTTAAGATCCAAAATTGATACTAGGGTCACCATATGTTTCTGTACCTACAAATATTCATTTAGTATTTATTGAATATTGATCACTAGTTCAATAATAAAATAAATATATTAATTAATATAGTTATTTTGTAAAATAAATTTTAAAAAAGTAAATAGTAGGTCAATTAGTCATAATTAATGTAATATCTACTAGTTACATGTTTAGAATAATAACCAGTGGTATAAATAATTGGTACGGGAAAACATCAATTGAAATATATAGAAGTGGGCCATAATAAAATTTTCATAAAAATAGAATTAGGATAAATAATATATCAATGACCGAACAAAATCTTTAACATAAAAGATAGACACTCCATCATATCCCCGATGCCAAGTCCGTAGTTTCGGGTCCGAATCAATTACCTGCTAAATCCAAAATAATACAATAATATGGGATGCGATACTAATTTTAGTAGGTTTCTCATACAAACAATTGAATCTTTGACTACCCTTCTACCTAGGTCAAGGTCTACTTGAAAACTCTATCAGGATATCTCAACCCAATCCCACACGAATGAGTTTTAACTATACACCTCACGATCATGTCATTGGCGTTAGACATCTATTTAAACACTCAAGATTCACATACTGAAATAATATACTTATCCTACCACAGTTCTCCATATGATATGTAGATAATCTGTTATCCAAGCCGATAGGGATGCTTTGGTGTTACGTAAATCCCGACTCAGGCGTTTATGTATTGTGACCAACTAAAACACTAACAAATAAAACAAAGTGTCAACAACCGTACCAGTCTATATATGACGTATATGGCTCATGACCAACAAGGGTACTCCTATAAGCATATCATCTAGATTTACTCTCTTCTACTGCCACCCGTATGAACTGAAGCATTTATAAATTTATACGCTCAGTATCGAATCAGGAGTTCAACAAACTCCTATACTTATAGGCCATTGACCACAAATATAATAGTCAACTATCCGGAGTAGCGTATGGATCACATATCATCCTAAACTATCTCATGAGAACTATATCTCGTGATATCCTTGTATAGAGCCAAAACTATAAATCGTGACTAGGATAGTCACATGATCCACATACACTACTGAGATGGACATGTTATCCCATACACCTATATATAACCCTGCAGACCCTAACTGCAACGGTCCCCACATTCGAGTCTAGTTTATGAGATCTTCGACATTCTACTAAATTTTGTGAGATTCCGGAACCACTTTGGGTTATATACCTAGTGTATGAAGTTAGACATCTCAATCCCCTAGATGTTTTATAGTCAGTTAATTGAAAGGTCTTCACAAGCCTTTCTGGTTATCAGTAATCAACACGAATATAAGCATATAAAATAACTTTGGATGTTCATGATTTTCCTACCTCAAACATAATTAATCTAGGTTTTCCCTGCAACACTAATAGTATCATGTAACCATAATCATATTGATTATGTTACTATCTCGTGGTACTAACCAATAGGGTATTCCATCACGTAATACGATATTCACCATCTCTCATCCAACTCTTAGTTTAATCCTATCTCGAACGACTGATTTACACTTAAACGCATAGAAAATACAAAGTTTATAACAAAAAAAAATATGCCTCTGTTAAAATTAGATTATATTTTTTTCATCAACAATTATTTATTGGGTATGAAAGTTTTGATTAGATAAGTTTTGGATCCTTCTCAATATTTAGTATTAAACTATTATGACAATTGTAAACACTAGCAATCCTTATCAATGTTTTTTTAATCTATGACGAGTTCATATATTTCATATCATCCAAGAAATATGGCACTAATTTGTAACATGGATTGTTGATGAGAATTTATTTTCATTTTAAAGTGAATTTATCGATAATTGAGTTTTACAGATTTCCAACATTACAAAAACTCCTTACAGTTTCTAATTTTCAAACACAAATTAAGGTGCAGCTTTTATTTTTCAGTGATATCAATGATACACCGTAGCTTCTTAAATAAAACAACAACAATTATCTTGACCACCCGGAAACCAACATTGTCCACCTTTTTGAAATCCCTTTCTAAGGCATTCTGTGCCACAATTTGAATTACAAGTATCTACACAACATGCTGGTGGTGGTCCATTTCTTCCATAAGGGCAATCTAGTGTAGCTTGAGTGTCCAAACTAGTTACAAATCCTGAAACAAAAAAAATGTATAAGTTATTATGCACACAAAGTTGTTTCTTTATATTTTTCAAATTTTGCACCCGATATTATCATTACTTCTTCAAAAGTTGGTGAATCACATAGATCTAACAACTAAAGCTAATCTTTTTCTCTCTCTATGAAAAAAATTTCTAAGGATACAAATAATAAAAATTCTTAAATTTAAATGTAAATTGTTTCATCAAAATAAAAATGTATTAAAAGAGATATAGAAAAAAATCCTCCCTTTACCTGAATTCAAAATCAAAATAATACATAAAACACCAAAAAGATAAGAAGATTGACAGCTTTGAGAAAGTCATTTTGTTGGATTTCACTTTATATTTTCTTGTGTGTTACAAGACTCAAATGATATGCATTATATAGACAAAAAAAATTAAATGGAAATAAAAATTATTATTATTTTATCTTATTAAATTTCATTCAAATTTAATAATCATATTTTGAAGATTTATTATATTATATGACTTTTTAAAGATGCACATGTCAAAAACAATTAAATAGAAATATTAATAAAATTTAAAAATTAAGAGAAAATTATGTTAATTATTCAAATATAATTAATAAGTAATATTAATGGTAGAAATATATTAATTAGTTAAAATAAGAATTGTCATTGTTTTTAAAACTTCGTGGTTTTACTATGACAATATTTTATTTAAGATCCAAAATTGATACTAGGGTCACCATATGTTTCTGTACCTACAAATATTCATTGAGTGTTTATTGAATATTGATCACTAGTTCAATAATAAAATAAAAATATTAATTACAATAGTTATTTTATAAAAAAAATTCTAAAAAAGAAAATAGTAGGTCAATTAGTCATAATTAATGTAATATCTACTAATTACATGTCTAGAATAATAACCAGTGGTATAAATAATTGGTACGGGAAAACATCAATTGAAATATATTGAAGTGGGCCAGAATAAAATTTTCACAAAAATAGAATTAGGATAAATATCAATGACCGAACAAAATCTTTAACATAAAAGATAGACACTCCATCATATCCCCGATGCCAAGTCCATAGTTTCGAGTCCGAATCAATTACCTGCTAAATCCAAAATAATACAATAACATGGGATGCGATACTAATTTTAGTAGGTTTCTGATATAAACAATTGAATCTCTGACTACCCTTCTACCCAAGTCAAGGTCTACTTGAAAACTCTATCAGGATATCTCATCCCAATCCCACACGAATGAGTTTTAACTATACACCTCACGATCATCTCATTGGCGTTAGACATCTATTTAAACACTCAAGATTCACATACTGAATTAATATACTTATCCTACCATAGTTCTCCAACTGATATGTAGATAATTTGTTATCCAAGCCGATAGGGATGCTTTAGTGTTACGTAAATCCCGACTCAGGGGTTTATGTATTGTGACCAACTAAAACACTAACAAATAAAACAAAGTGTCAACAACCGTACCAATCTATATATGACGCATATGACTTATGACCAACAAGGGTACTCCTATAAGCATATCATCTAGATTTACTCTCTTCTACTGCCACCCGTATGAACTGAAGCATTTATAAATTTATACGCTCTGTATCGAATCAGAAGTTCAACAAAGTCCTATACTTATAGGCCATTGACCACAAATATAATAGTCAACTATCCGGAGTAGCGTATGGATCACATATCATCCTAAACTATCTCATGAGAACTATATCTCGTGATATCCGTGTATAGAGCCAAAACTATACATCGTGACTAGGATAGTCACATGATCCACATACACTACTGAGATGGACATGTTATCCCATACACCTATATATAACCCTGCAGACCCTAACTGCAACGGTCCCCACATTCGAGTCTAGTTTATGAGATCTTCGACACTCTACTAAATTTTGTGAGATTCCGGAACCACTTTGGATTATATACCTAGTGTATGCAGTTAGACATCTCAATCCCCTAGATGTTTTATAGTCAGTTAATTGAAAGGTCTTCACAAGCCTTTCTAGTTATCAGTAATCAACACGAATATAAGCATATAAAATAACTTTGGATGTTCATGATTTTCCTACCTCAAACATAATTAATCTAGGTTTTCCCTGCAACACTAATAGTATCATGTAACCATAATCATATTGATTATGTTACTATCTTGTGGTACTAACAAATAGGGTAGTCCATCACGTAATACGATATTCACCATCTCTCATCCAACTCTTAGTTTAATCCTATCTCGAACGACTGATTTACACCTAAACGCATAGAAAATACAACATTTATAACAAAAAAAAAATGCCACTATTTAAATTAGATTATATTTTTTTCATCAACAATTATTTATTGGGTATGAAAGTTTTGATTAGATAAGTTTTGGATCCTTCTCACTATTTAATATTAAACTATTATGACAATTGTAAACGCTAGCAATCCTTATCAATGTTTTTTTAATCTATGACGAGTTCATATATTTCATATCATCCAAAAAATATGGCACTGATTTGTAACATAGATTGTTGATGAGAATTTATTTTCATTTTAAAGTGAATTTATCGATAATTGAGGTTTACAGATTTCCAACATTACAAAAACTCCTTACAGCTTCTAATTTTCAAACACAAATTAAGGTGCAACTTTTATTTTTCAGTGATATGAATGATACACCGTAGCTTCTTAAATAAAACAACAACAATTATCTTGACCACCCGGAAACCAACATTGTCCACCTTTTTGAAATCCCTTTCTAAGGCATTCTGTGCCACAATTTGAATTACAAGTATCCACGCAACATGCTGCTGGTGGTCCATTTCTTCCATAAGGGCAATCTAGTGTAGCTGGAGTGTCCAAACTAGTAATAGATCCTGAAACAAAAAAAAAAGTATAAGTTGTTATGCACACAAAGTTGTTTCTTTATATTTTTCAAATTTTGCACCCGATATTATCATTACTTCATCAAAAGTTGGTGAATCACGTAGATCTAACAACTAAAGCTAATGTTTTTCTCTCTCTATGAAAAAAATTTCTAAGGATACAAATAATAAAAATTCTTAAATATAAATGTAAATTGTTTCATCAAAATAAAAATGTATTAAAAGAGATATACAAAAAAATTCCTCCCTTTACCTGAATTCAAAATCAAAATAATACATAAAACACCAAAAAGATAAGAAGATTGACGGCTTTGAGAAGTCATTTTGTTGGATTTCACTTTATATTTTCTTGTGTGTTACAAGACTAAAATGATATGCATTATATAGACAAAAAAAATTAAATGGAAATAATAATAATAATTATTTTATCTTATTAAATTTCATTCAAAGTTAATAATCATATTTTGAAGATTTATTATATTATAAGACTTTTTAAAGATGCACATGTCAAAAACAATTGAATAGAAATATTTATAAAATTTAAAAATTAAGAGAAAATTATGTTAATTATTCAAATTTAATTAGTAAGTAATATTAATGGTAGAAATATATTAATTAGTTAAAATAAGAATTGTCATTGTTTTTAAAACTTCGTGGTTTTACTATGACAATATTTTATTTAAGATCCAAAATTGATACTAGGGTCACCATATGTTTCTGTACCTACAAATACTCATTGAGTATTTATTGAATATTGATCACTAGTTCAATAATAAAATAAAAATATTAATTACAATAGTTATTTTATAAAATAAATTTTAAAACTGAAAATAGTAGGTCAATTAGTCATAATTAATGTAATATCTACTAGTTACATGTCTAGAATAATAACCAGTGATATAAATAATTGGTACGGGAAAACATCAATTGAAATATATTGAAGTGGGCCAGAATAAAATTTTCACAAAAATAGAATTAGGATAAATAATATATCAATGACCAAACAAAATCTTTAACATAAAAGATAGACACTCCATCATATCCCCGATGCCAAGTCCATAGTTTCGAGTCCGAATCAATTACCTGCTAAATCCAAAATAATACAATAACATGGGATGCGATACTAATTTTAGTAGGTTTCTGATATAAACAATTGAATCTCTGACTACCCTTCTACCCAGGTCAAGGTCTACTTGCACTACAACAAACAAGACCTTAGACAGCGCTTTTTTTAGCCTTAGACAGCGCTTTAAAGCGCTGTCTAAACCTCCGCTGCTAAAGGTTTAGACAGCGCTTTTTTAAATCTTAAAAGCTTTTGTTTTAAACCACATTTTTTCCAGGTTTATAAACCAGAATTTCTACCTGTTTTCAACCAGATTTTGACAGACAATTATCACATTTTATATATGCCATTTTGGCCTTTTTTTAACCAATTTTTGGCTAACAAATATATATATATACCAATTCAAACCAATTTTGCCTTAAATGTATCAAAATATATACAAATTTATGTACACATTTACAAGTCATTACATATACTACAAATGTACACATTAATTACACAAATTTATGAACAAACATTGAGCTCTATCATGAATTGACACCACTCCTCTTTGATTTCGTCCACTTGATCCTTTGTATAAAATGCACACTTGAATTCCTCAAAGTACTACATAATAATATAACATATTTTGAATTAATTCCAACTATTTAATTATATGAGATATGTGTAAATATAAAAATAACTCATAAGTTAGAAATACATACATCGGTGGGAATCTTTAATCGGCCCAAAGCAAGAGTATCTTGCATAAACCTCAACATGAAATACCCGCAATCTATTTGATTACGTTGTTGAGGACACTACATATGAAAAAAAAAATATGGATTATAAATCCTAAGTTTTATCAAGTGTCATCACTAATATAATAAAAAATGTGGTAATTAAAAATATACCGCCACTTTAATCCATGTAATGGAGTTGGCGCCCCTCCTTAAGGTTTGGATATCTCGTTGGGCCCGAAAAGCTTGTAGGACGCTAATAAAATAAAAATGAAGCAATTAGAACAATTCACATAAACTAAGAAATTTTTTGAACATTCTCACTTACGTGTCAATTAGGACCTTCATATCCGGGTATGTTGTCCAATCATTTCCTAACAAGTCAAGATAATACACAATTTCTCGGATAGGATTGATTGCGAGCAACAACCAATGTCCACTGTAATGATTAGGCAAATGTTAGATGGTAACTTGGAAAATAATTATAATAGATGAATTTAGAATGAAATGCTAACCCGGTATTAAACGGTATAAAAAACAACTTCTCCGCATCTTTATTGTCCATGAGGATCCGAAGAACGTACTCCGTCACGGTATCCGGTCTACTTAAGATTAAACCTAAGTTGACGGTCGCGGGTGCTAAGAATCCGAATGACACGTCCAAACCATTGGGGCGCATCAATTTGTCATACAAAAACCTAATATAAAAACATCATTAACACCTCTTTTGAAACATAAAGTAAACCGGATTAACATAAAGTAAACATCATTAACATAAGTTGTTTAATTAATAAAACAAAGTAGACCGGATTTACCTAATATATGTATTGACAACGGTGACGCCGATTTCTTCATGACTAAAAACTTGCATGAAGTCTTCATTACCAATCATTTGGTCGTAATCAAAGCCGAAAATCCCTACCTCCATATGTACAGTCCGAACACCTCCGGTCGGTATATCGGTCATCTCTAGAGATGTCCTGAGGCACGACCTATACTTGGTGGTAGGTTTTTTCCTAGCTACGGTCTTCTTAGCACCAGAACTTTTTACCCGTGCGGAGGCGTTGCTAACCTCCTTTTTTTGTTGTGCGGAGGCATTGCTAACCTCATTTTCTTGAAGCTACATGTCATATAAATAGTTAGATCAAATTAAGAATGTAACAACTTCCATGAATATATGTCATATAATTGTATATTACCTCTTTTCTTGAAACCGTGGACTCGGTATGCCGTGGAATCGCATTATCTTTTGATTTGGATTTTGTGGGAGTCTATTTAACATAACCAAGGAAAATATGTAAGTAAAATTTTAAGCATACGATTCTCTTCAAACACCCCCTTTTATACCCAAGAACTAAATGTATGGATAAGAGAGAGAGAGAGAGAGAGAGAGAGAGAGAGAGAGAGAGAGAGAGAGAGAGAGAGAGAGAGAGAGAGAGAGAGAGAGAGAGAGAGAGAGAGAGCTCAAGTGATTATAATACTGCAATTCTGTAAAGAAAGGAAATTGCCAAAGAAGCACACAAGCAAGTGCTTCAAGGAGGAACACAGTGGGAGTTGTGGAGTTGAATACGTGCTCAGAAGAGTTACAACAAAACTTAAAAATAGAGAATGGCCAAAACAGCCTCACATGAGAATCTATTTATTGTTTCTCACCAATCATTAGCATTTGCCATTACATTCAAGCTTTACACACAATCTTGGGAATATCAATTCCCACAAATTAGTTATTAACCGTATCTAAATTTTATATATTAGTGTTAGTATTAGGTTTTATAAACCTTCAACCTCATTACTATGTAACAAAACAAACCAGCGGAGAGGATAAGTACACAACTGGGTTAATCAAAGAGTATTAGGTTTAATAAACCTTCAACCTCAACAAATATACTTAAATAACAGACAAAATCTATGATTTAATATCAGTGAAACATTCAAACAAAACAATGAAAAGAAGACAGAATAATGTAAATTTACTTGCCAAATCCTCAAATGGACACAAGTGATAACAAAACTAAAAATTTGTAGAAAATATTCAGATAGCTAAAGGTACCACAACAAAAATTGACTGAATTATATTAAAACAGAACCTAATAAAACAAGCTAAATCCCATGTCATCATCGCTCTCTTCTTTGGGTTCCTCCTGTAAAATTGAAACAACAACTCAATTAGTTTAAAACTAAATTAGAAAAACTAATTGCCAAAAATATATCACATGGTTTTCACAAATAAGCTACCTTTTTCTCCTCGACCACGGGAGCAGCGACAACAGCAACTGGGGCAGCGGCAACAGCTCCTGGGGCTCCACTACCAGCAGCACTAGCAATCAAATCCTTAATATTTTTCTTCTCAGCAAGTTTAACAAATAGACTGGGCCAGTATGATTCGACATCAACCTTAGCACTTTTCAACAAAGTGGTGATATTGTCAGCCTATTTACAGCAAGTCAAGGTGCAACACATCGTATTCAAAATCAAACAAAATAAAAAACCAAATCAAACCTCTTGAAAAACCCTAATTGAGTAAATCCATTTAAAAATAACATGAATTCAACAACACTAATTGATTTCAAAAAACCTAATTGCGTAAATTGAACTATAAACACTAGCTAGAATTAACAGAAAACTAAGATAATAAAGAAGGATATAGTGACGGCAATTTTATCATCTTCGAGGATGAGAAGTGCGTATGAGCAAGCAATTTCTCCAAGCGACATTTTCACACTACAAATCAAAAAAATTCACGAGAGAATGCGAATCAAGATCTGAGAAAAACGATAGTTGAATAACAAAAGCAGAAGCATAATCGAAACCGAGAACTGTTACCGGAAATGGAATGAAACGAGAACGGAGACGACGGGAGAGTGAAGAGAATTCTGCAGCGCCGTAAATGTATTGAAATTAGGGTTTGAGGGTATAAAAGGTAGTGCGGATGGTATGCCGTGGAAAAACGAAGTCAACACCCAAATGTCGAGACACGTACGATTCTTTAAACACGTTCAATGATTGAAACCGAAAAATGGAAGTGTATTCGTGTTCGCTGTTATGGTTTTCGCTGATAGGGTTTCAACGTTCGCAGGAGGGAAAACAAAAGAACAGAGAACGAAAATTGAAATGGAGTCTGAAATTTTATTTTAATTAGACCTTAGACAGCGCTTTTGTGGAAAGCGCTTTCTAAGGTATGCCTTAGACAGCGCTTTCCAAAAGCGCTTTCTAAACCCCCCCTTAGACAGCGCTTTTGGTTTTAATTTTTTTTTTTAATTTAAAGACTTTAGACAGCGCTTTATCAAAAGCGCTGACTAAGGTCTATATTTAAAAGCGCTTTCTAAAAGCGCTGTCTAAGGGGGGGGTCTTAGACATCGCTTTTAGAAAGCGCTGTCTAAGACCCCCCCCTTAGACAGCGCTTTCATTATTTTTTTGGAACATTTTCCGTGTTTTATTTTAATTTTAACCTTAGACAGCGCTTTC
This sequence comes from Lathyrus oleraceus, assembly GCF_024323335.1. Taxonomy (NCBI): domain Eukaryota; kingdom Viridiplantae; phylum Streptophyta; class Magnoliopsida; order Fabales; family Fabaceae; genus Lathyrus; species Lathyrus oleraceus. The sequence continues at coordinate 514,209,100 of NC_066583.1, forward strand.
TTTTAAAAGCGCTGTCTAAGATGCGCTGTTAAAAGTCATTTTTGGCGTAGTGTTGAAAACTCTATTAGGATATCTCAACCCAATCCCACACGAATGAGTTTTAACTATACACCTCACGATCATCTCATTGGCGTTAGACATCTATTTAAACACTCAAGATTCACATACTGAAATAATATACTTATCCTACCACAGTTCTCTAACTGATATGTAGATAATCTGTTATCCAAGCCGATAGGTATGCTTTGGTGTTACGTAAATCCCGACTCAGGCGTTTATGTATTGTGACCAACTAAAACACTAACAAATAAAACAAAGTGTCAACAACCGTACCAGTCTATATATGACGCATATGGCTCATGACAAACAAGGGTACTCCTATAAGCATATCATCTAGATTTACTCTGTTCTACTGCCACCCGTATGAACTGAAGCATTTATAAATTTATACGCTCAGTATCGAATCAGAAGTTCAACAAACTCATATACTTATAGGCCATTGACCACAAATATAATAGTCAACTATCCGGAGTAGCGTATGGATCACATATCATCCTAACCTATCTCATGAGAACTATATCTCGTGATATCCGTGTATAGAGCCAAAACTATACATCGTGACTAGGATAGTCACATGATCCACATACACTACTGAGATGGACATGTTATCCCATACACCTATATATAACCCTGCAGACCCTAACTACAACGGTCCCCACATTCGAGTCTAGTTTATGAGATCTTCGACATTCTACTAAATTTTGTGAGATTCCGGAACCACTTTGGGTTATATACCTAGTGTATGCAGTTAGACATCTCAATCCCCTAGATGTTTTATAGTCAGTTAATTGAAAGGTCTTCACAAGCCTTTCTGGTTATCAGTAATCAACACAAATATAAGCATATAAAATAACTTTGGATGTTCATGATTTTCCTACCTCAAACATAATTAATCTAGGTTTTCCCTACAACACTAATAGTATCACGTAACCATAATCATATTGATTATGTTACTATCTTGTGGTACTAATCAATAGGGTAGTCATCACGTAATACGATATTGACCATCTCTCATCCAACTCTTAGTTTAATCCTATCTCGAACGACTGATTTACACCTAAACACATAGAAAATACAACATTTATAACAAAAAAAAAATGCCTCTGTTAAAATTAGATTATAGTTTTTTCATCAACAATTATTTATTGGGTATGAAAGTTTTGATTAGATAAGTTTTGGATCCTTCTCAGTATTTAGTATTAAACTATTATGACAATTGTAAACACTAGCAATCCTTATCAATGTTTTTTTAATCTATGACGAGTTCATATATTTCATATCATCCAAGAAATATGGCACTAATTTGTAACATACATTGTTGGTGAGAATTTATTTTCATTTTAGAGTAAATTTATCGATAATTATGGTTTACAGATTTCCAACATTACAAAAACTCCTTACAACTTCTAATTTTCAAACACAAATTAAGGTGCAGGTTTTATTTTTCAGTGATATGAATGATACACCGTAGCTTCTTAAATAAAACAACAACAATTATCTTGACCACCCGGAAACCAACATTGTCCACCTTTTTGAAATCCCTTTCTAAGACATTCTGTGCCACAATTTGAATTACAAGTATCTACGTAACATGCTGTTGGTGGTTCATTTCTTCAATAAGGGCAATCTAGTGTAGTCGGAGTGTCCAAACTAGTAACAGATCCTGAAACAAAAAAAATGTATAAGTTATTATGCACACAAAGTTGTTTCTTTATATTTTTCAAATTTTGCACTTGATATTATCATTACTTCATCAAAAGTTGGTGAATCACGTAGATCTAACAACTAAAGCTAATCTTTTTCTCTCTCTCTATGAAAAAAAATTCTAAGGATACAAATAATAAAAATTCTTAAATTTAAATTTAAATTGTTTCATCAAAATAAAAATGTATTAAAAGAGATATAGAAAAATTCCTCCCTTTACCTGAATTCAAAATCAAAATAATACACAAAACACCAAAAAGATAAGAAGATTGACAGCTTTGAGAAGTCATTTTGTTGGATTTCACTTTATATTTTCTTGTGTGTTACAAGACTAAAATGATATGCATTATATAGACAAAAAAAATTAAATGGAAATAAAAATTATTATTATTTTATTTTATTAAATTTCATTCAAAATTAATAATCATATTTTGAAGATTTATTATATTATAAGACTTTTTACAGATGCACATGTCAAATACAATTAAATAGAAATATTAATAAAATTAAAAATTAAGAGAAAATTATGTTAATTATTCAAATATAATTAGTAAGTAATATTAATGGTAGAAATATATTAATTAGTTAAAATAAGAATTGTCATTGTTTTTAAAACTTCGTGGTTTTACTATGACAATATTTTATTTAAGATCCAAAATCGATACTAGGGTCACCATATGTTTCTGTACCTACAAATATTCATTGAGTGTTTATTGAATATTGATCACTAGTTCAATAATAAAATAAAAATATTAATTACAATAGTTATTTTATAAAATAAATTTTAAAAAAGAAAATAGTAGGTCAATTAGTCATAATTAATGTAATATCTACTAGTTACATGTCTAGAATAATAACCAGTGATATAAATAATTGGTACGGGAAAACATCAATTGAAATATATTGAAGTGGGCCAGACTAAAATTTTCACAAAAATAGAATTAGGATAAACAATATATCAATGACTGAACAAAATCTTTAACATAAAAGATAGACACTCCATCATATCCCCGATGCCAAGTCCATAGTTTCGAATCCGAATCAATTACCTGCTAAATCCAAAATAATACAATAACATGGGATGCGATACTAGTTTTAGTAGGTTTTTGATATAAACAATTGAATCTCTGACTACCCTTCTACCCAGGTCAAGGTCTACTTGAAAACTCTATTAGGATATCTCAACCCAATCCCACACGAATGAGTTTTAACTATACACCTCACGATCATGTCATTGGCGTTAGACATCTATTTAAACACTCAAGATTCACATACTGAAATAATATACTTATCCTACCACGGTTCTCCAATTGATATGTAGATAATCTGTTATCCAAGCCGATAGGTATGCTTTGGTGTTACGTAAATCCCGATTCAGGCGTTTATGTATTGTGACCAACTAAAACACTAACAAATAAAACAAAGTGTCAACAACCGTACCAGTCTATATATGACGCATATGGCTCATGACCAACAAGGGTCCTCCTATAAGCATATCATCTAGATTTACTCTCTTCTATGTCACCCGTATGAACTGAAGCATTTATAAATTTATACGCTCAGTATCGAATCAGGAGTTCAACAAACTCCTATACTTATAGGCCATTGACCAAAATATAATAGTCAACTATCCGGAGTAGCGTATGGATCACATATCATCCTAAAATATCTCATGAGAACTATATCTCGTGATATCCGTGTATAGAGCCAAAACTATACATCATGACTAGGATAGCCACATGATCCACATAACCTACTGAGATGGACATGTTATCCCTTACACCTATATATAACCCTGCAGACCCTAACTGCAACGGTCCCCACATTCGAGTCTAGTTTATGAGATCTTCGACATTCTACTATATTTTGTGAGATTCCGGAACCACTTTGGGTTATATACCTAGTGTATGCAGTTAGACATCTCAATCCCCTAGATGTTTTATAGTCAGTTAATTGAAAGGTCTTCACAAGCCTTTCTGGTTATCAGTAATCAACACGAATATAAGCATATAAAATAACTTTGGATGTTTATGATTTTCCTACCTCAAACATAATTAATCTAGGTTTTCCCTACAACACTAATAGTATCATGTAACCATAATCATATTGATTATGTTACTATCTTGTGGTACTAACCAATAGGGTAGTCCATCACGTAATACAATATTCACCATCTCTCATCCAACTCTTAGTTTAATCCTATCTCGAACGACTGATTTACACCTAAACACATAGAAAATACAACATTTATAACAAAAAAAATGCCTCTGTTAAAATTAGATTATTTTTTTTTCATCAACAATTATTTATTGGGTATGAAAGTTTTGATTAGATAAGTTTTGGATCCTTCTCAATATTTAGTATCAAACTATTATGACAATTGTAAACACTAGCAATCCTTATCAATATTTTTTTAATCTATGACGAGTTCATATGTTTCATATCATCCAAGAAATATGGCACTAATTTGTAACATAGATTGTTGGTGAGAATTTATTTTCATTCTAAAGTGAATTTATCGATAATTGAGGTTTACAGATTTCCAACATTACAAAAACTCCTTACCGCTTCTAATTTTCAAACACAAATTAAGGTGCAGCTTTTATTTTTCAGTGATATGAATGATACACCGTAGCTTCTTAAATAAAACAACAACAATTATCTTGACCACCCGGAAACCAACATTGTCCACCTTTTTGAAATCCCTTTCTAAGGCATTCTGTGCCACAATTTGAATTACAAGTATCTACGCAACATGCTGCTGGTGGTCCATTTCTTCCATAAGGGCAATCTAGTGTAGCTGGAGTGTCCAAACTAGTAACAGATCCTGAAACAAAAAAATTGTATAAGTTATTATGCACACAAAGTTGTTTCTTTATATTTTTCAAATTTTGCACCCGATATTATCATTACTTCATCAAAAGTTGGTGAATCACGTAGATCTAACAACTAAAGCTAATCTTTTTCTCTCTATGAAAAAAAATTCTAAGGATACAAATAATAAAAATTCTTAAATTTAAATGTAAATTGTTTCATCAAAATAAAAATGTATTAAAAGAGATATAGAAAAAATTCCTCCCTTTACCTGAATTCAAAATCAAAATAATACATAAAACACCAAAAAGATAAGAAGATTGACAGCTTTGAGAAGTCATTTTGTTGGATTTCACTTTATATTTTCTTGTGTGTTACAAGACTAAAATGATATGCATTATATAGACAAAAAAATTAGATGGAAATAAAAATTACTATTATTTTATTTTATTAAATTTCATTCAAAGTTAATAATCATATTTTGAAGATTTATTATATTATAAGACTTTTTAAAGATGCACATGTCAAAAACAATTGAATAGAAATATTAATAAAATTTAAAAATTAAGAGAAAATTATGTTAATTATTCAAATATAATTAGTAAGTAATATTAATGGTAGAAATATATTAATTAGTCAAAATAAGAATTGTCATTGTTTTTAAAACTTCGTGGTTTTACTATGACAATATTTTATTTAAGATCCAAAATTGTTACTAGGGTCACCATATGTTTCTGTACCAACAAATATTCATTGAGTGTTTATTGAATATTGATCACTAGTTCAATAATAAAATAAAAATATTATTTACAATAGTTATTTTATAAAATAAATTTTAAAAAAGGAAATAGTAGGTCAATTAGTCATAATTAATGTAATATCTACTAGTTACATGTCTAGAATAATAACCAGTGGTATAAATAATTGGTACGGGAAAACATCAATTGAAATATATTGAAGTGGGCCAGAATAAAATTTTAACAAAAATAGAATTAGGATAAATAATATATCAATGACAAAACAAAATCTTTAACATAAAAGATAGACACACCATCATATCCCCGATGCCAAATCCATAGTTTCGAGTCCGAATCAATTACCTGCTAAATCCAAAATAATACAATAACATGGGATGCGATACTAATTTTAGTAGGTTTCTGATATAAACAATTTAATCTCTGACTACCCTTCTACCCAGGTCAAGGTCTACTTGAAAACTCTATCAGGATATCTCAACCCAATCCCACACGAATGAGTTTTAACTATACACCTCATGATCATCTCATTGGCGTTAGACATCTATTTAAACACTCAAGATTCACATACTAAAATAATATACTTATCCTACAACAATTCTCCAACTGATATGTAGATAACCTGTTATCCAAGCTGATAGGTATGCTTTGGTGTTACGTAAATCCCGACTCATGCGTTTATTTATTGTGACCAACTAAAACACTAACAAATAAAACAAAGTGTCAACAACCGTACCAGTCTATATATGACGCATATGGCTCATGACCAACAAGGGTCCTCCTATAAGCATATCATCTAGATTTACTCTCTTCTACTGCCACCCGTATGAACTGAAGCATTTATAAATTTATACGCTCATTATCGAATCAGGAGTTCAACAAACTCCTATACTTATAGGCCATTGACCACAAATATAATAGTCAACTATCCGGAGTAGTGTATGGATCACATATCATCCTAAACTATCTCATGAGAACTATATCTCGTGATATCCGTGTATAGAGACAAAACTATACAGCGTGACTAGGATAGTCACATGATCCACATACACTACTGAGATGGACATGTTATCCCATACACCTATATATAAACCTACAGACCCTAATTGCAACGGTCCCCTCATTCGAGTCTAGTTTATGAGATCTTCGACATTCTACTAAATTTTGTGAGATTCCGGAACCACTTTGGGTTATATACCCAGTGTATGCAGTTAGACATCTCAATCCCCTAGATGTTTTATAGTCAGTTAATTGAAATGTCTTCACAAGCCTTTCTGGTTATCAGTAATCAACACAAATATAAGCATATAAAATAACTTTGGATGTTCATGATTTTCCTACCTCAAGCATAAGTAATCTAGGTTTTCCCTACAACACTACTAGTATCATGTAACCATAATCATATTTATTTTGTTACTATCTTGTGGTACTAACCAATAGGGTAGTCCATCACATAATACGATATTCACCATCTCTCATCCAACTCTTAGTTTAATCCTATCTCGAACGACTGATTTACACCTAAACGCATAGAAAATACAACATTTATAACAAAAAAATATGCCTATGTTAAAATTAGATTATATTTTTTTCATCAACAATTATTTATTGGGTATGAAAGTTTTGATTAGATAAGTTTTGGATCCTTCTCAATATTTAGTATTAAACTATTATGACAATTGTAAACACTAGCAATCCTTATCAATGTTTTTTTAATCTATGACGAGTTCATATGTTTCATATCATCCAAGAAATATGGCACTAATTTGTAACATAGATTGTTGGTGAGAATTTATTTTCATTCTAAAGTGAATTTATCGATAATTGAGGTTTACAGATTTCCAACATTACAAAAACTCCTTACCGCTTCTAATTTTCAAACACAAATTAAGGTGCAGCTTTTATTTTTCATTGATATGAATGATACACCGTAGCTTCTTAAATAAAACAACAACAATTATCTTGACCACCCGGAAACCAACATTGTCCACCTTTTTGAAATCCCTTTCTAAGGCATTCTGTGCCACAATTTGAATTACAAGTATCTACGCAACATGCTGCTGGTGGTCCATTTCTTCCATAAGGGCAATCTAGTGTAGCTGGAGTGTCCAAACTAGTAACAGATTCTGAAACAAAAAAATTGTATAAGTTATTATGCACACAAAGTTGTTTCTTTATATTTTTCAAATTTTGCACCCGATATTATCATTACTTCATCAAAAGTTGGTGAATCACGTAGATCTAACAACTAAAGCTAATCTTTTTCTCTCTCTATGAAAAAAAATTCTAAGGATACAAATAATAAAAATTCTTAAATTTAAATGTAAATTGTTTCATCAAAATAAAAATGTATTAAAAGAGATATAGAAAAAATTCCTCCCTTTACCTGAATTCAAAATCAAAATAATACATATAACACCAAAAAGATAAGAAGATTGACGGCTTTGAGAAGTCATTTTGTTGGATTTCACTTTATATTTTCTTGTGTGTTACAAGACTAAAATGATATGCATTATATAGACAAAAAAATTAGATGGAAAGAAAAATTATTATTAATTTATTTTATTAAATTTCATTCAAAGTTAATAATCATATTTTGAAGATTTATTATATTATAAGACTTTTTAAAGATGCACATGTCAAAAACAATTGAATAGAAATATTAATAAAATTTAAAAATTAAGAGAAAATTATGTTAATTATTCAAATATAATTAGTAAGTAATATTAATGGTAGAAATATATTAATTAGTCAAAATAAGAATTGTCATTGTTTTTAAAACTTCGTGGTTTTACTATGACAATATTTTATTTAAGATCCAAAATTGATACTAGGGTCACCATATGTTTCTGTACCTACAAATATTCATTGAGTGTTTATTGAATATTGATCACTAGTTCAATAATAAAATAAAAATATTATTTACAATAGTTATTTTATAAAATAAATTTTAAAAAAGGAAATAGTAGGTCAATTAGTCATAATTAATGTAATATCTACTAGTTACATGTCTAGAATAATAACCAGTGGTATAAATAATTGGTACGGGAAAACATCAATTGAAATATATTGAAGTGGGCCAGAATAAAATTTTCACAAAAATAGAATTAGGATAAATAATATATCAATGACCGAACAAAATCTTTAACAAAGAAGATAGACACTCCATCATATCCCCGATGCCAAATCCATAGTTTCGAGTCCGAATCAATTACCTGCTAAATCCAAAATAATACAATAACATGGGATGCGATACTAATTTTAGTAGGTTTCTGATATAAACAATTTAATCTCTGACTACCCTTCTACCCAGTTCAAGGTCTACTTGAAAACTCCATCAGGATTTCTCAACCCAATCCCACACGAATGAGTTTTAACTATACACCTCACGATCATGTCATTGGCGTTAGACATCTATTTAAACACTCAAGATTCACATACTGAAATAATATACTTATCCTACCACAGTTCTCCAATTGATATGTAGATAATCTGTTATCTAAGCCGATAGGTATGCTTTGGTGTTACGTAAATCCCGATTCAGGCGTTTATGTATTGTGACCAACTAAAACACTAACAAATAAAACAAAGTGTCAACAACCGTACCGGTCTATATATGACGCATATGGCTCATGACCAACAAGGGTCCTCCTATAAGCATATCATCTAGATTTACTCTCTTCTACTGTCACCCGTATGAACTGAAGCATTTATAAATTTATACGCTCAGTATCGAATCAGGAGTTCAACAAACTCCTATACTTATAGGCCATTTAATGGACCAATGAAAGAAATAATTTGAATTGGTCATCAAATAATTAAATGAGAGTTATTGGTTATTATTAGCATTTGATCTTGTCAAGTAGTTAACAAACAGTAGCTATAGTTTAAGCATCACTCTAGCTAATTCTATTTAATTATCATCATGTATTATAGCTTTATATACTGATGCAAATCTCTGTAAAATATCATTCTCATATAAGTATAAAATATACTCTTATATGGTATCAGTAGTTTACTAGCTTTACAGCAAAACCGATCCACAATCTCACCATGTCTTCCTCGACAACATCTGAAATTTCTATTACACCAAATACCAATTCTGTTATTGCCCTAAACACTCACTCGTCAGTGAAACTGAGCAGCAACAATTTTCCTGCTTGGCAAGTGCAATTCAATGCACTCCTTGTAGGGTATGATCTCATTGGCTATGTTGATGGCACCACTGCCAGTCCAACCCAAACTGATCCAGCATACAAACGCTGGAAAAGACAGGATCAACTGATCCTGCATGCCATCATATCATCTGTTGATCCAAGCATTATTACCATGTTGGGGAATGTCAAAACCTCAAAACAAGCTTGGGACATTCTCACCAAGATGTTTGCAAGCAAAACTCGTGCAAGAATTATGCACTTAAAAGAGAGACTCTCTCGATTCACAAAAGGATCACAATCTATTTCTGAATACCTCCATGGCATCAAGGCCTTATCTGATGAATTAGCCATCATCAACTCTCCGGTGGACGATGTCGACCTTGTCATCCACACTTTGAATGGTCTTGGAGCTGAATATCGTGAAGTAATAGCTTCTCTAAGAACTAGAGAAAATCCTATCGGATTTGATGATCTTCACGATCTCCTTTCTGATTTTGAAAGTTATTTAAAGAGGGATACACCTGTGCAAGAAACTCCTCTCATTGCCACTGCAAACACTGCACACAAAGGAAAACAATTCTACAACAAAACACCAAAACAGTACCACAATAACACAATGTCCAGATCAACATCACCGGGCTTCTCAAGGCATGTAGTGTGTCAATTTTGTGACAAACCAGGCCATACTGCCAAGGTCTGCTACAAATTTCATGGCTACCCTCCAAAGCATCAACCACCTACTGCTCTTCATACTAGGGCCATGCCTTCTGGTGCAGCAGATTGGATCCTAGACTCAGGGGCTTCTCATCATATAACAAATGAGTTGGATAACCTGCACTTGTCTCAACCTTACACAGGTTCAGATCAGCTTCTGGTTGGTGATGGATCTGGACACACCATCTCTAACATTGGTAAAATTATCTTACAAACTCCTTCTAAATCATTTCATCTTTCCAATGTTTTACATGTGCCTAAAATTACTCAAAAACTATTGTCTGTTTCATCTCTATGTCACACTAATCCAATTTCCATTGAATTTTTTCCTGATCATTTCTTGATAAAGGATTTGAAGACAAGAGAACCTCTTCTAAAAGGACAGCATAGTAATGGACTCTACCACATGCCCCATCCATCATCATTACCTCAGGCACTTGTCACAACCACACACACTCCTCCACCATGGCATCACATATTGGGGCATCCATCTGATCGCATACTGAGACATCTCCTACCATCTCACAAAATAAAGAGCCACCAACAACCTTGTCTATCATGTAATAGTGTTAAGAGTCACAAATTACCTTTTTCCATTTCCAGTATCAAAACACAAAAACCATTACAACTTATATATACTGATGTATGGGGTCCATCCCACATCAAGTCTTTAGATGGTTTCTCCTATTATTTACTTCTTGTTGATCACTTCACCAAATATGTATGGCTCTATCCATTAAGAAATAAATCTGATGTCTCTAATGTATTTCCCACATTCAAAATCTTGCTGAAAACTACTTCAAAGAAAAAATCATTTCATTGCACTCTGATAATGGAGGAGAATTCATCAAACTAAAATCATTTCTCCACACACATGGCATATCTCATTTCACCACATCACCACATACACCTGAACTCAATGCTCCAGCTGAAAGGAGACACAGACATGTAGTTGAAACTGGAAGAGCCTTACTACATATGTCAAATCTACCTCCCGAATACTGGTCCTTTGCGTTCAAGACAGCAGTGTACCTAATCAATAGGTTACCAACTCCCATCCTCAACATGAAATCACCATATCAAGTCTTACACAAGAAAAGCCCAACAACATCACATCTTCATTCCTTTGGATGCCTTTGTTTTCCTTGGCTGCGACCTTATGTCTCAAATAAACTTCAACCCCGATCTCAACCTTGCATATTCTTAGGATATGCAGAATCCCAATACAGTTATTTATGTCTTGACCCAACAAATCACAAAATATACACCTCTAGGCATGTCAAATTTTTTGACCACATTTTTCCATACAACCAACTTGTCAAATCTATACCACCACCATCTCTAAGCATACCCAAAATACCACAATCCCCTCATATCATCATACCTATCCTTCAACAACCACCACTTGAGTCACACGCTATGCCCCATGAAGAGGAGGATCTCTTGGTTTCAAATACAATGTCAGGTAATGATACTCATCCACCTACTCTTGTTACTACACCTATTGTCACTCCTAATACCTCTACAGCCCCTACTACTGAAACAAACCAAATCATCACAAGGTCGAAAAATAATATATTCAAGCCAAAAAGGATGTATACTGCATCAAAACACCCTCTACCTGAGAATTTGGAACCTTCAAACATCTGTGAGGCAATGAAACATGCCCATTGGCGTCAGGCAATTGCTGATGAATTTGAAGCCTTAATAAGAAATGGCACATTCTCACTTGTACCACCTAAGGCAGGGCAAAACATTGTTGGATGTAGATGGTTATTTCGTATCAAGAGAAATAGTGATGGTTCCATTGCTCGCTACAAGGCACGTCTTGTTGCCAAGGGTTTCACACAATGTCCTGGCATTGACTTCAAGGAGACATTCGCACCAGTTGTTCGCCCACAAACAATTAAGATTATTCTTACCTTAGCAATCTCTCATCAGTGGTCAATGCACCAACTAGATGTGAACAATGCGTTCTTACAAGGAGCTCTTACAGAAGAGGTCTTCATGGACCAACCGCCAGGTATGAAAGATGCAACACATCCCAACTATGTTTGTAAACTTCACAAGGCCATCTATGGCCTACGGCAAGCACCAAGAGCATGGCATGATTCTCTGAAGGAATTTATTATTGCATATGGATTTCAAACAGGCAAAAGTGATCCATCCTTGTTCATTTATCACTCGGGTGATACCAAGGCTTACTTTTTAGTCTATGTAAATGACTTGCTGCTCACTGGTAACAACTCTACATTCCTTCAAAGCTTCATCAAGGCACTATCTCAACGATTTTCGTTGAAAAATATGGGACAACCTCACTACTTTTTGGGTATTGAAATCATACCAACAAGCTCTGGAATTTTTCTTTCTCAACACCGGTACATTCGTGACCTCTTACAAAAGTTTGACATGGAGGGGGCGAAACCATCTCCCACACCACTTTCCTCCACAACAGTGCTACAACTTCACGATGGTACATCATCCACCGATGCCACGGAGTCTCGTAGAATTATAGGAGGACTTCAGTATCTTAATCTTACTCGTCCAGACTTATCATACTGCATCAATAAATTGTCCCAATTTATGCATAAACCAACTTCCCTTCACCTACAGCACTTAAAACGCATCCTTCGATACATCAAACTAACCATTAATCATGGTCTCATGCTACACAAAACTGCTGCAAACAACTTGTTAGCATACTCTGATGCAGATTGGGGTGGGAACAATGATGATCGCACATCTACCTCAGCTTATATCATTTTCTTCGGAGGCAACCCAATTTCGTGGCTCTCAAGAAAACAAAGAACTGTAGCACGGTCATCTACTGAGGCTGAATATCGTGCAGTTGCTACCGCTACCACTGAGATCATGTGGCTCCAAACTTACTGCATGAACTAAGAATACCCATACATGACCCTCCACGACTATTGTGTGACAATGTGGGTGCCACATACCTTTGTTCCAATCCTGTACTTCACTCAAGAATGAAACATATATCATTAGATTATCATTTTGTCAGAGAACAGGTTCAAACCAACAAGCTCATCGTAACACATGTGTCTACCAAGGATCAGCTGGCAGATTTACTCACTAAACCACTTCCCACAACCAAGTTCACTGAACTCATGTCCAAGATAAAGGTCGTTGATGGAACCTTCATCTTGAGGGGGCGTAATGGACCAATGAAAGAAATAATTTGAATTGGTCATCAAATAATTAAATGAGAGTTATTGGTTATTATTAGCATTTGATCCTGTCAAGTAGTTAACAAACAGTAGCTATAGTTTAGGCATCACTCTAGCTAATTCTATTTAATTATCATCATGTATTATAGCTTTATATACTGATGCAAATCTCTGTAAAATATCATTCTCATATAAGTGAAAAATATACTCTTATACCATTGACCACAAATATAACAGTCAACTATCCGGAGTAGCGTATGGATCACATATCATCCTAAACTATCTCATGAGAACTATATCTCGTGATATCCGTGTATAGAGCCAAAACTATACATCGTGACTAGGATAGTCACATGATCCACATACACTACTGAGATGGACATGTTATCCCATACACCTATATATAACCCTGCAGACCATAACTGCAACGGTCCCCACATTCGAGTCTAGTTTATGAGGTCTTCGACATTCTACTAAATTTTTTGAGATTCCGGAACCACTTTGGGTTATATACCTAGTGTATACAATTAGACATCTCAATCCCCTAAATGTTTTATAGTCAGTTAATTGAAAGGTCTTCACAAGCCTTTCTGGTTATCAGTAATCAACACGAATATAAGCATATAAAATAACTTTGGATGTTCATGATTTTCCTACCTCAAACTTAATTATTCTAGGTTTTCCCTGCAACACTAATAGTATCATGTAACCATAATCATATTGATTATGTTACTATCTTGTGTTACTAATCAATAGGGTAGTCCATCACATAATACGATATTCACCATCTCTCATCCAACTCTTAGTTTAATCCTATCTCGAACGACTGATTTACACCTAAACGCATAGAAAATACAACATTTATAACAAAAAATAATATGCCTCTGTTAAAATTAGATTATATTTTTTTCATCAACAATTATTTATTGGGTATGAAAGTTTTGATTAGATAAGTTTTGGATCCTTCTCAATATTTAGTATTAAACTATTATGACAATTGTAAACACTAGCAATCCTTATCAATGTTTTTTTAATCTATGACGAGTTCATATATTTCATATCATCCAAGAAATATGGCACTAATTTGTAACATAGATTGTTGGTGAGAATTTATTTTCATTTTAAAGTTAATTTATCGATAATTGAGGTTTACAGATTTCCAACATTACAAAAACTCCTTACAGCTTCTAATTTTCAAACACAAATTAAGGTGCAGCTTTTATTTTTCAGTGATATGAATGATACACCGTAGCTTCTTAAATAAAACAACAACAATTATCTTGACCACCCGGAAACCAACATTGTCCACCTTTTTGAAATCCCTTTCTAAGGCATTCTGTGCCACAATTTGAATTACAAGTATCTACGCAACATGCTGCTGGTGGTCCATTTCTTCCATAAGGGCAATCTAGTGTAGCTGGAGTGTCCAAACTAGTAACAGATCCTGAAACAAAAAAAATGTATAAGTTATTATGCACACAAAGTTGTTTCTTTATATTTTTCAAATTTTGCACCCAATATTATCATTACTTCATCAAAAGTTGGTGAATCACGAAGATCTAACAACTAAAGCTAATGTTTTTCTCTCTCTATGAAAAAATTTTCTAAGGATACAAATAATAAAAATTCTTAAATTTAAATGTAAATTGTTTCATCAAAATAAAAATGTATTAAAAGAGATATAGAAAAAATTCCTCCCTTTACCTGAATTCAAAATCAAAATAATACATAAAACACCAAAAAGATAAGAAGATTGACAGCTTTGAGAAGTCATTTTGTTGGATTTCCCCTTATATTTTCTTGTGTGTTACAAGACTAAAATGATATGCATTATATAGAAAAAAAAATTAAATGGAAATAAAAATTATTATTATTTTATTTTATTAAATTTCATTCAAAGTTAATAATCATATTTTGAAGATTTATTATATTATAAGACTTTTTAAAGATGCACATGTCAAAAAAAATTTGAATAGAAATATTAATAAAATTTAAAAATTAAGAGTAAATTATGTTAATTATTCAAATATAATTAGTAAGTAATATTAATGGTAGAAATATATTAATTAGTTAAAATAAGAAATTTCATTGTTTTTAAAACATCGTGGTTTTACTATGACAATAGTTTATTTAAGATCCAAAATTGATACTAGGAAGTTGAAAATTTTACCTTATACCCCTACATTTTATAAAATATATCTATTTTATCCTTATATATTTTTAAATAATTTATTATTTTATTATTTAAATATTTTTTAAATTTTATTTTACATACCGGAAGACGTTGTAAAAGAATTCCGGTAGTCATTTTTCATGTATTTTTTAAACTTTTTTTATGTACCGGAAGACTTTACAAAAGAGATCCGATACACAAAAATTGACTACCGGAACTCTTTTACAAAGTGTTCCGGTATATAAAAAAAAGTCAAAAATATTTGAAAAATGAATACCGGAACTCTTTTGCAAAGTCTTCCGGTTCTCAAAAATTGACTACCGGAACTCTTTTGCAAAGTCTTCCGGTACACAAAAAAATGATAAAAAATATATTTAAAAATGACTACCGGAACTCTTTTGTAAAATCTTCCGGTACATAAAATTTGACTACCGGAACTCTTTTGCAAAGTCTTCCGGTACACACAAAAAAATGTTAAAAAAATATTTAAAAAATGACTACCGGAACTCTTTTGCAAAGTCTTCCGATACACAAAAATTAACTACCGGAACTCCTTTGCAAAGTCTTCCGGTACATACAAAAATATTTAAAAAATACTTGAAAATAACTACCGGAACTCTTTCCCAAAGTCTTCCGATACACAAAAATAAAATTTTAAAAATATTTAAAAAATAAAATACTAAATTAATTAAAAATATATAAGGATAAAATTTGTATTTTTTTATAAAATGTAGGGGTGGAAGGATAAATGTAGGGGTATAAGGTAAAACTTTCCCATATGTTCCTGTACCTACAAATATTCAATGAGTGTTTATTGAATATTGATCACTAGTTCAATAATAAAATAAAAATATTAATTACAATAGTTATTTTATAAAATAAATTTTAAAAAAGAAAATAGTAGGTCAATTAGTCATAATTAATGTAATATCTAATAGTTACATGTCTAGAATAATAACCAGTGGTATAAATAATTGGTACGGGAAAACAACATTTGAAATATATAGAAGTGGGCCAAAATAAAATTTTCACAAAAATAGAATTAGGATAAATAATATATCAATGACCGAACAAAATCTTTAACATAAAAGATAGACACTCCATCATATCCCCGATGCCAAGACCATAGTTTCGAGTCCGAATCAATTACCTACTAAATCCAAAATAATACAATAACATGGGATGCGATACTAGTTTTAGTAGGTTTCTGATATAAACAATTGAATCTCTGACTACCATTCTACCCAGGTCAAGGTCTACTTGAAAACTCTATCAGGATATCTCAACCCAATCCCACACGAATGAGTTTTAACTATACACCTCACGATCATGTCATTGGCGTTAGACATCTATTTAAACACTCAAGATTCACATACTGAAATAATATACTTATCCTACCACAGTTCTCCAATTGATATGTAGATAATCTGTTATCCAAGCCGATAGGTATGCTTTGGTGTTACGTAAATCCCGACTCAGGCGTTTATGTATTGTGACCAACTAAAACACTAACAAATAAAACGAAGTGTCAACAACCGCACCAGTCTATATATGACGCATATGGCTCATGACCAACAAGGGTCCTCCTATAAGCATATCATCTAGATTTACTCTCTTCTACTGCCACCCGTATGAACTGAAGCATTTATAAATTTATACGCTCAGTATCGAATCAGGAGTTCAACAAACTCCTATACTTATAGGCCATTGACCACAAATATAATAGTCAAATATCCGGAGTAGCGTATGGATCGCATATCATCCTAAAATATCTCATGAGAACTATATCTCGTGATATCCGTGTATAGAGCCAAAACTATACATCATGACTAGGATAGTCACATGATCCACATACACTACTGAGATGGACATGTTTTCCCATACACCTATATATAACCCTGCAGACCCTAACTGCAACGGTCCCCACATTCGAGTCTAGTTTATGAGATCTTCGACATTCTACTAAATTTTGTGAGATTCCGGAACCACTTTGGGTTATATACCTAGTGTATGCAGTTAGACATCTCAATCCCCTAGATGTTTTAAAGTCAGTTAATTGAAAGGTCTTCACAAGCCTTTCTGGTTATCAGTAATCAGCACCAATATAAGCATATAAAATAACTTTGGATGTTCATGATTTTCCTACCTCAAACATAATTAATCTAGGTTTTCCCTGCAACACTACTAGTATCATGTAACCATAATCATATTGATTATGTTACTATCTTGTGGTACTAACCAATAGGGTAGTCCATCACGTAATACGATATTCACCATCTCTCATTTAACTCTTAGTTTAATCCTATCTCGAACGACTGATTTACACCTAAACGCATAGAAAATACAACATTTATAACAAAAAAAATATGCCTATGTTAAAATTAGATTATATTTTTTTCATCAAAAATTATTTATTGGGTATGAAAGTTTTGATTAGATAAGTTTTGGATCCCTCTCAATATTTAGTATTAAACTATTATGACAATTGTAAACACTAGCAATCCTTATCAAATTTTTTTTAATCTATGACGAGTTCATATGTTTCATATCATCCAAGAAATATGGCACTAATTTGTAACATAGATTGTTGGTGAGAATTTATTTTCATTTTAAAGTGAATTTATCGATAATTGAGGTTTACAAATTTCCAACATTACAAAAACTCCTTACAGCTTCTAATTTTCAAACACAAATTAAGGTGCAGCTTTTATTTTTCAGTGATATGAATGATACACCGTAGCTTCTTAAATAAAACAACAACAATTATCTTGACCACCCGGAAACCAACATTGTCCACCTTTTTGAAATCCCTTTCTAAGGCATTCTGTGTCACAATTTGAATTACAAGTATCTACGCAACATGCTGTTGGTGGTCCATTTCTTCCATAAGGGCAATCTAGTGTAACTGGAGTGTCCAAACTAGTAACAGATCCTGAAACAAAAAAAATGTATAAGTTATTATGCACACAAAGTTGTTTCTTTATATTTTTCAAATTTTGCACCCGATATTATCATTACTTCATCAAAAGTTGGTGAATCACGTAGATCTAACAACTAAAGCTAATCTTTTTCTCTCTCTATGAAAAAAAATTCTAAGGATACAAATAATAAAAATTCTTAAATTTAAATGTAAATTGTTTCATCAAAATAAAAATGTATTAAAAGAGATATAGAAAAATTCCTCCCTTTACCTGAATTCAAAATCAAAATAATACATAAAACACCAAAAAGATAAGAAGATTGACAACTTTGAGAAGTCATTTTGTTGGATTTCACTTTATATTTTCTTGTGTGTTACAAGACTAAAATGATATGCATTATATAGACAAAAAAAATTAGATGGAAATAAAAATTATTATTATTTTATTTTATTAAATTTCATTCAAAGTTAATAATCATATTTTGAAGATTTATTATATTATAAGACTTTTTAAAGATGCACATGTCAAAAACAATTGAATAGAAATATTAATAAAATTTAAAAATTAAGAGAAAATTATGTTAATTATTCAAATATAATTAGTAAGTAATATTAATGGTAGAAATATATTAATTAGTTAAAATAAGAATTGTCATTGTTTTTAAAACTTCGTGGTTTTACTATGACAATATTTTATTTAAGATCCAAAATTGATACTAGGGTCACCATATGTTTCTGTACCTACAAATATTCATTGAGTGTTTATTGAATATTGATCACTAGTTCAATAATAAAATAAAAATATTATTTACAATAGTTATTTTATAAAATAAATTTTAAAAAAGGAAATAGTAGGTCAATTAGTCATAATTAATGTAATATCTACTAGTTACATGTCTAGAATAATAACCAGTGGTATAAATAATTGGTACGGGAAAACATCAATTGAAATATATTGAAGTGGGCCAGAATAAAATTTTCACAAAAATAGAATTAGGATAAATAATATATCAATGACCGAACAAAATCTTTAACATAAAACATAGACACTCCATCATATCCCGATGCCAAGTCCATAGTTTCGAGTCCGAATCAATTACCTGCTAAATCCAAAATATGACAATAACATGGGATGCGATACTAATTTTAGTAGGTTTCTGATATAAACAATTGAATCTCTGACTACCCTTCTACCCAGGTCAAGGTCTACTTGAAAACTCTATCAGGATATCTCAACCCAATCCCACACGAATGAGTTTTAACTATACACCTCACGATCATGTCATTGGCGTTAGACATCTATTTAAACACTCAAGATTCACATACTGAAATAATATACTTATCCTACCACAGTTCTCCAATTGATATGTAGATAATCTGTTATCCAAGCTGATAGGTATGCTTTGGTGTTACGTAAATCCCGACTCAGGCGTTTATGTATTGTGACCAACTAAAACACTAACAAATAAAACAAAGTGTCAACAACCGTACCAGTCTATATATGACGCATATGGCTCATGACCAACAAGGGTACTCCTATAAGCATATCATCTAGATTTACTCTCTTCTACTGCCACCCGTATGAACTGAAGCATTTATAAATTTATACGCTCATTATCGAATCAGGAGTTCAACAAACTCCTATACTTATAGGCCATTGACCATAAATATAATAGTCAACTATCCGGAGTAGCGTATGGATCACATATCATCCTAAACTATCTCATGAGAACTATATCTCGTGATATCCGTGTATAGAGCCAAAACTATACATCGTGACTAGGATAGTCACATGATCCACATACACTACTGAGATGGACATCTTATCCCATACACCTATATATAAACCTACAAACCCTAATTGCAACGGTCCCCTCATTCGAGTCTAGTTTATGAGATCTTCGACATTCTACTAAATTTTGTGAGATTCCGGAACCATTTTGGGTTAGATACCCAGTGTATGCAGTTAGACATCTCAATCCCCTAGATGTTTTATAGTCAGTTAATTGAAAGGTCTTCACAAGCCTTTCTGGTTATCAGTAATCAACACGAATATAAGCATATAAAATAACTTTGGATGTTCATGATTTTCCTACCTCAAACATAATTAATCTAGGTTTTCCCTGCAACACTACTAGTATCATGTAACCATAATCATATTTATTATGTTACTATCTTGTGGTACTAACCAATAGGGTAGTCCATCACGTAATACGATATTCACCATCTCTCATCCAACTCTTAGTTTAATCCTATCTCGAACGACTGATTTACACTTAAACGCATAGAAAATACAACATTTATAACAAAAAAAATATGCCTCTGTTAAAATTAGATTATATTTTTTTCATCAACAATTATTTATTGGGTATGAAAGTTTTGATTAGATAAGTTTTGGATCCTTCTCAATATTTAGTATTAAACTATTATGACAATTGTAAACACTAGCAATCCTTATCAATGTTTTTTTAATCTATGACGAGTTCATATATTTCATATCATCCAAGAAATATGGCACTAATTTGTAACATAGATTGTTGGTGAGAATTTATTTTCATTTTAAATTGAATTTATCGATAATTGAGGTTTACAGATTTCCAACGTTACAAAAACTCCTTACAGCTTCTAATTTTCAAACACAAATTAAGGTGCAGCTTTTAATTTTCAGTGATATGAATGATACACCGTAGCTTCTTAAATAAAACAACAACAATTATCTTGACCACCCGAAACCAACATTGTCCACCTTTTTGAAATCCCTTTCTAAGGCATTCTGTGCCACAATTTGAATTACAAGTATTTACGCAACATGCTGCTGGTGGTCAATTTCTTCCATAAGGGCAATCTATCGTAGCTGGAGTGTCCAAACTAGTAACAGATCCTGAAACAAAAAAATTGTATAAGTTATTATGCACACAAAGTTGTTTCTTTATATTTTTCAAAGTTTGCACCCGATATTATCATTACTTCATCAAAAGTTGGTGAATCACCTAGATCTAACAACTAAAGCTAATGTTTCTCTCTCTATGAAAAAAAATTCTAAGGATACAAATAATAAAAATTCTTAAATTAAAACGTAAATTGTTTCATCAAAATAAAATGTATTAAAAGAGATATAGAAAATTCCTCCCTTTACCTGAATTCAAAATCAAAATAATACATAAAACACCAAAAAGATAAGAAGATTGACAGCTTTGAGAAGTCATTTTGTTGGATTTCACTTTATATTTTCTTGTGTGTTACAAGACTAAAATGATATGCATTATATAGACAAAAAAAATTAGATGGAAATAAAAATTATTATTATTTTATTTTATTAAATTTCATTCAAAGTTAATAATCATATTTTGAAGATTTATTGTATTATAAGACTTTTTAAAGATGCACATGTCAAAAACAATTGAATAGAAATATTAATAAAATTTAAAAATTAAGAGAAAATTATGTTAATTATTCAAATATAATTAGTAAGTAATATTAATGGTAGAAATATATTAATTAGTTAAAATAAGAATTGTCATTGTTTTTAAAACTTCGTGGTTTTACTATGACAATGGTTTATTTAAGATCCAAATTAGGGTCACCATATGTTCCTGTACCTACAAATATTCATTGAGTGTTTATTGAATATTGATCACTAGTTCAATAATAAAATAAAAATATTAATTACAATAGTTATTTTATAAAATAAATTTTAAAAAAGAA
Organism: Lathyrus oleraceus; assembly: GCF_024323335.1. Lineage (NCBI taxonomy): Eukaryota > Viridiplantae > Streptophyta > Magnoliopsida > Fabales > Fabaceae > Lathyrus > Lathyrus oleraceus. The sequence goes on from NC_066583.1 coordinate 514,231,290, forward strand.
AATAGTAGGTCAATTAGTCATAATTAATGTAATATCTACTAGATACATGTCTAGAATAATAACCAGTGGTATAAATACTTGGTATGGAAAAACATCAATTGAAATATATAGAAGTGGGCCAGAATAAAATTTTCACAAAAATAGAATTAGGATAAATAATATATCAATGACCGAACAAAATCTTTAACATAAAAGATAGACACTCCATCATATCCCCGATGCCAAGTCCATAGTTTCGAGTCCGAATCAATTACCTGCTAAATCCAAAATAATACAATAACATGGGATGAGATACTAATTTTAGTAGGTTTCTGATATAAACAATTGAATCTCTGACTACCCTGCTACCCAGGTCAAGGTCTACTTGAAAACTCTATAGGATATCTCAACCCAATCCCACACGAATGAGTTTTAACTATACACCTCACGATCATCTCATTGGCGTTGTACATCTATTTAAACACTCAAGATTCACATACTGAAATAATATACTTATCCTACCACGGTTCTCCAACTGATATGTAGATAATCTGTTATCCAAGCCGATAGGTATGCTTTGGTGTTACGTAAATCCCGACTCAGGCGTTTATGTATTGTGACCAACTAAAACACTAACAAATCAAACAAAGTGTCAACAACCGTACCAGTCTATATATGACGCATATGGCTCATGACCAACAAGGGTCCTCCTATAAGCATATCATCTAGATTTACTCTCTTCTACTGCCACCCGTATAAACTGAAGCATTTATAAATTTATACGCTCAGTATCGAATCAGGAGTTCAACAAACTTCTCTACTTATAGGCCATTGACCACAAATATAATAGTCAACTATCCGGAGTAGCGTATGGATCACATATCATCATAAACTATCTCATGAGAACTATATCTCGTGATATCCATGTATAGAGCCAAAACTATACATCGTGACTAGGATAGTCACATGATCCACATACACTATTGAGATGGACATGTTATCCCATACACCTATAAATAACCCTGCAGACCCTAACTGCGACGGCCCCCACATTCGAGTTTAGTTTATGAGATCTTCGACATTCTACTAAATTTTGTGAGATTCCATAACCACTTTGGGATATAAACCTAGTGTATGCAGTTAGACATCTCAATCCCCTAGATGTTTTATAGTTAGTTAATTGAAAGGTCTTCACAAGCCTTTCTGGTCATCAGTAATCAACACGAATATAAGCGTATAAAATAACTTTGGATGTTCATGATTTTCCTACCTCAAACATAATTTATCTATCTGTTCCCTGCAACACTACTAGTATCATGTAACCTTAATCATATTGATTATGTTACTATCTTGTGCTACTAACCAATAGGATAGTCCATCACGTAATACGATATTCACCATCTCTCATCCAACTCTTAGTTTAATTCTATCTCGAACGACTGATTTACACCTAAACGCATAGAAAATACAACATTTATAACACACAAAATATGCCTCTGTCAAAATTAGATTATATTTTTTTCATCGACAATTATTTATTGGGTATGAAAGTTTTGATTAGATAAGTTTTGGATCCTTCTCAATGTTTAATATTAAACTATTATGACAATTGTAAACACTAGCAATCCTTATCAATGTTTTTTTAATCTATGACGAGTTCATATATTTCATATCATCCAAGAAATATGGCACTAATTTGTAACATAGATTGTTGGTGAGAATTTATTTTCATTTTAAAGTGAATTTATCGATAATTGAGGTTTACAGATTTCCAACATTACAAAAACTCCTTCTAGCTTCTAATTTTCAAACACAAATTAAGGTGCAACTTTTATTTTTCAGTGATATGAATGATACACCATAGCTTCTTAAATAAAACAACAACAATTATCTTGACCACCCGGAAACCAACATTGTCCACCTTTTTGAAATCCCTTTCTAAGACATTCTGTCCCACAATTCGAATTACAAGTATCTACGCAACATGCTGCTAGTGGTCCATTTCTTCCATAAGGGCAATCTAGTGTAGTTGGAGTGTCCAAACTAGTAACAGATCCTGAAACAAAAAAAAAGTATAAGTTATGATGCACACAAAGTTGTTTCTTTATATTTTTCAAATTTTGCAGCCGATATTATTATTACTTCATAAAAAGTTGGTGAATCATGTAGATCTAACAACTAAAGCTAATGTTTTTCTCTCTATGAAAAAAATTCTAAGGATACAAATAATAAAAATTCTTAAATTTAAACGTAAATTGTTTCATCAAACTAAAAATGTATTAAAAGAGACATAGAAAAAACTCATCCCTTTACCTGAATTCAAAATCAAATTAATACATCAAACACCGAAAAGATAAGAAGAGTGACAACTTTGAGAAGTCATTTTGTTGGATTTCACTTTATATTTTCTTGTGTGTTACAAGACTAAAATGCTATGCATTATATATACTAAAATTTACTTTTAAATGGAAATAAAAATTATTATTATTTTATAAAATTTCATTCAAAGTTAATAATCCTATGTTTGAAGATTTATTATATTATAAGACTTTTTAATGATGTACATGTCAAAAACAATTGAATAGAAATATTAATAAAATTTAAAAATTAAGATAAAATTATGTTAATTATTCAAATATATTTAATAAGTAATATTAATGGTAGAAATATAATAATTATTTGAAATATGAATTGTCCTTGTTTTTAAAACTTCTTGGTTTTACTATGACAATATTTTATATAAGATTCAAAGTTAAAACTAGGGTCACCATATGTTTCTGTACCTACAAATATTCATTGAGTATTTATTGAATATTGATCACTAGTTCAATAATAAAATAAAAATATTAATTACAATAATCATTTTATAAAATAACATTTAAATAAGAAAATAGTAGGTCAATTAGTAATATTTAATGTACTATCTACTAGTTACATGTCTAGATTAATAACCAGTGGTATTAATAATTGGTACGGGAAACATCAATTCAAATATATAGAAGTGGGTCAGATTAAAATTTTCACAAAAATAAAATTAGGATAAATAATACATCAATGAGTGAACAAAATCTTTAACATTAAAGATAGACACTCCATCGTATCCTCGATTCCAAGTCCATAGTTGCGAGTCCGAACCAATTACCTACTAAATCAAAAATAACACAATAACATGGGATGAGATGCTAATGTTAGTAGGTTTCTGATATAAACAATTGAATCTATGACTATCCTTCTACCCAGGTCATGGTCTACTTGAAAAGTCCATTAGGATATCTCAACCCAATCCCACACGAATGAGTTTTGACTATAAACCTCACAATCATCTCATTGGCATTATACATCTAGTCAAACACACAAGATTTACATACTAAAATAATATACTTATCCTTTCGTGGTTCTCGAATTGATAATTGGATAATCAGTTATCCAAGCCGATAGATATGCTTTGGTGTTACTTAAAGCCCTACTCAAACATTTATGTATTGTGGCCAACTAAAACACTAACAAGTCAAACGAAGTGTCAAAAACTGTACTAGTCTATATATGACTCATATGGCTCATGACCAACTAGGGTCCTCCTATAAGCATAACATCTAGAATGAGTCTCTCTTAGTGCACAAATATGACCTTGAGCATTTATAAATTTCTACATTGAGTATACAACCAAGAGTTCAACAAACTCCTATACTTATAGGCCATGGACCACAAATATAGTAGTCAATTATCCGGAGTAGCGCATGGATCATATATCATCCAAATCTATCTCATGAGAACTATATCTTGTGATATCCGTGTATAGAGCCAGAACTATACATCGTGACTAAGGTAGTCACATGAACCACTTACGCTATTGAGATGGACATGTTATCCCATACACCCATATATAACCCTGTAGACCCTAACTGCAACGGTCCCTGACATTCGAGTCTAGTTTATGAGATCTTTGATATCCTACTACAACTTTGTGACATTCCGACACCATTTTAAGTTATATACCTAGTGTATGTAGTTAGACATTTCAATCCCCTATATGTTTTATAGTCAGTTAATTGAAAGGTCTTCAAGAACCTTTCTGATTGTCAATAATCAACACGAATATAAGCATATAAATTAACATGAATGTTCACGATTTTCCTACATCAAACATAATTAATATGGCTTTTCCCTACAACACTACTAGTATCATGTAATCTTAATCATATTGATTAAGTTACTATCTTGTGGTACTAACCAATAGGGTAGTCCATCACGTAATACGATATTCACCATCTCTCATCCAACTCTTAGTTTAATCCTATCTCGAACGACTGATTTACAGCTAAACACATAGAAAATACAACATTTTTAACAAACAAAAAATTCCTCTGTTAGAATTAGATTATATTTTTTTCATCAACACTTATTTATTGGGTATGAAATTTTGATTAGATATGTTTTGGATCCTTCTCAATATTTAGTATTAAACTATTATGACATTTGTAACCACTAGCAATCCTTATCAATGTCTTTTTAATCTACGACGAGTTCATATATTTCATATCATCCAAGAAATATGGCAATAATTTGTAACATAGATTCTTGGTGAGAATTTATTTTTATTTTAAAGTGAATTTATGGATAATTGAGGTTTACAGATTTCCAATATTACAAAAACTCCTTACAACTTCTAATTTTCAAACACAAATTAAGGTGCATCTTTTATTTTCCAGTGATATGAGTGATACACCGTAGCTTCTTAAATAAAAAAACAACAATTATCTTGACCACCCGGAAACCAACATTGTCCACCTTTTTGAAATCCCTTCCTAAGGCATTATGTACCATAATTTTAATTACAAGTATTTACGCAACATGCTGCTGGTGGTCAATTTCTTCCCTAAGGGCAATCTATCGTAGCTGGAGTGTCCAAACTAGTAACAGATCCTGAAACAAAAAAAAATGTATAAGTTATTATGCACACAAGGTTTTTTCTTTATATTTTTCAAATTTGGCCCACAATATTATTATTACTTTATAAAAAGTTGGTGAATCGTGTATATCTAACAACTAAAGCTAATGTTTTTCTCTCTATGAACAAAAATTCTAAGGATACAAATAATAAAAATCTTAAATTTAAACGTAAATTGTTTCATCAAAATAAAAATGTATTAAAAGAGATATAGAAAAAATTCCTCCCTTTACCTGAATTCAAAATCAAAATAATACATAAAACACCAAAAAGATAAGAAGATTGACAGCTTTGAGAAGTCATTTTGTTGGATTTCACTTTATATTTTCTTGTGTGTTACAAGACTAAAATGATATGCATTATATAGGAAAAAAATTAAATGGAAATAAAAATTATTATTATTTTATTTTATTAAATTTCATTCAAAGTTGATAATCATATGTTTGAAGATTTATTATATTATAAGACTTTTTAAAGATGTACATGTCAAACACAATTGAATAGAAATATTAATAGAATTTAAAAATTAAGAGAAAATTATGTTAATTATTCAAATATAATTAATAAGTAATATTAATGGTAGAAATATATTAATTAATTGAAATAAGAATTGTCCTTGTTTTTAAATCTTCGTGGTTTTACTATGACCATATTTTATGTAAGATCCAAAATGGTACTAGGGTCACCATATGTTTCTGTACCTACAAATATTCATCGAGTATTTATTGAATATTGATCACTAGTTCAATAATAAAATAAAAATATTAATTACAATAGTTATTTTACAAATTAATTTTAAATAAGAAAATAGTAGGTCAATTAGTAATATTTAATGTAATATCTACTAGTTACTGTAAGACCCCAATTTTGTCCCTAAGATCCCTCATGGCATCATATCATATCATATCATTGCCTCAAGGATCTTTGTGCACCTTGCTTCCTTCCCTGTGGGTGGGTTGTCTTTTGAGAGTGGTTCTTGATCACCAAACATGTTTGGCATATGTATATCATTGCTTTTCATTTGTTTACTAACCAAAAGTACAAAAATATGTCATCTAACCTTGTCACTTGCAGATGAAGCAATCTTAGGTCAAGACAGTCAAAGGCATTCATTGAGCAATAGATGGTGGCCATTCTTGAGAATTTGGGCACCATTGATCATTCACAAGAGTTCATATGAACCATGGTATCATTTTGAATCAAGATCCCAAGTGGTAGAGGCTTGAATTTCATCTGAGCATGGTCAGGTCAACTAAAACCCTAGAAAAGTCAACATAAGTCAACTGTGCATTCAGTCATGGATTTGATGGTGGGAGATGGTTAGAGAGGCCTCATTCATGTCCATACAAGTCTCATTTGACATTCCAAACATCAACAATGAAGAATTTGAGGTCAGATGAAAAGTTTCCAAAAATAGTAAGTGACCTGTAATTTGAAATTGCCAAAAATGGAAAGGTCTTCTCCTCAAGTTTACATCATCAAGAAAGCTTCAAATGAAATTTTGTCCAACATGAAAGTTGAAGATCTTGTTCTCCCCTTTCCAGAAAGTCCAAGATCATGAATTTCTCATGTATGGTTAAGGAATTATGATCAAAACATGGCCAAGTGAATTTGAACTTCAAACATGCATAACTTTTGAACCATAAGGCCAAATGAAGTGGTTCTTTTTGCAACATTTCTCTCTTGACATGCACTATCCAATTCACATATCATAAGCCATGCATTTCCATCACAAAAATATTTGACTTTTCATTTGAATTTTGGAGGGAAAGTTTAAATTCAAAAATTATGCATTATCCACATATTCCATCATTTGCATTTGGCTCCAAATTGGTTTTTCAAGTGAATTAAAACAGAAATCGTGCACTGTTCCATTGCTTTTCCACACATGAGGTGCATTGGCCAATTTGCATAAACACTTGGTTTTCATTAATTACACTTGCATTGCTTAATTGTGATTAACAAACTTGATTAGCAGATCATATAAAAGGCAAAGCATAACAGAATTCATCATCAACACTTCATAAT